>NW_008824677.1:18146-50640 GCF_000699105.1 Pygoscelis adeliae
CCCCCCGCCACCACCACAGCACGCTGTCCCCATCTCCCGTCCTGTCCCGAGCAGGGTGCCGGAGCGGAGCTCGGCGCCTCGGGTGCTCCGTCCCTGCAGCCCCCACCCCGTGTCCCTCCGCACCAGCCGGCGCAGCCCCGGGGACGACACGCGCCTCTGGGGAGCCCCAGCGACCGCGCAGGAGATGCAGGAAACGGGGAGAAGAGGAGGGCTCGGGCCCTGCAGACCGTTGGGTGACAAGAGTCCAGTTTACGAGGAGGGAAGGCGAGAGAGGCACGGACGGAGCGATGGAGCTGCAGGAGATGCAGGAAACGGGGAGAAGAGGAGGGCTCGGGCCCTGCAGACCGTTGGGTGACAAGAGTCCAGTTTACGAGGAGGGAAGGCGAGAGAGGCACGGACGGAGCGATGGAGCTGGCGTCTCCGTCCCCTCACCCGCCGGCAGCCGCGCCGCCCTCAACTACCGCCGGCGCTGCCCTCAACTACGGCAGGGGCCCGGGCGCCCCCTCCCACCTGCCTCGCTCCACCCAGGCTCCAGCGCCTGCTCCTCCTCAGTCCAATTTCTCCAGCACCGAGGGCACGTAGACCAGGCTGAGCTCGCTCCCGAAGTTGCAGACGATGGCGGCGTTCTCCAGCACGAGGATCTGCCGCGCAGGCTGCGACTCGTTGCTCTTCCCCAGGTAGACGGTCTGGAGCAGGTCGCCGTAGCCGATGTCCCAGAAGGAGACGCAGCCCTGGCCTCCTGTCACCAGCAGGTTGTCGGAGATCACGCCCAGGCTGGCACCGCAGCCCATCTCCTGCGTGGAATGAGAGCACCTCAGAGAGCCGAGCCCGCAGCAGGCGTCCTGGCAGGAACTCCTCCACGAGGGAGGGCAGCAGCCTGCCCACGCCGCTTCTGCGGCCAGCCCTTGCCGTGGCTGGGAAGAGGCCGTTTAGCCGCAGCCCCTCTGCCAGCCCGGCCCCGCGGGTGCACACGTGCTGGCATGGGGCCACAGAGCCTCCTCGCAGCCGGGACAGCGCGGTCTGGCCAAGCAACAGATTTGGTCTTTTTTCTGAGCTCTTGCATGTTACGTTTACAAGCAGGGAAGTTTTCCAAAGCACGTGGAGTTTAAACAGCGACCCCTTCACGCTACAAGCCCAGCAGAGGTGGTCTGCGGGGTTTGGTGGGGTCCAGAAAAGCACAGAAGCAGCCTTAAGCTTTCCTTGGCTGCTCCCCAGCTACCAACCTGCTGGATAGAATAGAGCTTGATCCCCGAGCTGCGGTCCCAGATGCTGATCACGTCGTCCAAGCCGCTGCTGATGACGCAGGACGTTGTGCAGGTGAGGGACGTGACGTCCCCTCGGTGGGCGTACATGTGGCTGACCTTGCTCCCCGTCAGCACGTCCCAAAGGCAGATGGCACCGTCCTGGCCTCCGCTCGCTAGCACCATCGTCTGCAAGGACACGGGCAGAACCAGGTCAGGAACCTCAGCGGACGGTGCCCTTTCCACCACAGCCGGGGGCTTCGCGGTGCCACGGACACGGGAAGCCGCTGAACACACAGGCCAGCTGCACATACAAGGACTTCCAGTGCTCCGGGCACGCTCCCAGGCCGTAGGAGGTCACAGGAACGTGGGATGGGAAGCTGAACTGCCGGCTCGGTGTCCTCCCTGCCTTTGCACATGCGTTCGAGCAGGCTGGAGGTAACAAAACCCCAAGCCCACCAGGACTCCCCGGTGCAGAGAAACCCAAATTCATTCCAACAGAGCTGTGAAGCGCACAGGTGTGGCTCTCCTCCTTCTTTCCAAGGGGAGCTGGTACACAAAGCCTCCCCGGGGGCTCCCTGCAGAGCAGGGCACGCTCTGCTAGGCCCTGTCATTAGCCTTGCTCACCTCTCCAGCCCTGGCAGCGCAGGCTGCGCATCAGCTCAGCTAAGCCTACGCTGCCTCTCTCGGGAGACAGCCGGTCCCCAGGAGGGCAGACGTTCATGGGGCAGGGAACGTTTCCTGGGCCAGTTTCAGCCCCGTGCTCCCGTCTCTGCCTTCAGAGGCTCCCTGGCTTCAGAGCCGCGTTCAGAACGGCTGAGCCGGCAGCAGGGGTACAGCGGGAATGGGGCTTTCCTGCTCCAAACAGGGCAGGGAGAGAAACCACCTCCAGGGAAAGGGACTGCTGAGCTCGCGGTTAGCTGGATGGGAAAATAATGGTTCAGCTTGTACGGCACATGGGTGAGCACACCGTTACAGCGGCCAGCGAGCCCGCTGCGTCCTCGGAGAAGCACACATCAGCTTCTCCATGTGCAAACCAGAAGAGGGTCCCGGCTGTGCCCCTCTGGCTGAACCAGTGGCTCAGCAGCCCTGTATAAAGGATGTTCTTCCTGGTGCAGACCCAGCTGCGCCTTACCTGATCGATGTACACAGCTGTGATCGCTCCCGAGTGACCCTGCAGCGTGAACAAACAGCACGAGTCTTCTAGCCGAAAGACCTGCAGGGCAGAAGAGGCAGATGTGAGCGTCCACGGGGCAGCCGTGCTGCAGAACGACGCCACCTGAGCCTTATCACTCTTGCTAACGAAGCAACAGCTCTCACTTTATCTTCCGTACTGCCATCCCCCTCTCGCGGCAGTCAGAGCCTGTCAGCGATTCAGGACAGCGAGGTCACTGGATGCTGCTGCCAAGGGCAGGGGAAGAGGG
The DNA here is from genome assembly GCF_000699105.1 of Pygoscelis adeliae. Classification (NCBI taxonomy): domain Eukaryota; kingdom Metazoa; phylum Chordata; class Aves; order Sphenisciformes; family Spheniscidae; genus Pygoscelis; species Pygoscelis adeliae. Next base: position 20,812 of record NW_008824677.1, read on the forward strand.
TAACGCCTGTCGGGCAGTGACAGGGCAGGGAAGCGACGTGCATGGCTGAAGGGGACGGCTGCTGCTGGAAGGGACGAGGAGAAGACAGGAGATACCCAGAACCCAGACCCTGCTATCCATGAAGTCACCCAGCCCTAAGGCAAGAGGATCTCACGCTCTGCTTAGGAAGATAGCTCACACAGGGCCCTGTCCTTCTAACTCCACCGACGGGCCACATCCAGGCAGAGGAATATAACACAGGGGAGCTTCAGGAATGCACTGGATCGGACTCCAACCACGCCACCCCAAACACTCGCCTACCTTTGTGCATGTACACACATCAGCTTTGCCCCCCGCCCACGTACGAGACCAGCTCACGTCCCCCAGTGTCCACAGGATGGATAAGCACCCACCCCACCCCACCAGTTACAGGGCAGCAGCAGCCCCGGACTCAGCCGAGGAAGCCTTACCCTCAGAGTGTGGTCCTGGCTCCCGGTGACCAGCCGTCCAGCCGCAGCCTTCAGCGCCGTGATCGGCTTCTGGTGGGCGCAGGACACGGTGTGGGTGAGCTGACACATGATGATGTCGCTGCTGCTGAACACAGGGGAGGACGGGATGCTGCTTCTGCTCGGGGCTCCTGTGGCGAGACACGCAGCTAAGTCCTCAGTGCAGCAAACAGCCTCACGCTCCAGGACTAATATCACCCAGAAATGGTGCGATACCAGGGATGCCTGGGTGCTGAACTTCAAGGAATTTGAACCTGGTCCTCCAAAGAGCCGAACACTCGGCACTCTGGCTGACACCAATGGAAGCTACGGCTGCTCGGCGCTCATGAACAACTGGAGTGAGGGTCTCCAACAGGGTCCTCAGCAGCAGAACTCCCTTCTGCAGATCAGTGGCCCCTACGCAGTAAGCCTTCTGCAAGACTGAGATCCCTGAAGCCCGAGAGCGCTGCGGTTACCCTTGTCAGAGGCCGAACAGAGAGCTGGGCACATGACTCTCTGCACCCTATGGGGAAAAGTCATTTCCACAGCCAGTCCTTTCCTGCAGGGCCTGCTCCAATTCCAGATCTACAGCCTGCAGATCCCAGGGCATCCACCTAGGAATGCAACCATCCTCCTGGAGTAAGGCCAGGGCTTCTCTACCCTCCAGGCCACTCCAGAACCAAAGGAGCCACTGCACTGCAAACCAGTTACCACCACGGACTAGTTTTGCGCGTGTTGTGGTTGTGCCGAGGCCCCAGGCTACATCGTGGTTGTGTGGGGCTACGTGGTGTGCAAACAAGTGAGAAAAGACCTTGCTGAAGGAGAAAATAAGTGAGAAGTGGGAAAGGAAAGAGGTACGAGGCAGAGCTGACCCTGGAACGCATGCCTCAGCCTCCAGACCTACACACTGGAGCAAACCAGCACTCGAGACGCTCTCCCTGCACAGGGAACTCCCAAAGTATTCCTCACCTCTCCACAGCAGCTGGTTTGGCATCCTGCAACACAGGGTTTTTTGGAGCGTAGCATTATTACAACAGCTTATGAAGTGGGTATGAGGAAGAGTCAGCTGCAAGAAGGCAAGGGGAGAGGAAAAGGCTCGGCGGAGCTCAGAGCGGTGCACAGCACGCTCAGACGCTTGCTTACCTCGGAACTGCAGGTGGTTCAAGGACGTGTGTGTCTCTAGCGAAAAGAAATCTAAAGAGCCATTCAACCGGGCAGCGACGATCCTGAGGGAGAAACGCAGGCCCATGAGGAGAGGCCCTTCCCTGCTCTCACAGGGTGAGGAGCCCTGAGACCAGACACCTTCCGAGGCAGAGCACAAACCACACAGGCTCCCCCTGTGAGGAGGCACTCCCGATTGCAAGGAAGAGGGCTCGGAAATTATACTAAGCTCAGTCCGCAGAATGAACTGGCAGATGTCACTGCCTCTTGAATAACAGCACACAGAAACCAGTGACCCAAAGGCCCCATCTCCCAGCCCTGAATTATTCTGGATATTCAGCTACTAGAAAGACTGAATATCTGTATGAAGAAGAAGTGGCTGCTGGAGCAGACCTGGACCCAGGAAAGCTCGCTCCACCACCCGCAGCTTGAGAGGTGGACGCGTGGGAAGGAAGAGACCTTCCAGCTGAGCCTCTGCCATCTGGAGCTGTTCAACCTCCATGGCAGGAGGGTCAGGGCTGGGGTCCTGGCTTACACCACGTGTCCTCCTCCCCTCGCAGGAGATCCCCGAGCACAAATACAATTACCTGTTGTTCAGGAAGACGAGCGCTGTGATGCCAGATTGACCTTCATCATTACTGCTACGGAGGGTCCCCTCGATAGCATCCCAAACCTGGAAGGAGAAGGGGTTACTGCTGTGATCCTGACTGTCGTAGATCGAGGAGCCGGTGATCCACTTAACAGCTAACCCGTGCTGTGCTGCATATATCCTCTGGCCCCCTTAGCTGTCTGGTCTTAATGAAGGAATGGTTTAGTGGGCATGGTGTTGTTGGGTTGACGGCTGGACTCGATGATCTTGGAGGTCTCTTCCAACCTTAATGATTCTATGATTCTATGATTCTAAGGAGCCTGTAGGCAGATCCCACTTGGCACTAGCGATTACAATCATCAATGTCCTCCTATCTAGCTTAAAGTGAAGCAGCAAGTTCTTAAGTGAACATCCTTTTGTTTGACAGCAGAAATGATGAATAGAATTCTCTTCTTCGAAGAAAATCCCCTAAGAGCTCTAAGTTCCACAGTGCCGGCCGACCTCTCCAGGGACACGATCCGCAGGGTGTGCCGTGCTCGGACTGGAGGTCTGTCCCACACGGCACAACATGGGGCTCCCCGCAACGGGAGGGACCCAAGATCACACTATCCTCTCTTTCCTTCTAGCGTTACTGCCGATAAATAGTATTTTAATCAATACTTCACAATCTGCGTGCCTTTCTTACTGGGGTCACAATGAACGCTAGCCCCGGTGCACCACACACGCACCGTGCAGCAGCACGGGCTCCTGCTGCACGCTGCCCATCCCCAGCTCTGCAGCACCCCTCTTCGCTCCCGGCCAGCCCCACATCTGCCCTGTTCCGAGCACGTAGTGCTCTGGATTTTGCAGCAATATTGTGATGTGGACTGGAGACAAGATTCAGCAACAAAATTCAGTCAGTGTCTCAAGGCAGCTGCTCGGGAGAAGGTATCTGAGCTCGAAAGCGTATTTAAAGGACAAAGAAAAACAATGGAGTGGCCTGCCTGTGCCTTCGCTGGGAAGAATGAGAGCCGCCCACATGCAGCACAGGTCAAAAATCATTCAAAAATTTATTTCAAAATGTGTTTGTTTAAAAAAACCCTGCATTTACTTTGAAGGAAAAATTCTAACTTAATTTCCAAAAATGAAATTAAAATTAAACTAATTCTGAAAGTTTCTCATTAGAGGAGATTTAAATTTCTGATTAAAATTTGCTTCAAAACCTGTATCATTCCTACAGAATTCCTATTAATTTTACCTTATTTCATGACTGACCAGTAACATTACTTAATGACATGGCAATCTTTAAGCGTCTTCAGTCTTAAAGAGCTGCTGGCAGCTCACCCGGTGCCTGGGCTGGCAGTGAGCCTCGCTCCTCACCTCCAGCTTCCCGTTACTCCGGCCAGCCACAATCAGGTTCCCTTGCAGGTCCAGGCTCCAGACAGAGCTCTCCAGGTCTCCTCCCCAGGAAGGAAGCGGCGACGATTTGTCAAATCCCGTAAAGGACTCGTCCCCCAGGCTCCTTCTGCGGCTGCTGCAGCCTCCCTCCTCGGTCCCGCAGCCCAGGGAGCGGGGGCTGCCGCTCCCCGCGCAGAAGCCAGCCTGTCCGTGCGGGGCCGAGAGGCCAGTGAAGTTCATGCAGTTGGAGGTGCTGTGCTCTTCGTACACTTTACCAACCAGGCTGCTGAAGTCGTACCCGCTCTCCTTCTGGCGACCGCCCACAGCACGGAGCCGCGTCTCTGACTCGGCCACCTTCACCTGCTCAGAGAAGTTTGTGTCAATGAGAGACGTGAGGTCTGGCTGGTCGCAGAAAAGCGGAGGCTGGGGAGGGCTGAGCATCCTTTTGAGCTGGTGACTGTTCTCAAAAGAGTCGTCCAGACCGTTCTTGCCATCCGGACTATGATCCCAGCTTTCCTGGTAATCAAAGATGCCACTGCTGTCTCTTCGCAACCTAAAACACAGTAATAAAAGCTCAGTCCTCCCACCTCTGCTGTCGGAGAGGGCTGATTTCTTACAGAGGGGTTTGCACCAGCTGCAGAGCAGCGATCGTGGAGGGACCTGCCCGCGGCTGAATGACTTGGTACAGACACCACTTACCTTGGTTTGGGAATAACAGTGAGGCAGTCGCCAGTCTGAGCATCCCACACACGGATCTGGCCCACCAGGCAGCAGCTGACAAGCAGCATCCCATCACTAGCCAGACATTCGATGTCCTGGGAAGGAAGAACAAGCACAGCTGAGCGCGTAGCACCACCGAGGCCTCTGGACTCTGACAATCACCTTGCGTGTGGCTCAGGAACTATACAGGTGATAAATTTTATGTCAAAACTACGTGGCTGGCTTAGCAACCTAGGGATACTCTGAGAACATGAGTACATCTTTGCCCAGATTCCTAGAACTGCACTAGACTGCTGCAAATCAAACAGACTCTGTTTGTCTTCCCTTTTCCTGAGAAAGTATGGTTCAGAGAGACGGTAGGATCAGGAACAGAGGTGCATCTTCTCTGGAAGGCACAGCACAGTGTTTCAAACTCCATGTGACTGGGTGCCCGAGCGCTTTGTTTCATCTCAGAATGGGAAGAAACATCTTTCCCCTCAAGAAAAATGAGTGAACTGAGCAGCAGCACACTTCTGTGCAAACCCATGGATGCTTTTAGCACTGGAAGCGATGTTTAACAGCCCAAACCTATGCAATAACTTTTGGGAAGCAGGGAAAAAAGGATCCAGTAGGCATTAAATACCAGGAATCTAGAGCTACGCCAGCAAAGGCGGCTGGATCAGCCCAGCCAATAAAAGCCAACAGCTGGCTACACAGAGAAGGTAATAACAGCAATTGCAAGCAGCTCAGAGCGAATCCCAGGAAGAAATGGAAAAGTCCTACAGGAAACTTCATGCAAACAATATCCTACTCTCTCTCTCTCTATATATATATAGCATTCACCCTGGCTGTTAGCCTCCACGGCTGCATTACGCTAAGGCTGCATAGCTGTCTGTCCTTTGTGAGGGCTGTTATTTAAATAAAACAAAGTGAACAGAAGATGCGTGGCGCGAGTCAGTAAAATGCCTTTCTTGTAAGGACTGCAGCCGTCCGACCTACCATGAGGTGACCCCTGAGAACCAAGGGGACGATCTCAGTCTCAGGTGGGGAGTAGCCGTAATCGTCACAGGGCAGGTCCCCCCTCTTCCTCCTGCTGTGAGAGAGCCCGTTCTGCCCATAGTTCTTGGGGCAGAACACCCTGTAGAGGCAGAAGAGCAGGAGGACCAGGATAATGCCCGAGGCCAGACCCAGAGCAGCCACCCTGGTGGGAGAGACAGACAGACACAAAGACAAAAAGAAGGTGAGAGAAAAGATCCAATTACTAGTCCACGGACAGAGTTTGAAAAATACTGTGAAAGTATTACACGTGTCGCTGGTCTAAATTTTTCAGCTGAGAAAAAAAGCTATAGTGATTTGTGGAAAATTAAAGGGTTTTTTTAAATGGGAAAGTATGATTTTCAAAAATGTTTTCAGACTTGTCAAGAAGAAAAGTACATAGCAACTAAGACTTTAAGAAAAACGCTACGTGGGGATCGGGATAATATCAAGTGCGTTCAACACAGCCAAAGGAGAATTGCAGATTCAGAGGGCAAGCAGGGAGTCTGTCTCCTCGGTAGGAAAGGAAGGTCCTTGCTTGCGTGAGAGTTTGATCTAACACCCAATAAAGCATTACTGAATCACGATGTTTATTCCCAAAGACGAACTCCTACCCCTGTCACTCAGCGATAAACCCCGTAATGCCTCATGTGTGGTGCTGGGAGTAACGGTTTTAGCATCACCAAGCCACCCAACTAAAATACGTCTAAGCTTAATCTTCAAAATGCATGACTAATTGCACAACGGTTACTAGATTATAGGGAACACTGGCATATGTATCAAGTTTGTACGCCGTTGGTCCATAGTCATCGATATATATTGACAAGCAGCTCCCACCAACAGCAACGTGCGCTAACAACCTGGGCTGCACGCACCACCTCCTGCCAGGGAACTCAGAAAAACAGTGCCAGGAGAGATTAATTTAATGCTGCGCTCGCTGAGCTAGGCTGTCCTGAGCATTACAGGATTTTGCACTGAAGCTTTACAAGTATTTTTTGTTTTCCCTCCAGGAGAAGAGCCGAACAGCCAAAAAGCAACCCCTGTCTCCAAGGGAGCTAAGGCGTGGTCAGAAGGCTGTATCAAGGACTCTTTTACTTGTAAAGAGTGACATCCTGGTGCCCTTGCAGCTTGGATGAGGCTTGGTCAGGCTGAGCTTCAGCATCCAGCTTCCCACCGCTTGAAGATAAGAAAGGGTGGTAGCGGTTAGCCTCCTGGGGATGCCGCACTTCTAAGGCCTCTTGTGGGTTCAGGTACAGCGTGACAGGGATTGCTGGCAGGATGCTGATGTATCTGAAGGAATGGAAAGATGAGAATAGCTTAGGAACAACAAACACCAAAAGACACAAAAATCCTGACAGGTAACCCAGCTCATCTTCTCACTAGCAGCCAAGGTAGGTCCCAGTGCGTCCTTTCAGTCCAGTAGTTTCAGGTATTCTAAACTAAAGACCTCCTTTGAAATATTCTTCTCTAAAGATATTTCCCAGGTCTTGACCCTTAACTCTGTGGAAGAGGTTAAGAGCCAACAGTGGAATGAACTACCGATGAGATCAAATGGATAACACGGATTTAGGTGAGGATATAATGATCTGGTCTGGCTGTGCGCTGCAGGCCAGAAGATCTCACCAAGAAGCTTCTTCAGCTCAGATGTCTCTATTCCTCAATGTACCATCCCCATCGCTTACAGATGATCGCATATTGTTTTACAAAATTCTAAACGTCACCTCCAGGGTAAAGGAAGACAACAAGCAAGTAATACACCCAAGAGCACAGAGAGAAACACAACCCTTATTCTCAGACAAACAGTCCTGGAGAGTTTGGTACCTCCGCACCACACAGGAGGGCCTGTTTAACAGTCTCCTCCTGAAGACGCATTTGGAGTAAGCCACGTGGAACACCAATTATCTAACTCAGAAGGACGAAGCACAGAAGAAAGACAGACGCTTGGGGTCAATTCCACAATTCAAAGTGCCTGCGGCACTCGATGCCAGCCCACTTGCCTTTTGGCCAGAGTGATATTGTAGTAGCTGAAGAGGGATGGCCAGTGTCTGAAGGAAAGCTTCCTCCAAATCTCCTCATCCTCTGCTCCCCAGGTAACCTCTGCTTCAGCTCCGAGCTCCGTCTGTCCATTCCCTTTGCCCTCTGGTCCGTGGGCCCAAGTGTGCTGGTTTGTCTCCAGCCTGCTCAGGGACTCCAGCCCTGACTTCTGCTCACGCTGCTGCGTCTGGTTTTCTGATAGCTGTATAGGGTCCGATGGGAAGACTGACAGATCAATCTTGGGGTCCCCAGCAGGTAGGACACCTCCAGGAACAGGCATAGGAGGCAGACCTGCTTCACCCAAAGGACTTTGTTCAGTGACCTGTGACGTGAGGTAGGTGCGGAGACCAGCAGGATCCGTGTAAACCAGGATTCCAATCCAGATCACCGTCCCAGCCTACATACGATGAGCAAAGAGACAAGCTCGTTTAGTACATGGCCTTCACGCTCCACCACCACCACCTCGTCAGCTCTCTGAGCTGATCAGCAACGTCCCAACCAAGGGCACGCCCTGCACTCAGTTACGGTCTTACTCCCAACAGACACTTATCCTCTAAGAGGATCGGGAGAGGTTGTACAGCACACATGAAAACTGAACACTATTTTCCTGTGAGCCACCGACTCAACCTGATGGTGGGAACCCCACTTCTCCCACACAAATGCACAGCAGGGAAGAGACTCCGTGCTGGCGGCTGGGACCAGCACGTCTGCCACCCTCAAACAGGGCTGGGAAGGCTTAATTCAGAGTTCTGGTTCATGAACTCCGCAAGACCTACTGCAGCAGCCACGGTTCACAGACTGAGGTATCAGTTTAACTTAAACTGCCATCAATGTTAGTTGACAGTAACAGACTGGGCTGTGGTTTGTAGAGCCAAGGAACACACACGTTCCTCCGCTTCCATTACAGATACCCAGAACAGAGATGGGGGAGACAAGCAGGGGCAGTAACTGGTGTAACCGCTGCAGTTACACCTGCAAAAGGAAAAGTCTTAGTCTTTCATGTAGCAAAATATCTCCGTGTCTTTATTCCACATTATCTACAGGAGCAAAACATGATTTCTGCTCTGAAAAATCTTCTCTCTCCACTCATACAGTCCTTGAAAAGCAGATTTTTGTTTCAAAGCAAATATCAGAAAATTACTCAGTACCACCCAAACGTCACACAAACAGCAGAGCCCTGGAGCTAATGCATGCAGAGCGATGTTCTTAGGGAAGTATTTCTTGAACTGTATTTACCACAGGGCAGGATAAGTCTTGCAGGGGAACAAGGATGCATGAAAATGTTGGGCTTTCCCTCCCCCTCCGGAAGCCTATTTGGGTTGGGTTAGTGTCCAGCAGGAAGGGGCACCAGGTAACAAACACCACATGGCATACCATGATGAGTCTCTGGGCCAGCCGGGTCCTGGCAAAGAAGTAGATCACCCGCAGCCTCTTCGGCAGGCGCAGATTCCTGAAAGACGACGGCTGCAGGGTGATGGTGTGGGGGGTGGCAGGTCGCATAGCTGGCTGGCGTTCGTAGCGCTGAGAGCGGCTGACAGGCTTCGCTGGGGGCATGCAGGCTTCTGCTGGCAACCGTTTGTTCAGATCAGCGAGCTGCCAAGAGAAAAGCAAACATGTGAGAGCCGTGGTGATGAGGTCCCTCGAGAGAAATGTGCGCAGACACAGCTATCTTTGATACATGCCCACGTCTAAGTTCCCACCTTCACTCTCGAGTCAACCTGTCCCAGCTTCTCTCCGGCACACACTCTCTTCTTCGCCCAGCCATGGTCACCTGTTTGTGACCGTGTCTCCTTCCAGCCCATTTACCCCAAATCTGCACATTTATATACCTGAGGGTGTCTTGTTGCCTCAAGCATCCTGTCCCCAATCCCTGTGTATGTGTAACCAAGCAAGTACTGCCCCGGAATTTTTTCAGCTCGGTCTTTTCTGTTTAGAGAGTGAAAATCACAGGGTGCGCTTCCTTTAATCCTTCCACAATAGCAGAGAAGGAAGACCCGAGGCAAAACCCCATGTCCTTGGCCCCTCCTTACCTCCATACGGCGAATGTCAATGGACAGCACAGTAGTGAAGAAAAACATCTGCAGAAAGAAGTCAGACACCAGGCCGACCACAGCGAAGAGGCAGAATTCCTGCAGACAGGGCACAATGATTAGCTACAGCAGCTGCGGAGACAACGGTAAATATTTCAACTTCAGAAAAAGGGAAAGTCAGCAAACTCTCGCCCAGAGCGCAGGCCCGAGTCTATTTTACTGACAAATCCTATTATCGATATTTTGTAATAGTTGAGAGTTTGGTGCTAGAAAAGTCCGTGTGAGAACTCAAGAGCATATTTATTCAGATTCGCATTCTTTGTTCTTCTTAGCCATCAAACATCAAAGCACCATAGGAAAAACCGGCAGAGGATGTTTCCCGGGTTCACAAAGCCGTGGCAGGGCTGCAGCCAGAGCTCTCGGCCTCCTGCCCATGCGTTCAAATCACAAAGCCAAACAGCCTCCAACGGTGACAGTTTCCTGCACGTTACCAATAAACCTCAGCCCCGATTTAAAATTCCTCCAGGAACACAGGTTGCTCAGGAACTGGATCAATCGCTCTCCACTGTACATCTGTGTACTCGTTTCTAGCCATTCTCCAGGACCCCACCTAAACCATTTCTGCTTAAATCACACTTTTGGCTAATGTATATTTGATGGGCAAATTTCATTCCTATGCCCCTGGAAGAAAAGTCCCATACCCGCTGTCAGAGGTCCCTAAACACAAAGTATATGGGAAACAACATCTGCAAAAGCCGGTGTTTCCTCAACTTGCTGTAATGCTCCACTTTCCCCAGCAGGTGCCATTGCAGAAATAAGGATTAAAAGATTCTGCCCAGCAGCAGAAATGCAGTCAACTCCCTATAAAACAAATGCACACTCTTACCCTAATCCCCATTAGTGCTAAGTGCCGTCCCCTCTCCCCCCCTACATTCAAAACTTCACAGCAACACAGAATTAAGAGATTTTTGAGAGGCGTTTTGTTTCCCTTGGAGGTACAAATTTCTGCCAGGACCCGTCAGGACCCAAAAAGGATTTAGTAGCCATGGAGAGATCAAGACAGCTGAACGTAAGGAGGAGGAAAAACGTTAGGCTAAACAACAGATTAAAGGCTCTGGCCCTCACTTGCAGAACAGAGCTGGCAAACACCCACTGCCGTTCACTGCCTGCCTGCCAGCGTGGTGGCATGCTCACTACCTGCAGACCAAGCCAGGACACATCCACCTAAAGGGGAAGGAGAGAGGCCGTAGAGATTCATTTCTTTTGTCCCCCTCCCTCCTACGTCTGCCCCAGCTTCTTGCGTAAGGCTGGAGGCCAATATTAGCACAGTGAAATGAAAAGAGATAGCGTGAAAGGCTATCCAAAACCTCTAAACAAACCTTGAAGCCTCCCCATCCTGTCCAAACTGCTGTCGAAATATAAGTTGTTATTTAAAAATCAGTGTGATATGAAACGAGATAACCCACCAGGTCAGCTGCCCCTCCCCAAACCTCCCAGCGACAGCAGCATAAGGAAGCAGGTTCTGATCAGGTTTTTCTCTTTAGCCCCTTCCCCAGCATCTGACAGGAGGTTTTGGAAGCAGAGGGATGAAAACACAACACAGGTTCCTCTCTCAAGGGGAAAACCAGAAGGAAAGCAACATCCACCTGGATTTCACCCAGACCTCGGCAAACACGGGCTCCACAAACGGCAGGCTCTGCATAGAGAGGTATTAATTCTGTTAATACCTCCCCTTACTCCACTTAGGATTAGAGACATCCGAAGCAGCTAGCCCTGGAAATCTAAAATCTTCTTATACTTGGATACTGCGCACCCTACGGCAAAACCCAAAGTGATTTCAGTGGGTGCAGGATTGGGCTATCGGTGTGTGAACTTCAGTACAAGGTAGTGGATAAGAGATGAAAAACAGGACGAGCGCTCAGCACACAGCCCTGCAGCATCTCAGGACCACCAACAGCGGCACTGTGCCAGGAGAACAGGGGTCTCTACCCACCTGCAATGCAAGGCAAGAGGATTTCATTGCTGCTCACAGTTATGATGGATTTAAAGTGGATGCACAATTCTCATCTGAAGCCAAACTCTATTTTAGGACAAGGAGAGCCACGGAAAACATAGAAAATTCCCTTCTGCTAAATGGAGTCGCACTGCCAAGGAGTAACTGAGAAAAACGACAAGACCCATTACAGCCCTTGGGGCAGGCGAGAGCCTTCAGCAAAGACACGCCTCCCTCTTCTGCTATTCCCCATAGCAGATAGCACCTGAACGACCCCAGCACTGCACTGCTCCCGCCGACAGCCTAGAGCAAAGGTCTCTGCCAGATTTACGCAGCCTGGCTCTCTTTCTGCCGGATTCCTTGGACTCTGCAATGCGAGTACAGCACATTATCTGTACAGTGTCCTTCACTCTCAGGGACGAAGATAAGGGGCATACACCAGGCTCCAGCACAGCAGCCGTCAGCCTTTAACAGACAGCATCCCTGCGAGATTCTTCCCCTGGAGAAAGCAAGCATCCAAGGAAAGACAGGATCACAGAGAGAGCGGAGAGTGGATGCCATCACGTGTGTCAAAACGCTGTAATAAACAGGAGTACTTTAATAGAGAGAACGTGGGGGTGGGGGCATGGCATCTCTTTTTCCCATGGCTCTCCTGACACTGTTATACGGCTCTGCCCTGTCCCTTTTATCTCCTGTAATCAGGGCACCCTGCAAGCTCCTCTATAGCAGAGTGCAACAAGAAAGTGAACTGTCCCAGCAGTATCCACACAACGGGGCTGCTGGCACTACGCTCACTTCACAGATACTGTCAAGCTTCGCTTCCTGCAGTCAAGCAGTGCAGCAATGAAAGAGGCCAAAAGGTGCTAATATACCATATGAATGAGTCCAATTTAGACCCAACGGATGGATCATGCCAGCATTTGAGCTGAGCAATCTCTGCAATCAGCTTTAAATAAAAAAATTAGGCCATGATAGGTGGCTGGCTGTAGCCTGGGGAATTCTACCATAGCTCCTCTCCTGCTGTCCTCTGGGATACTGAGAGAGGTTCAGAAACTGTGAAGTTCAGCCTGCAATGCTCCAGTCCAACCTGAACGTTTAATCTTCTTAGATTATAATATGCTTTAATCTGCAGTCTCTACTGGTGACTTCCCAGTGTTAAAGCAAGGATATACACAACCCACCCCTCTTCATGCAGGTCACGCGTGGCCAGCGAGCACCTAGCGAGCACCCAGGGTAGCCGCCAACTATGTAGATGCTGGGGTGCTCCTGCCTTTGCTTGCTGACTGCGCCTGCTAGAAATTTCCAGAGACAACAGGCTGACACCTCCCTGAAGTCTGGCTGCAGAGGTGCTATGGAATTGGTGATGAGGCTTTGTCCGGGCCGCACTTCTGTTCATGGTGCTCACCAGGCACAAGCGCTGCTTGGTCAAGGATTAGAAATCAAATGGTGTCAACTTCCTGACGCAACTCGGCAAGCACAGTCCTGAAAAGGAGACTGTGCAGCAGAGAAAGTAACACACTGCAAGGCAGAAGATGCTATTTTCAGTGCTGCGCAGACCCAACAGCATGACCCCTGACAGATCATTCTACCTTGAGCTTTCAGTTTACCCACCCATGAAACAGAGGCAGTGATATCTGTGGTTGTAAAAACCTACAGATTCGTCAGTCTGGTGAAAGAGCCCCAGATGGACTGTCCACCCTAATTCTCAGAGCAAACTTTCTGCACTAGGGTGGTTTTTTCCTTCCATCCACTTATAAAGTGGATTAGCCAGCTCACAAAAAGGCACTTTTAGGTTGGAATAAAGGCATCCCCACAGCAAAGGCACTGGGCAGTGTTAAGTTCTGCGATAGGAAGCTCATTTCCACAAACACAAGGAGCATGGACAGACGGTCAAGAGGGAAATGAGCCCCTGCTTCGGCTCCTCCCAGGGCTGTCGCAGCAAAATGATCAGCCCCATGATCCGGGGGTGACAGCCATCACGATGAGTCAATGAGAGAGGATCTCCAAACCCATGTGTCCTGTAGGAGCCTGTGTGTCTGTGGTGCTGGCAACTGGAACGAGCAGGGTCTAAGCACCAGCAACTGGAACAGGGTCCATGGGGCACAGGGATCCATGCGTCTGGGTCAGCAGCAACTGGAGCACGTCAGAGTACACATGTCAGTGTGTGATCACTAGTGACTATCGAGCCAGGCAGCTGGTGAGCACGGTGAGTGGCTTGGGAGCCAGGTATGTGTGTATCCCTGAGCGAGAGAGCTGGAGGAGTTGGTTACCAGACAGACCAGGGGCTCCAGGCCAACTGCCAGAGGTACTGTGGGGCTGGGGGGCGACTGAGAGACCCACTTGCACGTGCGCACGCGCATGTGTGTGTGTAAGGCAACTGGGAAGAGCAAGGATCAAGGGCCAGCTACTGGAGGAACTGAATCTGCAAGCCCAGCTACTGGAAGGATCCCAACTGGGGAGACTGGGCATCCAGGGGCAGCTGCTGGACAGAAGGCTAGCTCCTGGAGAGATCCACATTGTGTAGAGGTACGTATTTCCCACTAACAGGCTCTTAATCCAATCAGCCAGAGAGGGGAACAGAGCCCTGCTTCCCTGCAGTCCCTAAAAGCCTCTGTCCTGCAAACTCACACTGATCAGCCATACTCACCTGGATGGCTGGGACAAGGGTGAAATACCCGATCAAGATGATCCCAAGCTCTGTCGCCATGTTCTTCATAATCGACCAGCTCTCATTGCTCAAGCCTGGAGAAAGAACATGCAAAGACAGGTAAAAGGAGACTGTTCACTAGTGGACAGACATGAGCATAGCAAAAAGGAACTGGATTTCCCTTCTTTAAAATTAGGCGTCTATAGACAACAGGCAAAAATGGCACTTTCAGACTAAAATTCATCTGACTTATTTTGAATATCTAAGTCAAAGAATTGGACTGTAGACTCCCAATGTCTTTATTAGCGGGATTATCATTAACTACAAAGGGAGCTCGGACGACTCTCTCGGCTCACAAAACTGTCCTGATTTAAGCAGTCGGAGGGTACTGCACAGGGCAGTACAGGGATTCAGAAGTGTAAAGGACCATTGGGTTTTTGAGTCCAGTTTTCAATCTAGGATACAAACCACTTGTATTTTTAAAACTAGGTAGATTTTTCTAGGTATCACTCTAGAATCTCTCTTCCCTGATGTTTAGAAACATCTTTTAAGTTTGCAAACTCCATTTATCCATGATTTGAGCACACTCAAATCCTTATGCAGGTACAGAGTGTATCTATAATAGAGAAGATAATTTTGTCACAGACTCAGCAGAACTTCATATGATCTGTGGACTGTACTTACGACATAAATGACACGGGAGGTCAAGGTGCTAAATATCTATACCAGCAGATACAGCTCTCACTAACACTTTTTTAAACTTCTTTAGCCAATGCTTCAGACAACAATCTTAAAAAGCAGGGCCCACAATTACAGGCTTATGTTAGTTCTTGGAATTATCAAAAACAGTACAAAAAGACTAATAGAATACAATTCCCAATTCACATTCAACACACACAGTCCTTGTTTCCTTCGCAGACCAGAATTAAGATCATTCCCCATCTCCCAGTCCTTGGGTTACCCTAATTTCCTCTCTCGCAACATTTTTCCAGAGCAGGCTGTATACCTTGGGCAATGCGTAGCTTCACTTCCAGGTCAACGGGCGTAGAGACAACTGACTTGGTGAGAACCAACACGTTCTCTAGGCCAATCACTACAACCAAGTATGGGAATATTTCTCTGGAGGAAACAGAACCAGAACTGAGAATGAGATCCTTGGTGAAAAAGAAGGGAAGAACGCAAGTTAAGCAGCAAACATGCATCCTAGAGTCAAGGCCAGGAAAGACTATCCAGTGCTCTCAGACAAATCCCTTCCTGTACAATATTACTCTATGATGAGGTAAGGGTTCTGTATTTCATCTGCTTTGGACAGATACTAATATTTCTGCAAAGCTGCATGATTTTCTGGGAAATGGCCACTGTAGACCACCGCTAAATTAGTCTTAATGCTTCCCAGGGTTGGGACAGTGTGCCTCGAAGAGTCTCTACAGCATCTAGTACAAAGAGGTGCAAATAAAAAAGATGGACTTCGAACAACAGTGCAATAGACTCAGTAATAATTAGTCAGCGAGGGTGCATTACAGCAAGAGGGTAGGGAGCATGTCCCACCATCAACAGTGAAAATCCTGATAAATCACATTAAGCATTACATTAAACAAAACTTTCAAAAAAAAATATTCTCAAGCGAAGAGCACGGGCAGTGCCTGGTTCAGATACCCAGTGGGCAAAAGATTCCACACCTTGCAGCTGCTGTAAGCAATCCAGTCTCGGGCAGCGAAGGAGACACATGAAGGGACTTCTCTGTTGGAAGGAGATAAATTAACGTGCGTGGAGCTCTGTTCTCCAGTACACCAGGTAGCTCAGAAGCCACAACACTGAGAACAATGTGCAATGTACCTATGCTTCATACATAAATAAACTAAATCCTGCCAGGGATAGTTTCTACCCTAGAGTCAAGAAAACACTCTGAAATGGATTTGTCCTTCAGAATATATGCACACAGAAGAGTAAGACTACCCAAGGTCACCACCGTGACTTTATTCAACTCTTCGTCTCACCCCTAAATTTTTTTCTCTCTTTTGAACTACTTGCAGTCCAGATCAGAGAGAAAAAGCTGTTCCATGCCAGAACATGGTAGATAGTAAATCTCTTAATTTCCCTCCAGCTAAACTTAAGCAAAATACTAAAGCTTTCATCGTGAAGGGTAATGGATTTGTGCTGTGCTGGTATGTACGGATCCAAAAGGAGAATGTGCATGCACACATACCCCTTGGCAAATCACTAACAGCCAAGACAGGTAAACAACAGAGTTTCAGAAGAACAACTCCTATTTCTGCCATTGCCTGCCATAACCCCCAAGGACCGTCCTCCCAAATGCTGCTTTCGATTGCCTATGGCCATCTGACACGGGCTTCAACAACATTTGCATGCATATAGCTGTCAGCAGCCTGTACCTCACAAGCTCAGCTGGGGAAAAACACCCGTCTGGAAGCACTGCTAACTCAGCTAATCCATTCCAATCGATTCCTTGAGCAAATGGCAAGCTGAAACTGCAAGAGCGCTCCACTGAAAGCAAGATTACACAAACCAAAAAACAAACTCCACACACCCTTCTCCAGGTATCCTAACAAAATTTTAGCTCTAATAATTGTGCAACACACTGGTCCATTCACCTCCTGTCCAAAACCTGTGCAGGAAGTGCATTTCCTTAGCAAAAAAATACAAAATATAATATATAAGCCTCTCATGGGCAACTTCCTGTTAATGTCAAATAATCCAAAATCTAGAAAGTACAACTTAGTTCTGCCTTTATCTAAAGCATTTTCACTTCATAACCTGTGTCACTTCTCCGAGCAGTACTTTACGACAGGAGACAGACATGAGAAAAGCTCTTTGTCATTTTTAGGGATGGAAATCGCTAAATAAAGAGAATGCAACAAACATGAGGGAGAGCTCTGCTGCCCGGCACAGCGCAGCACCGTCCTGCAGAGCATGTTATCTGCAAGGGTACGCTCTTGCAGAGTCCTTGCAGAGTCCTGTCCTTATGCGCAGTCCTGCAAGATACGCAGGGGCCTGGCACCACTTCCAGATAAGCTGCAGCAAGCCTTCAGAAGGCAGTCCACATACGGAAAAGAAAACCCATAATTCTCTCATCAACTATGTCCTACTTAAACAGAAGCTTCTACTGCAGGAGATAATTAACTAATAGTCCCAGGTTATGAGTTTCAATAGTCCTTGAAGAGTCTTGCAGTTTTCATGTTAAATGCAGTTTAAAAGCAGTGAGACATTAGGCTTTCTTGAAGAGTAATGCGACTCTGTGCAGGACAAACGCAAGCTGTTCACGCTCTGCAACTCCAAAACCTAAGTTCATTTGTCCCCACTCAGAGTGAGGCAGAGGGCAAGAGACCCTCGTTATATTTTCCGCCATACAGTGCCAAGCACCGAGAAAGAGCTTACAAAAGGAAGTGGAAGAGCAAGGGGAGATGCTGTATCGTGTCCACCTACTGAAACATTTACACTTCACTTACTGCTTTGATGCCAGAAGGTGCTGCATCATAGCGTGATCCAGCATCCCAGAGAGTCAACAGAAACACTACTGTTAACTCATAAAGAAAACAGATTTTCTCTGACTTCATATATACTTGTGAACAGAGACAGCCTCTGGTTTATCCAAAACGTTTGGAAGATTTAAGAATTTACCACATCAGCCTCTCTGATCTAAAATGCAACTGTTCACATTTGAGCTAGTTGGTTTAGGCCTTTTTTTATAGGCAACAAGGAGCAGTAGTTCATCATTTCAGATTGTGATCCCTCTAACCTAGCTGAGGTGCCAGCTTGTGGGTTGGTGGCTTGTGCTCTGGACTCATCTAGAGACTCTCCCAGTCCACCAGCGCACAGGAATCCCACTTCCAGTGAACTCCAGGCATTCTCCTCAACTTCACTGTTTATTCTTTCTTAAATCCTGCATAGATCATGTCACGTATTTCCACTTAGTTTTCTTTTCTGTAAAATAAGACTAACGCCTACCTCACCTATAATCATTTTATTTCATTATAAAAGTTGACTGATAATGACTAAGGTCCTGTTTATATATCATATCTGTAGCAAGCAAACACTGATCTCTAAGCAACAGGCTTTATTTTAATACCTTACAAAAAACAGTGATGGAAAAAGGCTTATCATAAATACAAGTACCATTAAAAACAAACACAGCCACATCTGGAAGGCTCTGCTGTAAACAAAACGGATAAAAAAGGCTGAAAGATCAAAGTTTAACCAGACTCTGCACCCTAAGCTGGCCAAATCCTAGCACGTTGCCACTGGTATACGGCACACCAAGAACACTCTGTCCCCAGTGGGGAATCAGGTAACTAGAGGGAAAGTGCTCTGGCAGACACTGGGGAATCAGGAAAAGGTCACTCACCAAAAGTAAAAAAAACCTCAGTGTCATCAGACCCCATCACCACAGAATCCAAGGGTCTTCCATCTGATTAGACATCGTTTATGAAGTATTGGAAGAATTAAGTTTCAGCCCCAAAGGAAACTGTCCATGCAATCATTTTAAGGCAAAGAAATTTTGCTGGAAAACTGTTTTTAGAAATAAGGACTGAATTAACTCTTTCTATCCTGTAGGAGGAATAACTAGTTTAGCCCTTCTATGTGACAACAGTAAGGGTGATAGTAAGCAAAGGCCTTGGTCATTGCACTAACCAAAACTGTTCCCTTGGATTCCCCCCACGTATCTGCATCCAAATATTGCCTTTTTTCCTGCATTTAAATTATAAACACCCAGTGGATCCCATCTGTTTTATTTGTACAGCTCACAGAACAATATGGTCTTGATCCATAATTAAGGTTCCTAGGCACCACCGCAGTAAAACCAGAAACAACAAATATTTCAGTTTCTGAAGTCAATTATTCATAGCTTTTTTAGGCTTCTAGGAGAGGGATTCCTCCATCTAGGTGTGGCTCCTGGTAAACTATCACCAGCATTGAGGAGTCTCCCTCATGGGTCAGACTTTTAATTGTTCCTGCAGTGTACAGCTGCGAGGAGGAGATGGGAAGAAAAATGATGGATATTTCCTTAACAACTTAGGAAAGGGATCTGAAAATCGAAAGGAAGATTCTGAACTGAACTTTAGTTAATGAGAAATGAACAGTGGGTAGAACTCAGGTAGGTGAGGTGCCAGTTAGAGCTTTCTCAGGGGTTTTCAGCTTGACACAAATATAACGTGTGGTAGTAACCACATCAAAAGTCCCAAATGCCAACTCTAACATGCACAGGAACCCCAGTTAAAAGAAGAGCTGACAACTATCAGTGATGGGTGCAAAGCCACCCAGGTAGTCTCCCAGGCACAAATACCACAGGTCAGTTCTGCCACCTTTAAGGATTTTTCTGAGTAAAATGTAGTCAACCTCCGTCAGCCAGAGAAAAGGTAACAAGCCCTTCTGGATGCTACGACAAGTCACTGCAGGAGGAAGGTATGTGAGAGCCTACTTTAGCTGCCAGGAAATCAAGTTATGAATAAGATGTTGTCCCAACAATTCCTTCTGCTTTAGGCAGAAAGAGCCAACTGCTAAGCAATAAGGCATCTCCAGGAAGACTGGGATCCAGTAAGGTCTATTTGCTGGCCAGCACAGAAACACACGGCCCTTCAGCCCAGGAGAGCATCTGATGATAATTCTGCACAGCAGTGTGTAAAATAATATCACACAAGCTTATTTGAAAAATACTAGATCTTAAAGATTAAGCATTTAACAGCTGTTTTCAAATGATTTCACCTCCATCTACCCTTCTTTAGGAAGAGGTTGGGTGCTGGAAACATACCCTCCATTAAGAGTAGGTGTCAAACCAAACAGCGTGCACAGCCCAACGGACATGAGCAGAGAGCTGAGCACCGTCACGACCGCTGCCAGTGCCAGACCCCATTTCGATTTCACCATGTCAATCTTCCCTGAAAAACAGAATGCAAAGTCTCGGTTACCAAGCAAAAGAAAATGACATATTACTAAAAAATCAAGAAGGGATCCTCATCCTGACTTATTTCAGCAGGTAGCTTAATACCCTGCAACCCAGCAGTAATGGTAGTTTAGTCTCAATGTCCAAAATGCAGCTCCCAGCTTCCAGACCCTCCCAGTAGTGAGAGGTACTGTAACAAGGGTGGGGCAGAGGATAATGCATGGCTTGCAGCTCAGACTAGTTCCAGTAGAGCACTGTTGAGGCATGAAAAAAGGAACTTAAATGCGGCTAGTAAGGTCCAAAACAACCAGCTCAGAACATGTATTTCATCTGTCTGACAATGAACTAGTCTCTCTAAACTGGAAAAAGTGTCATCGCTATGGCATTTAAAGCTGCCTAAGACAGAAAACACCTCAGAAGATATCACAAGGAATAACACCACACTGGCTAAGAGGGACAAATTAGCAGAAATCAGATAAACAGGACTACTAATTCTCTACATGACAGTCAGGGAAAAATTTCAACACCACCTTTCCCGCTGAAACAGGAGGGAACTGCAGTGCCATGGACAAGAGTCTCTCTTATCTGTAGCCAGGGAAAGGGCACCGCACCACTGAACCCTTACATAAATTTAGCTAGCAGGTGTATAGGTGGCTTATTAGCTTGCTCTCCCCTCAAGGCTCTCCACCCCACAAACCTACGTGTGGAGAAGTAGATGTAAGCGAAGAGTATAATGTAGGTGGTGACGAGGGGTATCAGCTCAGCAATGCCAATCTCTTCCTTGAAGTGGACGTGAACAACGTTCTCCTCTCGCAGCGTGCAGTTAGGGCTGGGATGCAGCAGCTTGAGGCGAGAGCGGAGGCTGCTGAGGAACCTGAGATGAAAAGCAAGCAGGAGGATGTCACCTACACTGTACCCAACAACCAGCACACAATTCCAAGGAGGAGCTCAGTGGGTATAGATCGAGTATGAAGAAGCTCCACAGATTCACACAAACGTAGACTTAGACTTACAAAGCACAGTTCCCTCTAGGCCTGACTCCTAAGTCTGTTCCTCTGCAGCCCAAACTACATTTGTCACATCTGTACTGTGGCAATCTCACAGACCTTGATTTCTATGAAGATTCAAAGATAGCTGTGAAGACTCAGCAAATCTATTTCAAGCAAGGGCTCATCATCTGAAATCTTGGCCCTGGGGAACAGAACATGCCGTAGTCTCAAACATCCCCTGAATTTTACATAAATATATATGGCTGATGAAAGGTGCTCCATGACAGTCCTTGAGGCTGAAGGGTTCTTACATGGGTGGCAGCAGAGCAAGTTTCGACTGCTGTGCTGCCAATTCTGTCCTAGGCATTCCTTGGGGAATTCTGTGCAGCACTGAGCAGAGTGTTCAGTCCTCAGATCCGCTCAATCCAAGCCAGCTTTGCCAACACTGCCGAAGGGGTTTCACAGTTGGTACCAGTTGAATTAGTGCTTACTGGAAAGCAAACCACGCTATGCACCAGGAACTGGGTCAAAACAGACCTACTGGGCCTTGGCTGCAACAATGATGGCTCTGTGTGCAGATGAAGCCATCATCAGAGGAACTCCCATTGGGCAGCTTTGCGTAAACTGTGAACTGATAGTATTTTATTTCCTTAAAACACAGCAAGTTTTCTCCCAAAAACAGCACCCTGTTTTTCTATAGCACGTTCAGAAGACCCTAAAATACTCTAAAACAAGAAAATGGAGATTAAAGAAAAACATAACAATAATCAGAGTAGAGAAAACAGCAAGCTTGCCAAGAATTGAACAAGGGATCCCTAACACAGAAATAGCACAGCTAAAGCTCCTTACCTGGAATCATATCTCTGGAGACCCAGCGTGACAGTGTATGATACCACTCGCTTCCTATTATAGAGGTTCACCCCGCTGTACTTCCCAGGGAGTCCAAACAACAGATCTGCAAAAACACAGCATGAACGAAACATTAGGATAACAACAAAATAAAAAAGATGGGATACAAGAGGTGTTCGTTGTGAAAAATGCTGAGTGAGAACTACTGTTCTTATAGGAAGCACTTTCTCAGTGCTCTGGTGAGACCATACCTATGTGGATGAACACCTGATGCAGGGGAGTAAAGAAGATGGAGCGTCTCTTCTCAGTGGTGCCCAGTGACAGGACAAGAGGCAACAGGCACAAATTAAAATGCGGGAAATTCTCTTTAAACACAAGAAAAATCCTCCTTCCTGTAGGCAAGTTGTCTGTCCTCATCTTCTTCTTCCTGACCGGGCAGTCTGTAGCAGACAAGGTCTGCCCTCTAATCCCAACCCATAAGCTCTCAACTAGCTCATCACTCGTTCCTAAGCAAAGCTCCATGCGTTCCTGCTGCTCGCTCACACAAAGGACAACTCCTCGCCCTCCCAGCCTGTCCTTCCTGAAGAGCCTGCGTCTACCCACAGCAGCACTCCAGTACCGCGAGCTACCCCACGTCATCTCTGTGAGCTGGATGAGGTTGTAGCCCTCCAACTGCACACACCTCTATCTCCTCCTATTTGCTCCCCATGCTGTGTGTGTTAGTGTACAGCCACGTCAAGCGGGCACCCAGTTTGTCCTTCAACAGAGGAGACAGACATTATCTTTAAGGATGCAGCCAAAGAAACCCTTGGACACTTGTTTTTGTGCATGTCAGCGTGTGATTTGAACCAGAGGTTCCAGGAAGACTTTGCACTGCAAAGGACTATTTAACATCTCTTCTGTTAATTTTGTGTGCTAAAACGCAGACTTAAAAAAATTATGCATTGTGATGAACACTACCACTGTTCTCAGGAATTCCCAGGATATTGTGGACCTCTATCTTGTTTGTGAATGAGCACTCAAAGAGAGGCTCCAGGTGCTCCAAACCACAGCGTGCACACACTCTGGATGCTCAAAAAATAACCTTTAAACCAAACTCACTTTAGGGTTACAAAACCCCTATTCAGACGTGTCATACTATAGGCTTCCTGACACCTACAAAGTTCCTTTAAAACCAAAGGAACAGCATTTCCTCTGGCCTTATGGAACCACTAAACAATATGATCCCAGATGTGGTCAGACTTTTTTTTTAATTAAGAGAGAAAAATACTTTTATGATATCCAGTGTCAACTCAGGGCATAGGCAAGCAACTATCAGTGAATGCACAGGAGGGAGCAGGATGAATGTTCATTTATCCGTGACAATGAGACAGTCTTTGAGTATGACAGACAATAGCGTGAGGGGAAAAAGATAGGCTAGAGCATATGTAGAGTACGAGGAACAAAAAGACTTGGACAAGTTACCTGCTATTTTTACACCTACAGAAAGGAGTCTGACTGCGTGGAATTATTTACTTTCTACAAATACAGAAATGAATTCAAATACAGATATAAAATGAGAGATGACATATATTTGGTAGTTTCATTCCAGATGCTGTGAGTAACAAAACGCCACCCAATTTGGTAATATTGGCAATCTAGATGTTGGAGATACCAAGGACAAAACAGTGATGCAAGCTGTAGGCATTTCTCACAGCTTCTTTGGCATTTCAGCCTCTTACCTTTGAGAGTAGCTGATGTTTGTAATGTCTTTGGTTCATGCTGGTGGATGGTTTTGATGATATCTGGGTCAGCATTGAATCGCTCTCGGTCGTTCTGCCAGAAGTTCCCTGGAGACAGTAACAGACAGCCGTGTTCGGGGAGCAGATTCCGCAGCTTCTTGAGGCCAGGCAGAAGATCTGTTACCTGAAGGCAAACTTCCTCCAAGCTTTTGACACCAGAACTGAAACACAAACAAAGGTTAGACACTGCCGTGTATGTTGCAGCTCTCACAAACAAAAGGCAAAGCTGCCAAGATGAACACCCCAAGGACCTGCATCACCGTGTTGCTGCTCTTGTTCTTCGTAACTAAGGATCAAGAGCCTTGGGCCATAGACCAGGATCTCACTGTAACAGGTGTACAGGCTCCAGAACCCCGTTATCATTTCTCTGCATACTGTCTGGCCACACAGCTTTCGCTCTTCACCCATCCCAGGTGCCACAATTTTCAGTTCCACATTTAAGATACCTCCAGTCTACAGAGACACTGTCACCCTGGAATTCTTTTTCAAAGACCTTAAACTCCTCTGCATACTTCTTTCCACATATGCAATGGGACATTTTACAGAAATCTTTATTAGCCTTCCTGAGGTGGCTAAAGTGTACAGAGTGCTCTAAAATGTACAAAGGATTCAATATCTGCAACTGTGCAAAATGTTTTCAGAATTCCTCTGCATTGTATGGAAAAGAAAATGCCTTACAGGTTCAGAAATGAATAGAGGTGTCACTGGTATGAAATGGAACTTGTGTTTGTTCCCGAACTTCATTTTAACACAATTACATAATCCTTATCAACTAGTAATTCAAACAAGACTCAACTTGGGCTTACAATAGGATCCGACTGTGAAGGTTTACTGACAAAACCTGTCATCACGCTGTTTGGCTAGACAAAGAAGAGCTGCTGGTCCAAAAGAGAACACATCCCTCAACATGATATGGGCAACTGGTGGGATTTGCACAGGAAGGGTATATTTAAGAAAGGCTAAGTTAAGATACAAGAGGCCAGTCTTCCCTGGCTCCAGTCTCGCAGATTACAGAGAAAGTGGCTCCAGAAGATAAATCAGTAAGGGTCTACTGTAAAATGCCTTCTCTAGAGGAGTTTAAATGACTACAAAGAGAAAACATGGAAACCAACTAACGACGATTTGAGTTACGTCTTTGTGAACACTCCCTCCAGAATCTGTATTCTGTCACTGTATGGAAAGCTACCTAGAAAAGTCACAGCTATCAAAAGATAATACTAGAAAAGATGCTTGAAAATACTGTGTTTACAGGAACAGAAGCTTTCTGAAAGATAATATAAAGGAACTCATGCAGTGATGCCTCTGATAATAGCTCCAGGAAGAATAAGACAACTATTGTTTTGTATTGCAGCTTTAGCTAACTCTGTAACGTAACAGTGATAACAGTTTATACTGCAGATAAGCCTATGTACGTTCCTATTTGTGAAGCAAACGGACACAGCCCATGTCCCTACCAGTAGGTTTGCATGCAGAGAGTGATACCAAAAAACATGAACTGCAGCAAACTACAAACTTCAGGTCACTCTGACTTTTTACAAATGGTGACTGCTCAAAGTTTCAGTGATCTTACAGCTGATGAAAAATATAATCACCTCGTGTTTCTTATCCAGTTGTCAATAATCTTCAGTTCCTTCTGCACCACTTTAGTATAAAATAATGCTTTTTTCATATTAAGAAAATCAGCTGCACTTAACTTTGATACTGACAAAAGCAACCGACAACAAGGAACTTCATAATGACTTCTGAGGTAATTTCAGAATTTATCTCAAAGCTAGATGTTTCCTGAAATATCTGAGTCCGTCACCAAAATGGGAGCCCTTATCCCAAGGTTCAGGTCTAAATGCCTAAACCAACTACCTAGCCTTTTCCTTCTGGTGGCTATGTAGGTTTAATTTTGCTTCTATGCTGCATCACTGTTCATCAAGGGCAACACCAAGAAGAGATAATGAGAAGACAACACACATACTAGGAGCAAGTTGTTTCTAACTTGTAATTCGCAACTATATACCCATTATTATCTAAAGTTACACATATAAAATCATAGAATCGTTTAGGTTGGAAAAGACCCTTAAGAACATTGAGTCCAACTGTTAACCTAGCACTGCCAAGTCCACCACTAAACCGTGTCCCTAAGCACCACGTCTACACGTCTTTTAAATACCTCCAGGGATGGTGACTCAACCCCTTCCCTGGGCAGCCTGTTCCAATGCTTGACAACCCCTTTGGTGAAGAATTTTTTCCTAATACCCGATCTAAACCTCCCCTGGCACAACTTGAGGCCGTTTCCTCTCGTCCTGTCGCTTGTTCCTTGGGAGAAGAGACCGACCCCCCCCTCGCTACAACCTCCTTTCAGGTGGTTGTAGAGAGCGATGAGGTCTCCCCTCAGCCTCCTTTTCTCCAGGCTGAACAACCCCAGTTCCCTCAGCCGCTCCTCACAAGACTTGTGCTCTAGACCCTTCACCAGCTTCGTTGCCCTAGGAGGAGAAGATGAACTGAAAACACAGAAAGAATGTCAGTGCTGAGGCTTTGTGAGTCAGTAGGAAAGAGCAACATATTTAACAGCATAAATGGCATTTCTAAAAAATTATCACAGAGAGAGCAGACAGCTAGCTTGCAAGGAATGGTTTAAAAAAAAGGACAAATCACCAGGTAGAGTAGTAAAGTGGACACTCCCAAAAATGAAGCAATGAAGGATGCTGTCAAGGAAGTATGAACAAGCAGTAAATCTTCCCTACCCGTGTGAGTCAGAGGACAAAGAATGAAGAAAGCTCCTGGCTGAAAAGCTAGGAGATGATCAAAGACTCTAATCTCACCATTTTTCACCACACTTGGCCTGTTCTCATCATCATTATTCTCACTGAACATAGACAGATAAGTAAGGAAGCCCTTCTGTCCTTAGACAGTAAACCCAGCCAAGAAGTTGAGCACAAATAAAAACTTAGAACTCGAAGGAAAACTTATTTAAAAAAGAAAGAGAGGCAAGTTAAGGTGTATAAAATGTATTCTTGGCTTACAAAGAGAGAATATGCCAAACTAATCCAAGTGGTCTTTTTCTTTAAAATCCCTGACTTCTCGGACGGGGAAGCACAGCAGATCACATCTACTTGGGCCCCAGTGAAGCTTTTGATGCAGCACCACACAGAAAATGCTTTAGTTCACAGGGAAGACAGAAGTTAGCACAAAAATTGTGATGCAGTAAAGAACTAGGTTAACAGGAAAATGGTCCTGGGGCTGCTGAAAGGGGAACCACTGGTATTGAGGAAAACAAAGTGGAATTTCTCACAGACCGTTCAGAGAACCAGGATTATTATATATCTTTATTAATAACCTTGGAATAAGATATAGGGACATCTGCCAATGACACAAAATAAAGAAACACCATTAATACAGAAAAGGAACAGAATATCTGAAATGGATGATGTGAGGGCTGGAATAAATTTAATCCCCTTTCTATTAACAGCACAAAGTGCAAGACCATGCACTTGGGGACTAAAAAGAGTTTCTGCTATAAGGTGGGAGCTCGTCAGCTGGAAATGACAGAGAGGGACATGGGGAAGTTAATCAATCACTTCATAATGTGTAAAATTGATGCGACTGGCCATGAAAAAGGGACCTGCAATCTCACTATATTTCAGGAAAGGCATTTCTGTGGAAAATAACGCACAAATAAGACTTCTCTAAGAATACTGTATACAGTTCTATCTCCCACGTTCAGGAATGATACGCTAAAAACAACAGTGCCAAGAGGAGCAACCAGGATGACAAACTGAATACAGAGCCATCTTACCAGAGTAAGCCAAGAGTGTTTCATGTGTTTAGCTTAATAAACAAGGATTTGGAGTGGGGAGCATGAGTTCTCCCTGTAAATATCTGGAAGCAGAGGAAAGCTATTTTTGTACAAAGACTATGTCAGGACAAAAAGAGGCAGGTTTAAACTGGTCCTAAATAGAGCCAAAGTGGAAAGTCAGGAGAAGGTTCCTGACCATGTGAAATTCTAGAAGAGCTTCACAATAGGCATGGTGGGGTCAAATGAACTTGCTTTAATACAAAGCTTGCATGCTTATGAAGGGATTATATGACGCTGCTATCTGCTGTAACAGGTATAACCTCGGAGGATCCTTCCAGTCCCCTCTGCCTAAGACTCTGACTGGAAGGTTCCCGACAATTATCAGTGACTAGAGGACAGGCAAGTTCTCTAGCACAAAAGCTAAACTGCTCTACGCACAGGATGGATATCATGCCACTTGTTAGCAGCGATCTCTCATTTTCTTTTAATTTTGAGAATCTTACAAATTCAAAGCTAATGATCAGACTTAGGAAGCAGTAATTTAGAAGATGGGTGTGTACAACAGTGGGCCAGTCTGCCTTCTACACAAACTTTAATGAACAGTAATTACCTGTCTCTCAGGGCATGGTTTCTAATCTCCTCCACTAGCTGGAAGACACGGGACAGTGGTGAACGAAATACATCAACAGCAAGGAAGCTCTTCTGCCATGGGGAGACGGTAGCTTTCACAAAGATCTGCTGAATGTAGGCCACAGGAGCACCAACATACTGTGGGGAAAACCAGAGCGGGAATGAAAACACATGGTGAGTGGGAAGCTGCTTAGCAGAATTAGACCACAGCTTGGCAACCTTTCAGGAAGGAGTTCGCCAGACTATATTTTCCTTTCCCAAATTAGAGGTGAAACATGGCAGTACTAACCTAGCGAGAACAAAAAGAGTCTGTTTCTCAAAGAGGCAAAATGCCACTGACTATTTTGGCATCAGTCTGTTGCACCTCTTTGTGAGGCAGAGGCTCCCAGCTCCTGCTGCATTTGGTACTGGAATGAAAGGCAGGAGCAGGGACTCACTGCCTCTCACAGATGCCTCTCACAATGCTGTGGTTCCCCCAACCTGTGCCGATTCTGCTGTGTGTCATTTAAATCTTCCTGGTCTCTGTGCCCAGGCTGCTGACCCTGCTCTGGGGACTGCAGCGCTGACAGGCCGTGGCAGCCAGAACTTTTGTGCTCTATTAGCTGAACTAGGCAACAAAGCAGAAGGGAAGATCTAATCAGCCAGCAGCAGCCCGAGTTAACAGCATAGTGCAAAAAGCTCTCAGTGGCACCAGGGAGGGTAGAAGGTGGCAAATTATTTCGATCACAGCGAAAAGAGCACACGTGGAGAGAGTAGAGAGCTGGAGGCATCAAAAGCATTAATCCAACAGGGAACTTCTACTTAAGAGAGACCCTGGAATGAAAAAGAACAATGGAGGTTACAAAGGATGACTTTAGAATTGTTTCCTGATTTCCTGGACCAGGCTATCAGCCTTCTTGGAAAGCATCAGGGTTCCAGTTCGTTCATGCAAAAAAAAAGTTAATTCCTTACCCTTAACATAAGGATGTAAGTCTAGTTTACCTGCCTGATACATAGCAGGCAATTAAAAAAAAACCCAAAACAAAACCAAAACCCACCTTTAGATTATACCCAATTCACCAGGTTCTTCGAGCATCCCTACACTCCCTAGACCACACTGTAGTAGCTAGCTCCACAGACAGTCTTTGGCTGTCTAAATTCAAATTCAAATGAAAAACTCTTGATGGTGACCTTAAGAAAAAAGCCTATGTCTTGGAGGTGAAGCCTAGACTACCTGCATCATCAGAAAAAGCCCTGCTAGATGCAGTATTTTAAAGCCAAAGGAGAGAAAATTGCAAATGCTGAGGAGCTGGACAGTCTGTCTTCCACCCCCAGGCCAGACAGACATTTCCATTCTGACAGCTAGTTAGTTATCTTCGAAGGATAAGCTGGTTCATAGCCAGAATCCAAATCCCTTCAGAGAGAGGTTGACAACACCAAACCCACCGTTGCATTTACTGGTAGCATCTCCACAGACAGCTACAGCAGTAAAGGCTGACTAAATCCTATTCTCACCCTTCAGAGGAGGCCCAGGGCAGGTATGTGAAGCGGTGTGTGTCAGCAGGAGGCTTGTCCTGCTGCTCTAGGGAAACTGCATGCTGTCGTAAGACGTTAGGAAATTGGGACCTGTTATGCCATAACCCATCATTAAACTTATTTAAAACCTAATAATGTTTTAAAAAGTGTACTACTTGCCTTAGATAAAGTTATCCTTGAAAATTGGGCTCTTAAACAGCACTTCAAAGGTTTTAAGTCTTGCAAATGCCTAGCACCCGTTTTTCTGATAGAATAATCATAGAATCATAGAATCATTAAGGTTGGAAAAGACCTCTGAGATCATCGAGTCCAACCGTCGACCCAACACCCCCATAATCATAGAATCATAG
>NW_008824677.1:51427-62893 GCF_000699105.1 Pygoscelis adeliae
GAGGGTGCACTCGATCCCCTCGTCCAGATCATTGATAAAGATATTGAACAAGACCGGCCCCAAAACTGAGCCCTGGGGAACACCACTGTGACCAGCCGCCAACTGGATTGAACTCCATTCACCACAACTCTCCGGGCCCGGCCGTAAAGAAGACTAATACAAGACAAATATAGCCTAAACTTAGAAGTTACACAAAGCAACACATCACCAGAAATATTTTCTGTTGATTACAGTAAAGTGTAGGTAACACAGCAGGGATGTTTCACCCTCTCATCCCCCCTCATACACACCCAGCCATCCCCAGTGCAGGACTCACCCAGTCGGGACGCTCGCTGAGATCCCCTTGCTGCAGACCCGCGTCTGGAGAGGGTGGAGAGTAATCCTTCACGGGGGTGCTGTACTCCACAGGTCCTGTTCCAGGCAGCGGCAGCTTCAACAGCGGGTAACTATGATTAAGACATAAGCAAGAAAGATTGCGCTTTGGTTTTAACTAGGCTTTTAGACAGTCTCCAAGAAGAGCTCAAATAATGAATGGGTCATGAAAAATGAGCCCACTCCAGCTAAATCCAACCTCTGCAGGCCAGGAGACGCAGCTGCAATACAAGAGGGCTTTAGCTCTCACAGGAACTGTTTGATGTGTTTCCCCAACACAAGAGATAATTGGTCTTTCTCCCTTGGAAAGGGATAACTAAAAATCCTGGGAGAAAAAGAAGGGAAGTTCTTGCAGGACCTCACCTGAATTACTCTCCGTCACCTGAAAGTTAGTAGTGCTAAAAACATTTAAGCACAGCCATGTCTCATCTATTCTGTAACCCACACAAAAATGAGACATTCATTGTATTCAGATGGCTGCTCTCCTGACCCAAACCCTATACTAATCACCTAATTTTCCTCATTAAGATTTAAACTATTTCCAGTATTTGTCATTAACTTCATTGGTCCTCAAAGCACTTTTAATAGTAGCAATAAGACACCAAAACAGCTACAAAATATTTACCTTCTTGCTCCTTTGTTACTACAATCTTGAGATGATTGTAGCAGCTATCCCACAACAAAGACCTCAAACTATTTGAAAGTTGAGAAACTGAGGTTTCAGAGTTTAGAATAGTGTTTTTAGCTCCAGAGGTTCTCAAAAGTGATTAAAACCGTATCAGAATTGAACTGGTGGAAAAAGCAAGACTGCTGTTACAGAGATATCGACCAACAAGTGGGAATCGTCAGCACCAAAACGAACCAGAGACCCGAGTTTCCTGGGCTTTCTGACAATATAACTTGTCTTTTTGTTGTCTGACGTGCAACAATCTATCAGGCCTTAAATTTCTGACATATTTTCCTGTTTATAGCTGAACTTTTCTTGCAGTATTGCCAGAATAAATATAAAGGCCTTGTGATTGTTTTCATGCAATAGCCTGCCCACTTCGTCAGGGATTAGCCTGAATCATCAAAGGCCACGGAGGGGACAAGCAACAGCTAAAGACAAGGCTTCAGACCGAACGACAAAAGGCTGAAAAAGAGCAACAAAATCAGAAGCAAAGCTTGTCACATTTGCCATTTTATTAGTTTGACAAAAATACATCATCTAATTATTATAATTTCATTGTGCAATGGGAGGGAAGAGAAAAAGGAATAATAAAATCATGTCATAATACATCAGAGGTGAAAATGCCCAACAAAAGCCACAATCCGGAGGCACAGCACAGCCTCTTTTCTCTCACAAGCAGCAATCACTTTTAGTCCTTCTAAACGACAGGTAGCACCTGCTTGTTACAAACAACCTGCTGAAAACAAAAGCCTGGGGGAGATACATACAGCAATCATCCTGCCTCTGATTGAGGCTGAGATACACGTAAGTTAAAATAATAAAATTGAGTATAGGTGATAAACAAAGCAGAATGAGTTGAACAGGTGACCGAGGAAGAATGATTTTTTCACTGAACGATTTTGATGTTGATGCCTGAGTGTGTCCAGAAATCTAAGGAAAACACTTCAGATTCATATTACGTGCTTATCCAGAGGTGGATTTCCCTGTGCAATCACCTGTCAGTTTTAAGGAGCCAGAACAATAATCTTTTATAGAACTTAACTCACTTAGAGGCACAAAATCTAAACAGCCAGCGCGTTGCAGGAGTAACAACGGGACACGCTGGTTTTGCCTCACAAGCACCGGTGGAGCAGCTCAGGCTTCAGAAGTGATCTTGTCGCTTCTCTGGTTGAAGCTTCATCTCTAGGACCAGCTACTGTCAGGTACGCTGAAACAAGCAGCGCCCGGTGCTGCGCCTGATCAGGAAGCCTCGATATCCAGAAGCTGTGGGAAACGCTGAGAGCAATGCAGCTGACGGTTGCATCTCCACAGTCCGTGGTGAGGACCTGACCACTGCCAGAGGTCACAGTTATGGCACCGAGTAAAGGGTGATGGAAACACTGAGCACTTCTGGATGCCAAATGTTTCACAAGCACTTTTCCCTAGTTCAGCAAGATTTAGCTAGCCCTGCACACAATCTTACCTTGAGAACTCTTTCAAACTCTTGCTGTCTTTCAAAGCAAAAATGCCCCAAATCCTGGCAGAGGTGTAACTTGCACGTGGATTTTTTTCACTTCCTAAAGAGCTGCTGGGATGCAAGGATTTTGCCTTCTTACTAGTTGCTAGGTAGGGAGAACTATTTTCTGTAGCCAGAGATTAAAGTAATTTCAGTGGGTGCAATGAGCTCAGCCTAGAGAAGCAATAAATTGCTGCCTCCCAGGAAGACGACTGCATCCCTCCCTTCGTCCCACTCACCTACATCTAGCCTAGGGAACAAGCAGCCACCCTTCCTCATCCTGCTCATTCAGTACAGCACCCCTAAATCCAGCGTGAGCAGGGGGCTGAACCAGATGACCTCCAGAGGTGCCTGCCAGACTCACCAGCCTGTGCTACCACAGCTAGTCCAGTGGAGGCCACCAAAACGGTGATGTGGCAGGAGAACGCGGTGCAAAAGGAGACACTGGGTTAACTGGACTCATCCAGGCTGGAGGAGACTGAGGAGGGAATCTAAAATGCAGTCTTCAGCTAATTAATTAGTGGTTATAGTGAAGATGACCCCAGACTTGTCACAGAGGCATACAGGGAAAGGACACAAGCTGCAGCAAGGGAAATTCCAATTAGACATAAGGAAAAAATTCTTCACAATGAGAGCGGTCAAACACTGGAAAAGGGACCAGAGTAGCTGTGGACTCTCCATCACTGGAGCTATTCAAAAGTCAACCAGACAGGGCTCCAAGCCTGCCTAAATTTGGGGTTAGCCCTGTTTCAAGGCATGACCTCCATCGTCACAGCCCCCCCCGTGTGGAAGGGGTCTCTGGAGGGCTCCAGTGCAAACTCCTGCTCAAACCAGGGCCAACCAGAGGAGCCATGTCCAGCCCGGGTTTGCATACCTCCAAGGACTGAAGTCCAACAGCCTCTCTGGGCACTTATTCTAGTATTTGATAATCCTCATAACGAACACTTTTTTCCTTGGATCTATTCAGAATTTCCCATCTGTCCATTGCCTCTTGTCCTTCCACTGCATACCCTGAGAAGAATCTGCCTCCACTTTCTCTACGCCCTCCCAGTAAGTAGTTGTAGGCCAGCAGTAAGATCACTACTTAGGGCTGAAGATACTCGGTCTCCTCAGCCTCTCCTCCTCCACGGTACTCTACAGCTCCCCACTCCGATAGCTCTGCTGGATGTGCTCCGGTACGTCAATGCCTTCCTCATTCTGCAGGACTGTAGTTTCACAAAGGCCAAACAGAGGGTAGACTCCCTTCCCCTTAACCCTGCTGGCTACACTTGCTAGTGCAGCCCAGGTCGCAGTTGGCCTTTCTGCTGCAAGGACACACTGCCTGACTCATGTCCAACTTGTCCTTTGCTGCAAAGCTGCTTTCCAGCCTGTCCCGCCCCAGGGGCTTACTCCATCCCAGGTGCAGGACTCTGCATTTGCCTTTTTGCCTTTGCTGAGCTTCCTGAGGCTCCTGTCAGTCCGTCTTCCCAACCTGCCAAAGTGTCTCTGAATGGTAACCGTGCTCTCCACCATACTGACTGCTCTCCCACGTCTGGCATGATCTACAAACTTGGTAAGCGTGCGCTCTGCTCCCTCATCCAGGTCATTAACAGCGATGTTAAATAGACCTCGCCCCTGTTTGTGGATTAGGGGGTTAACATGAACTGCTGGCAGAGCTGTGGGAGCAGCAACTTGCAGTAGAGGGACAGGAGAACAGCTGGGGAAGGTGAAGGACCTGAATTTCCACAGCTGTCTGCAAAATAACAACCGTGCCGTAATCACAGATGTTTTGCCAGTATGGAGCATGTCACATCAAGCAATTCTGGATTCTGTTATGTCCTTTCTGTGCTTGAGGCCACAAAGGAAGGCCTTAACATGCCAGCTTACATACCACAGAAACTTTGGAAAAAAGAGTATTTCTATGTTTTAAAAAAACTAGCCTCTGGAGATGGTTCTCAGCCACTAATACATTTACATCTGAATAAAAGCACTTCATCACCAAGAAACATGCCTGGTGCCCGAGTGGAGTGGAGATGTGTGTCAACTCCTCTACTGTCGAATAAATTCCTCCTACATATGTACTGGCTGTTCACAGTAGCCTTGGGTTTAGCTACGGAAGCTACCTGAGAAGCTGGGAAGGAGAAACGTTCATCTAAACAACGGCAGTTTGTACACAGCTTCCAGTCAGCTCGGGGTTACATGAGGCCTCGGAGAAAGATGCAAGACACAACAGGCTGCCTGATGGCAGCTAACAGGAAGGTTAGCCAGGAATCCCATATTTGTTTTTTCTGCTGTTAAAAAGTTTAACTTTCTGTAGAGGGGAAGAAGCAAACCACTCCCATCCTGAAGTGCAAGCCACCTCCCAAAATACTGGACACAGCACCTCGCAGGTCCTTGATGGCATTTTTGAATGACCAGGATTTTTGTTTTGTTGGGTTTTATTTTTCGTGTTCGGATTTTCAACTTGTCCAAAAAAATGTGAAAGTACATGCAAATGCAATGGAGGAAAGAGTAAATGGCATTTCTTGGAAAATTCAAAGGCAACAAAATGAGGGGAAAGACAAAAGGGACATTTTTGACAGAATTAAAACAAAACAAACAAAAAATCTAGAGATGTCTGTATACTGCTGAGGACTATATCCTACTGCAACTGTTGGCAAACCAAGGCAACCGAGACTCCCATATTCCACCACCCTCTTCAGGCCTGCGGTCAGGGTAGATCTGTTGATATCTAAATCACTTTCAGCATTTCCCTGCAATTTGATTAAATCATGAATATGGAACAGGATTTATGCTGTAGAAAAACATCTACATGCTCCCTCCAATCCATATTTTTAATCTATCCCTACAGTAAGTAAGGAAGAGGAAAGCGGCATCTAACACTGCAGTTATTCAAACTGTTTGCCTCTTCCTCGTGTGACGCGAAACAGCGTTAGATTTTCTCCATCTGGTCCGAAGTTTTCTGCAGGTCACACTGATGGGCTCCTTCAGCTTCTTCTACACTTCCAGGCTGCTCGGCCAACAAAAGTCATGTTGCCAAGTAGGACATAATTCTCTTCATTTCCCCATACACCAATGAGTCCTAATTCCAATACTCATCACTGTTAAAGACAGTGAGACGTAACACATTTTAGTCATGGCTCTACTCTCATAGGTTATTACCTTCATTGGGAGCAAGATGCCTTTGTGTTATCTGCATATTTTGAAAGAGGGAGGATTTAGATTAGATATTAGGAAGAAATTCTTCACTGCGAGGGTGGTGAGGCGCTGGCACAGGTTGCCCAGAGAAGTCCTGGCTGCCCCCTCCCTGGACGTGTTCAAGGCCAGATTGGATGGGGCTTTGAGCAACCTGGTCTGGTTGAAGATGGGGTTGGACTAGATGATCTTTAAGGTCCCTTCCAACCCCAACCATTCTATGATTCTGTATTTTACTGAGACCAGAAGAGCTGTGGCAGCTGCGGTATTAGAAGACACTGATGTGCACTCATCACGAACAGGACTTCCTAGCAGATTGTCTGGCACACACAAAAAAGCTGGAGCTATTTTTTATTATAATCCACATTTTCAGCAGCTATCTTCAGAGGAAAGACCCCACAGGAAATCCAATTTTAAAAGGTTAAAAAGGTTAAAACAGACCGTGTAGTCTGTACACACCTATGTTCAGCTCCTACAGTCCTTATCGCAACATGATCTAGATAACATAGACTGCTCGGGGTATTGTTTTGCAGCAGAGCTCAGGAACAAGACTTACTACTGGGACTCTCTTCAAACACTCCCTCATCTTGAGCCAACTACAACGTAAATATATGTCCCCATAAGGGAAGCAGGGACATATATTTACTTATATCACAGTGATATTTGAGGATTCATGTTTATGAAAGGTTTTGAGAATGTCTGATGGAAGAACAGACAAGGTACGCTTTCTAGATGATACTTATTGTAAGTTATTTCAGTAAGATGTTAAAACATTAGTTCTTGAATTTAATTAGCCTTATACAGGCATGCAATACCAGCTGATCTAGTCAGCGATACCTGAGACAGACTGACAGCAGAGAGAAAAAGAGGACAGACTGAGAAAGAACCACCCAATGATACCAAGAAAGTCACTAGACCTACTACTTCAGACATCAATGTTAGAGCATCTTTTAAGTAAAGCGATACTTAAAAAAACAAACCAAGAGCTGCTGCTGAGTTGTCAGAAGCACCCTGGCTTCCCACAGACACCAAACGCTGCAAGGACCGCGAGATGTGACAGGCCTAGCTCCTTTTCATGTCATCATCTAAAGCTGGTATTGCTGAATTCAAGCAAGAGCACATTTTAGTTACCAAGCATGAGGTAGGTTCAAGCAAAAATGTTCATCCAACTACTTTACATATTTTCAAGACAGCTTAGAGGGCCAAGATGGAGAACTGCCAGGTCAGCCTGAGGCAGCTGGCAATTCAACAGAACCGCAAACCCTACAGTTGCATATTCCTCCTTCACAGAATCAAAGCGGAGATCTCCACTGCCCCAGAATAGTCTTCTGCTGGTGAATATGAAGGAAAGTAGAGAGCTGCCAGGTCTTAGATAACAGGGAAAGTGGTGATACATTGCCTTAAGATAGCTACCACCTTCATTTTGCACACTGTAGAACAAGCTTTTAGCCTGTCTCCAGCCTGAACTATCTATCACAAAGATAGAACAACCTGAAAACCCACTACTAATGAGAGAACTGAAGTTTTATTAAAAGGGTCTTGCCAGTGGGTAGAGAAGGCCAGATGTTTGGCAGCAACAGTTCCCTGTTCAGCCTTGGTTAAGTGCATAAACAGTACCTGTTTCTGAATAAATGATGTTTGCACCGTTTACCACTGACAGGGCCCTCAAAAATCTGCACTGCTAAAGTAAAGATTCCCCTTGCTCTGTGCTGCCAGTTTCCTGTTTTCTGAAAGGCAGAATAGAGGTCTCATTACACAGAACTTGCTTCTAGTTTCATCACGCAGTCCCACAGAAGACTATTCCCTGTGGATTTGGAACATGAAGAGTCTGACAGCAACTCAGCTCCTCTGGTTATCACACACAAGATAGTACAAACCTGTAAGACAGTGAAATGTTCTTTGAGAAAGAAATGTATGTATGCACACACACACACACAAAAGGGCTCTGGTTCCAGTCAGTTCTACAGTTCTCTAGTAGCAGACCCTAGTGCTTCGGTCAAATACTGAACACCTGCAAAGACCCACCCTGTTTAATTCTCCTAAACCTGCTTCACGGAGTCAACTGCTTGATTTTAAATTCTTACTCTCACGAAAACCTATTCTTCAGAACTACACAGGAATTTCAAATTTACCCTGATTACCAGATTTATAGGTATCATCTGTTCTTCTCTGAGCTGGGGAGGAGGCACTACTCTTGTGTCAGATAGGCTTAAGTGGCACTCTCGTTCTACTTGGGGGGAAAAAAGAAAAAAGGAAACACTCAAGTAAGTTTGTCCCTGTAAAGAAGAATGTTTCTTAATGCAGATCCATTTAAGTGGGATGATGAAAATGAATGTCACCTACAAAGGGATATATAGTAAAACAAGAAGTTACCTAACAAGCCCTACATCTGTCAATAGCTAGTTCAGCAGAAAACCCTCCCTCTGAAGTGAAGACCAACTTGGATTTTCAGACTTTGATTAAGACTATAGAGTAAGAATGAGTCATAGGAATTTTTGCTTTTGCTTTGAATATTAATTTATTAACAAAACCAGGTATGCTATGTCTTGTCTACAGGTGACATTAAAAATAGTGTCTACACAATACTTCCAAGGTTAACAGAATACATTCAAACAACCAATAACAGACACTCTGTGGTGACTGTCCTACCTGATCCTTGACACCTGACCTTTTTAGAACAGGAGAAACACCATGTTACCTGTTGTCGCACTGCTTGAGAACCAGAACTGATGCAGGATAACTTGTAGACTATGCAGTTTATTTCAGCTTTTAAAGAAGTTATCTGAACACAAAGTGGTCAAGTTTTACTGAGGTGTGGGGGAGGAAAATGAGAACAAACTGAGTTAATTTCTTCTGCAAGAGAGTTTTACAAGCTTTCCTTGATTCTGGGTGCACACAGGTGCAGAAGAAAAGACTGTTTAACCCCTCTCCCTTTCAAGAATTCAGGATGCAAGATCCACCCTTGCTGGCTTTAACAATACAATGTATTTATTAACCATGTTTAAGGCTGAAGAATACAGAATGCTTCCTTTTTGCTCTACCCCCTTCTCCTTTTTCCACCCACTTCTTCAGGGACAGGGACTAACCTTCTCAGCAACACTGAGGATGTTACTAGCTCCTCCCCTGTTGATAAAAGTCAGCACGAGATCACTGGATCACTTGTGTATCTTCCTCATTAGAAAGACCTGTCATTCCTACTACTTAATTGGTCCGTGCTTGTTTCAGACACTAATCTGCATTACTACGCAAACAGTGCTGGGAGTCTCTTATCAGTCATGTTGGACAGAGACATTGCCTGAACGAGCTTCTACCCCAAAGCC
This sequence comes from Pygoscelis adeliae, assembly GCF_000699105.1. NCBI lineage: Eukaryota > Metazoa > Chordata > Aves > Sphenisciformes > Spheniscidae > Pygoscelis > Pygoscelis adeliae. The sequence continues at coordinate 60,459 of NW_008824677.1, forward strand.
GGACCTTGATTTTTTCCACCAGCTTCTGTCTCCAAATTTCAGCACATTTCTCACTTCTTGCAGTGAGGTGGATGAGATGAATCAGTGAGGTCTGTCCTAAGAAAACTGAACAGTTCTGAAGAGCACAAACCAATTAAATTCCAGCAGTAAATCAGTGCCAAAGACCATTACTCAGAGTCCTCACAATATGACTGCAGGAAAAAAAATGCAGATGTGACACTTTGGCCATCAGCGAGTTCCTCCCCTCAGCCAACAGAAAGCTTCCACAGGAGGTGGCCATCCGACAGCTCCCGCGAGCAACTGTCTGCAGCTGCTCCTGCAGACAGCACCCAACCCGCACTATGGGCTGAACATGCTCCACAGCTGCCAGAGTTTTGCGTTCTGGAAGGCTATTCAAATAGACATAGTTTAAAACAAATATACATACAGCTAGCTGTGCTGGGTCAGACCAAGGGTCCATCTGCCCAGCAGCCTATTTCTTACAGCGGCCAATAGCAGACGCCTAGGAAAGAGCAGGCAAGCATATAATGAATGAAATGCCCACCACATGATATAGTTCCAGGACTTAACTTCAACCTAAAGCGAGTTAGTGTATCAGCTAAAAATTCATTTTCCCAAATAATTGCTACCATACTTTTGAAGTTTCCTGCCCCACCCCATAGATAGCCAGCAGTCATTGAGATGACTGTTGATCACTTCTGTTTTCCTGTTATTTCATACCATTTTATATACTCAGGCATCCTGATTAAAAAAGGAATTATAGTCCTTTCTTTGGCCTTGGCACCCTGCCCTCCCCCAAAAAACCTGTAAAATTTCACTATATCTGAAGAAAGACTTGCTTAGAAGGATTCTAGTGCAGTAGAAGTCAGAAAAGTTACTGAATATCTCGCTCCAGGTTTACACGGTCGTAGTCCCTACTCATTCAACAGCTATAGTTGCACAAGCCACAGAGCTAACAACTGTGTGCAGCCACACACCACAAATATCAGATTATTCCACACAGAGCAAACAAGGAGGAGGCATTTCTCGGACTTCTAAGGATATTTATCAAGTGCTCACTGTAGAGAGCAGCCCCTGAATTTGAGCTCTGGCAAGAAAATACCCAAATTATAGTACAAGCCAAGGAACCTGAAATACAATATACTTGGTAATATAGCTTTGTTGTAAGTGGATAAGTAGTTTCATTTCTTGTTTTAAATGAATGAACAATATGTGGACTGCAACTGCAAAGCTACCTAGCCCCAAGAAAACAGGAGTTACTCTCAAATCACCTGATAGCAAGAGATGTGTGCTCCCTTTAGCACACATTTTTTCAGCTCGGAAAAAAACAGAAGACTGAAGGAAGGAAGCATGGGGGGAAGGGGACACTCCTAACACCTTGATAAATCAACACAACTCTTACACTAGAGAAACTGAAAAGGGAGCTTAAAAACAATTCTAAATCGTATTGCATTGCACAGCTCCTTTATAAACTTCATAGGCAGACTAAAAAGCACAGATACACGAGTAACAGACAGTTGAGGCTGGAAGGCAGCTCTGGAGATCAGCTAGACCAAACCTGCTCGGAGCAGGGTCAGCCACAGCAGGTGGCTCAGGGCCGTGTCCAGACGGCTTCTGAGTATCTCCAAGGATGGAGCCTCCACCACCCCTCTGGGATACCTGCTCCAATTGTTAACAACCTTAAAGTAAAAAAAGTATTTTCTTCTGTATAGGCAGAATCTCCTGTGTTTCAGCTTGTGCCCGCTGCCTCATGTCCTGTCACTGGGCACACACTGGGTGGTGAGCCTGGCTCCGTTCTCTTTACACCCTCTCCTCATATATTTATATGTGGTGACAAGATCCCCTGAGCCTTCTCTTCTCTAGGCTGAGCAGTCCCAGCTCTCTCACCCTTTCCGCATCAGAGAGATGATCCAGTCCCTTCATCATCCTGGCAGTCCTTTGCTGGACTTGCTCCACTAATTCCACATCCTTCAGTATACATACAGTGCCTGTATGTTAGGGAGTGTTTCAATTGTATAGAGCTCAACAATTGTGATGATGATACGGTTGAGTGTTTATGGGTAAGGATGAGGGGGAAGGCCAACGAGGCAGATATCCTGCTGGGAGTCTGTTATAGACCACCCAACCAGAATGAAGAGGCAGATGAAGCGTTCTACAAGCAGCTGGCAGAGGTATCTCGATCGCTGGCCCTTGTTCTCGTGGGGGACTTCAACTTCCTGGACATCTGCTGGAAATACAACACGGCAGAGAGGAAGCAGTCTAGGAGGTTCCTGGAGTGTGTGGAAGACAACTTCCTGACACAGCTGGTAAGTGAGCCTACCAGGGGAGGTGCCTCGCTCGACCTGCTGTTTACAAACAGAGAAGGACTGGTGGGAGATGTGGTGGTCGGAGGCCGTCTTGGGCTTAGCGACCATGAAATGGTAGAATTCTCAATT
>NW_008824677.1:64627-64944 GCF_000699105.1 Pygoscelis adeliae
AGCACTGGACCCAGCACTCCAGGTACGGCCTCCAAGCGCCGAGCAGAAGGGAAGGATCACCTCGACCTGCTGGCAACGCTATCCCTAACGCAGCCCAGGATACCATGGGCCGCCTCTGCCCTGAGGGCACATAGGTGGCTCACATTCAATTTGGTGTCCACCAGGACCTCCAGGGCCTGTTCTGCAAAGCTGCTTTCCAGAGAGCTGTCCCCCAGGCTCTACGGGTGCCTGGGGTTATTCTTCCTTTCACATCTCCTTGTGCTGAATTTCATGAGGTTCCTCTCTGCCCACGCAGCCGTCTGGTGTATCAGCCACTC
>NW_008824677.1:64962-88020 GCF_000699105.1 Pygoscelis adeliae
ACACTTCATCCAGTTTTCCGCTTTCCAGTTCATGATATATGAAGTTTACATCACCTGCAAACTTGCTGAGGGTGCAATCTGCTCCATCATCCAGGTCAATAGTGAAGACCACCTCAGGCTCAAACTCAGAGGAAGACCTGAAGACCTCAACCCAAAACTAAACGTCCAATAAATATCTCAGAGCATCCTGTGCACAGATATCCTGTCAGAGTTCAGTCTTACCACACTGAAATGCTCAAGTGTAGAAGGGCTGCACTCTGGAATAGTTTTGACCTAGTTAGTAATGCCACTTCTCAAGCCAAAATTAACACCTAGTTAACACCAGTTAATACAGAGCAGCTCAGAATAGGAACTGAAACATCCTCAAAAATTGCTTCTAAAGAGGGAGCACTTTACCCACGCTGCACTTCAAGTTTCTGCCAATGTCCTCTTGCTCTCAAAGGGTGTCACAGTACTTTTAAATCCCTGTCTCTCCTAGGGCCATTATTTGCTTTTCTAGTGAGTTTCTGAAACTCATTAAAGAAAATATAGACTATTCACTTTCTGTTTGATCATGTCTTGGACAAGTTTCTGCAGTAACTGCAGAATCCTCAAATACCAGCACCGAGCAATGCAGACACTTCCACAAATACACAATTACCAGTAGCTCATCTGCCAAAGACAACCTGGTTTGAAGCTTCAGGGACTTAGTGGAAACACCTTAATTCACACTGCTCTAAACACATGACTACAAAGACAGGACAGATACAAGTTCTGACCTAGTGGGCACAAGGACCCCAAGAAGAATGAGGACAGCTGCTAGTAATCCTAGATCAGATTTCATCCTGTCCGGGAAACCCTAAATTTAGGAAAGGGAGTAAGCATGCAGTTTTTATTTTGATCCCTCCCAAAATGTAACATTTGTATGAATAAACATTTTAAAGTGAAGCAGTTGTCTTGCAAAAATTTACCCACGGCAGCAGCACCTGAAAGGTAACTGCAAATAGGAGCCCAATACCACTGGCAGCAATTAGCAGGCAGGAGTGCTGTGGCATGGTGACTCAGGGTGGAACTCTGTTTTGGCTAATGCAGGCCTGATATGTGAAAGCAGCATCCAGCAAAGCTGAAGTCAAAAGACAGAGCCATTACTTGCAACCGTATCAACAAAGATAAACAGAGTATAGAATCCACTTGCTTGGACCTTGCAGAAGCTTCATATTTCTACAGAACAAGAGATCTGAAAATAAAACTATCCTGTAACTATCACTGACAGTTACAAGAATTCATATGAAGCAGTGCAAAATCAGGAAAGCAACGCCTCGATTGCTGCTCACAACCTTCACAAGTCATAGGCCTGAGAAGTGAAGTGATCTCACAGGTTTTCAATACATGAAAATAATCAATAGTCTTTTAACTGTAGATGTGAAAGAAATCTGTCTTATCCTCAGCGATGCTCAAAGAAAAATTTATGTCTGTATCCATATCAACACAGGTGGAGCTTTTCTAAAAGCAGAGGAGTGGAGTACGTCATCACGTAGGGTTTATTTTGACCAAAAGAGACAAGATACTTAGAATTAAAACCCTGACAAGAGAATCTGCCTGTGCATGTGTCTGTGCACAAACCTGAGCACAAAAGTTCTCAACTCCAGTAGCAATAATGCCTCACTGGAAATTATTAAGAGGCCCATGTAACATTTCTGATCATGAAAATATATTCAGCTACTTGTATCCAAATTAGAGTCCATAAGGACAGTAGGGAATTTACAAGAACAACCAACACATGCATGCCAAGGCAAGGGCTGAAGAGTACAAGCTTCAGGGAGAACAGAATAGGCAAGTATGGAGAGAAGGATCAACTTCCGTTCTCCCCATTTTTAATTCATGGTTTTGGATTCCACCACCAGGTGCTTGGGGATTACTTTTATTTTATTTATTGCTTTACTTCACTTATTCAATTAGTTTTTACTCTTTAATTATTAAACCACATGAAGATACTTCATCCCCGTCTTTTCTTTTGTCCCACAAAAAGAGAAGACAAATCTATTATGTTAAAAAAAAAAAAAAGAGCTTCTGGGATAGCCCACAAGACATGGAAACCTGAATGCGTTCATGGCATTGCTATGAAAACCCCACAAAGCAGCAGCACCCTGTGACACCAAGTACTTCGTGTGACTTACCAGCAGGCCAGAATACAGAGTCCAGTAAAGAGGATGATGGGAATGGGGTAGGAAGCACACAACAGCCCGTGGTTGTAGAATGCCCGCGATATCCTCTCGCGCAGTTTTTCAGTCAGGGTCATCCTCAACTGTCGTCACCTAGTTGCCATCCCGGAATACATCAGGGGGTCGGGCAATTTCAGCATGTGCAACGCTTCAGCAAAGGCACTGTATCCAGCTAGAAATTGGAAAGGAAGAAAGCTCATGAGAAAAATAAATAAATAACAGGAAAAGAAACATTACCAACTTGTTTTAGAAAGACTTCCAGCATTGTACCTCCTCAGAAGAAAAGGGAGAAAAAGACACCACACACCGAGCACTTGTTACGAGCCTACAGGCAATTTGATCAAATTATTGGTTTTTGCCTAGGGGAAGGAAGGGCAGAAAACATAAGCAGAGACTGAACACCAGCTGAACAGACATCAGGCACCGCTGCCATGAGCTGCTGGTCAGAGGAAACACGCAGGAACAGAGCTAGGAACCAAACCGTCTGAAAGGAAGGAAGAAAAGGAGCTTAGCAGTAAAAGAATTAAGCAGTACTCCGAGGAGATGCCAAAATGCCAATTAGAAAAGAAGGATTGAGGCTAGCTGTCAGCAACGTGGTCTTAAGGGAAGTGCTCTTGGACACCGACCGAAGCACTTTCAGTGCTTTAACTATTAGCAACACACCAGTAACAAGAGAGGAGACCAGAACAGGTTTTACAGCTACGGCGATCTAAAGAAAGTTATTTTTGTGTGGGGAATGAGGGAGGGAGGCGTAAGTAGCCACAGTTCAGAAGACTAAGCCAGAGTACGCTACACAGTAAAATAAACTAATGCAGATACTTCTCATCAAAACGTACTTTGACTTGACTGTAAGACTTACGACTAGGCTGCTTACCAAGTGCAAACTGAATTGCAGATGTCGGAACTGGTCCGCTTAAACTTGCCATTTGATTTACAAAGTATAAAAAATTCAATATAAAAAGCCCTAAGCAAAGGTTAAGATAATACATTAAAATAAAGAACAAACCAAATTTCTAGGAAGGATGGAGCAGAAGAAACCTACCCTTTTTTTGAAATTTCAGGCTAAATGCAAAGCATGTGGTTCACAACCGTGTACTCGGAAGTGCAAGGCTTGAATACAAGACAGATTTTCTTCCTACAGTTCAAAGCTATGATTATCCAAGATTTTTATCTGAGAGGAAATAAAGACATTTTTCCTGGCTTCTCAGAATAAGACTGGGACAATAAGAGAACCAAAGCATACGAAATAAGTCATTTTGTCCATAGGAAAACTCCATTAATGACTGCGCCAGAGAATTCAATACAAGACCTAAACCCAGGCTACCCATTAAAACCAGCTGGTCATTTGACACTTTGAACAACTCACCTTCACCATCTTACATGTAAAGAATACTAGAGGAGAAGGTCTGATAGGTTCACACAGGTAAGAAATCCATTAAGGGTTTTTACACATATCTGACTTAGGAATTCCGTAAGCCTCAAATATTTAGAATCTGGGGAGGCATCACAGGTGCTGTTTTGTTTTATGTTCTTTCCTAAGCATCCGCTTTCAGCTATATGGGAGAGAGCATACAGGGGAAGACAAACCCTAAGTACAGCCATTATGCTTTTCATTTCAGATTAAATTCTATTTAATGCCCACAGGACTATTTTACAGTGATCTACCGATTCCCCCCCCAGTAATGCAACTAAAAACAATCAGATTTTTAGCAACAGAAGCACCAGTATATTGGCCTAATGACCAAACGGAAAACCTGGATAAATATTTTTGCTCATACCTTTTAGCAAGGCACTACATCTTTCCATAAGAATCAATATCACTTTCTTAGTCATAGGCAATTGCAGTTTGCCTGCAGTCCAACACCAGCACGAACGTTCCAGGACTTTGGGAGAGGGGAGAGATGAGAAGTGTGCTCTTGCTGCCTGGAGATCTCACAATGCAAGGGGCAAGGCTGACAAGCTAACCAAAACACCATACATCGCGTTCATGCGGAACAGAAAGGTTTTGTCTTATAGTCACACAGAGAACCTAAAACACGGTACCCCGCAAAGGAACAGACACATGACATGTAACAATACGCTTAGAAGTTGTAGCGATTACATCAGGAAAAGTTCGATTTTTAACCTTTAGCTTGTTTTGGTCCAGTGGCAAATACGACGTGTTCAAATCAAGTCCAAGGCAAATGTAAAAAAGACAATTAAAAAAAATTTTAAAGGTGCACTGAAATCACCAGAAATGCAGACTTCCTATGCTAGGTCTCAGGAGAGAGCAGGAAAATGAACAAATTTTAATTTAAAATTTCAATGACAAAGCCATCTTCCAGAGCTGTTCATAGAGCAGGAAATAACGCAGAAAATCCCTGCATACACAAGCCTACTACTCAGAACAGACCACTGAAAATAATAATCAAAAAATACCTTTTGAATACATGGCAGTAACTGAACTGAAAATCCACAGTCTGCGTTACCAGAATTGGAAAGGAAGTCGCAAACAAGTATATTGGAACCGAAAACATTTCAGCACTTCGTCCCACTAGTGATTTTTCTGAGCGTGAGTATTGCTAGAGCTCGGAAGTATTACGTTGGGGCTCACAGACAGATCGTATCCCTCATCTAAGCAGAGAAGGCAAAAAGGAAATATTAAATAATCCTTAAAAGCAAAGCCAACACCGAGCACACCGCAAAACCTCTGGTTTTAAGCACCCAGACTCCATGGCTGTCCCATCGCAACAGAAGATCTGATCCCTTGTGACAGGGTGCAAACTAACCTGATTGCCCAGCCTAAGCAAGCAGAAAGGGGGAAAAAATGAATATGCTTCATATCAGCCCCATTTACATTAGTAATAAAGTTTATGAACGCTGCAAGTGCAAGAACTGGAATTATGAGAAAAGCTTCAAGCACTAGAAGGCAGTTGGACCAGATGATCGTTGCAGGTCCCTTCCAACTGAAATACCCCATTCTAGTCTAACCAGGCACAGAAGTGGGGAGGGGGCAAAAAACCCCCACATTTAGACTACTTAAAAATTCAAGTGGATATACGTAACATACACAACGTAAAGCATAGGTCAAATGTGAAGAAAAATTCTCATCCCCAAGAGACAGCATCACCACGGCAGCGTTCAGAACAAGGAAGGCTTAGACAGACACTGCACTGGCAAAGCTGGGCCACTTCTGCTTCTCTGCGGGCCGCCTCCTGCGGGCAGCTGGTGTTTGGCCTGAGACAGACCTCAACAACCAGTTTGCTCGCACGCTGTGCGAACGCCATCCCAGCTTCATCCCCACCGTTCACGTACGTGGCATTTGATTCTCCACTTTCACCTTAAAGTGCAAATAAACCGCCATTTCTGATGCACGCTGGTCTAGAGCAACAGCTCCTCCCTGTAACTAACCAGTGACCTGGGTGTCCACAAAAACTTGGGTCTTGCAGTCTAGAAAGTAATGACCGAGCAGATCTGATCTTCCTTTAGGGCTGGGTGTCAGGATTGGACCCCCCCTTCTGATCCCTGTTCTACGAGTAACTCAGGAACAACACACGTATTCTGCTTCCGTGGCAGAAATATGCCATGACTGGCTCTCTGAGCAGCCTCACCTTCTAACAGCAATTTTGGTTATTAGCACTGCACTGGGAACCATTTCTACTAATTGCAAAGAGGAAAACTTTGTATTTACTTGCTTCACCTGATGTGAAACATCGTCCTTCATTAAGAAGAAAACATTAAGCATTCCAAAGCTAATATTTGCTTATTAGTTTTTTGGGTGTTGCATATTAAGTTCTGACATCTTTATTAACTTTATGCTACAGCAGTGCTCGTAAAAGTTAAAAGCAGGAACCGTTCCTATTGAAAGTCATTTTTGCAAACAAAGATTATCTAACTCAGAATAAACCCTCTGATTTTCAGACTAATATTAAAGGAGAATCCATTCAGAGTGTTTCTTTCCTTTTGCATGACTGCAAATCCAAGACAAAGTTTGACTGGAAATAAGCAGACATCAGGACGTTTCCTTAACCTTGCAACACAGTATGTTGCATTCCTGGTTCACTTCAGGTACAAGAGACAGATACACAATGAAGTTCAGAGATAGATCATAGGAAACAAAAGCAAGCAGCAGGCTTGAAAGAGCAAGGTTTGGCTTTTAAAGCTTCTTAATTTCCAAACTAAGTTACGCATTAAGCAATTGCTTAGGCTCTATAGTCATTCCTTCCATTTACAGAAGCGTAAAACATTATTATTGCCAGGATTACACAATTCAGCTATACACAAGTATGATCTCAGTTCAGATGCTTTCCCACACACACGCATCCAGTTCCAGCGTTTCATTTAGCTGCAGCACTTCCCAGGGTAACTGTTACCTGGGGGCCGGCTGGGGCAGGGGTAGGATGGGGGAGTGAGGGGCCCCCGTAACTATTACCTGGGGGCCTGTGGAGGGAGCGTAGGTCCAAGAAAGGGCACCCTGCACCAAGGTTACTCATCCACACCTCGAGAAACCGATTTTTCTGTGCGGCCTTGACAAACATTTCATGAGAGATGCAACACAACGCTAAGGCCACAAACTTGTCACACACTGGAAATTCAGTGCTGCAGCAGTGCTGCAGAGAGAAAACAGAATTCAGATTTAACGAATTCACAACACCTGGATAGTTACAGAAGAGTCAATTAATCTACCTTGTAAAGAGATTCTTTTCCCCTATTCTTGTGTTACACAGAGGAGAAAAAGCAATTGCTGAAACAATCCGGTTGCCACAGTCTAATTGGTAATTTGCTGCGAACCACAGATTACATTGTCTACGGGACTAAGCACACTTCACAGTCAGGGTGCTAGACATGCATACATACCACAGCCCAGACGAGCACCCACCCCACAACTCAGCTGGTGAGAAGGTCCTGAACCAAATCCTGAAAATCTTGATAGCCTGCGACTAGTTGATGTAGTAGCATGAGCCAGATGAACGTGAGACGCCAGAGCCAGCGTCCTCCGCTGCCGCCCAGCGTCCCTCGCTCTCCTGCCCACGGGAGCTGTTCTGCTAACTCCTCCAGGGAGTTTTCAGACAGCCTGGCTGTTCCGCCACGCAGGTCAGAAAACCACAGTGCTTCTCAGCTGGAATGCCATTTCCCTCTGAAGCCCCTTCCCTCACCCACAGACAGGAAGGGAAATATGACTAAAAACTGAATTTTTTTCTGACGCCACGTTATACACTACATCTTTGTACTTTTTTGGGTGTACTACACCCTCTGCCACACACACGCTTGCAGATGAGTTTCTCAAGTAGCCAAAACCTCCTCTCATACCCAATGCTGCAGCTCCAGAAGAAGGGCTTCTACCATCTCATCAAGAGAAAGCACAACCATTTATTTGCTATTCATTCACAACGCAAGACAGGCAGAGAGAATATTAAATGCCCACAACACTTTTAGAGCCCCAAGGCCACCTTTTTGCAAGCTGATCCTTATCCTCATTAAAAAGTGTGTTATGCTATATACCACTTAATTTATAACATACTCCATGCTGACTGCTGTCATAAGTCAAAGCAACTTTTCAAGCAGAATTAAGCACCAGCATCAGCGCTTAACAGCACTGCATCATGCCACCTGCTCCCAGCCTCACCAGCCTTCCCTGCCATCCCCGCAGCGTACGGCAGCACAGCAGCTCTTCATCCAAACCCCTCATAAAAACCAATTCTGGCTGGCCGTAACTTCTAGCTAGCTGACAGTAGGTCAGGCTCTTCTATTTCCCACCTGTCCAAGAGCTGAACAGATGATTCACTTTCTACTTCCAAAGCTTTTCTGTAATGAGGACTTTGTGGTGGCCAACTCCGCACCAGGTAACGCAGCTGCACTGAAGCCAAACCCAGGTAATTTCGCAGAAATCGCAGCACGGTGGAGGTTGGCAGGGACCTCTGGAGAGCACCCAGCCCAGCTCCCCAGCTCACGCAGGGCGACCCGGGGCAGGTCGGTCAGGGCCGTGCCCAGTCAGGTTTTGAGTATCTCCACCAATGGAGACTCCACAGCCTCTCTGCGACTGGTCCCAGTGTTTGACCACAGTAAAGAGCAGATGCCAGGGTGTTCTCCAGAGGTTAGTCCCCCCATACGTTGTACCTCTACACAGGCGCTGCCACTTCACACACGCAGCAGTGTTCATTAAGCACACATCTAATCAGTCTTAATATGGCACTTTTGGTAGCCCACTATATGGTTCTACAAGCCTCACTACGGTTTAAGAAATATAGCGCAAGGTCTCTACGTACCGACAGCAGCTTTCTCATCCCCACCTGTACCAGCACGAGGTTTGCAACACTCAGACACAGAACCAGAACAGCCTCTTACATTTCCTTACTAAATGAGCGTATGACCAAGAGTCCAGACTAAGCTAATATTAAACAGTGTCTCAAATGCAAGAAGAAAGAGGTGGCTATCCCATACTATTATGGATGTTGGAACGGTTATACTTTCTCAGAAAACTCCTACTGTTGCTGTAGTTTGCTGGCTTGCAAATTCTTACAAAAAACAAGACTGACCAGTAAAAGAAGAAATGTAGAACTTCTTCTTGCAGAAAAAATAAACTCAAACTAACAGATGCTGAATGATACTACGTTTCCCAAGACAAAAGCTTTTATCTCACTTAACAATAGCTACATGTTCCAAATTCTTTACATTTCTGCCTGAAAGCATTTTACAGCCTTCACAGAAGGCCTCCTTTTACTACTGAAGTGCAGGAAAATGCAGTGCTCTCATATGTAGATAGCAGCAGCTCAGACAACACGAGCCCACTGTAAGCTTAGAGGCAAAATTATTCAATGTATGAAAACTTTTCCCTTTATAATAAACAGTAACCTGCTTTATTAAAGTATATTCAGCATCTCAGTTTTCCAGAAAACGTTTTTGAATCAGGCCTTAGCATTAGGTAGTCATAAAAACATATTACTGAGCTAGTGAAGAGTGGGAAAAAATATATATAAAAAAATATTACTGTTCTGTAGTAATTTTTCTTGCACTTCAATACATAAAATAATTTGCTCCATCTTGTTGCCTATAGCCAAGTCCTATACCCAAACTTTCAACACGACTTTTAAATGGAAAATGCTAGGTTAAAGCACCAAGCTTGGTAAACCAGGAACGGATCCGACACGGTCCTTCTCTCCCCCCAAACCCCTATCACCAGCCACAGCATCCCCACAGGGACCTAACACTTCAAATGCACGACCTGTCTCTCTGACATACCTGTTCTTTACGAGGGGAACAGCACATCACATCAGTGTAGCAGCCCCAGATCAGATGCAGAATTTCAGAAGCTTTCCTGCCAAGGCTGTGTATTTGCGGAAGGAAAGGGGAGGAATGAAGGGGAAAGAAGAAAGAGCTTATTAAAAATCAGGATTTATAAAGGTCACTCAGGCGCTCTCTGCTGTTGCCAACAGAGCAGATCAATTTGACTGCTGTTCTCTCGGCACCTGAGGGCAAGGCGGGCATATGGACCATTAGCAATAATTCACCCTCCCAGCACTGCAGTCATTTGCCACGTATCCATCAATCCAACACAGGCTCCCCAGAGACAGCAGACTCAGCGGAGCAACCTTCTGCCTTCAAAGTTATCACAAAACAGGTGGAGACAGCAGGATTGATGCTGCTAGAGACACAATTAGCCAGACTACTTCAAAATTGTACTGTCAAATGAGAAAAAATTTGATTTGGGCTCCAGTTAAGATCTTGAGCCACAGAACAGAGGGTCCATAGAGGACAATGCCTCTTTCATATACGTGCGCCACCTCCTTCAGACGGCAGCACTTCAACAGCCTACGGGGACATATTCACACACACATATGGCTACAGGTATTTCATGCATTCCTGGGCTGTACCCAGGACACGCAAAGCGGAAAAGCAAGAGCGATCGCCAGTACTGAGCCTACTGTCTGATTTACAGTCTCCACTCGACCTGCAAATGCCTCTCTGACCTCTTCAGTCCTCACTACAGCTATGATTTCATGACAATGCCAGAAACTCAGCACCACAAACACGCCCCGAAAACAAGTGAAATCAAAGAGTTTTCCTGCAGATGCAGAAAATGGCCAGGCGTTAGATCACTCACACACCAGCAAAGAAAAAACTGATTTTCTTGCCCTTTGTTGGACTGTAGAGGTTCTTCATATCCTTGAGATGCTAGAAGCTATCACCACTGTGATCCCTTCAGTAAAACAACTGGTGTCAGCTGCTGTAGGAGCTCTCACATCCCAGCATCAGCAAAAAGGAGAAGGGGAAGGAAGAGACGAACAGACCTCAGGAACCTAATTCTCCCACTCTTCAGCAAGTGTGAATTCTCCTCCAATGAGGGCCAGGGATGAAGCATTCTTCTGACGACTTCAGAGGTGGGAAAACAAGAAATATGCTCAAGACACTAACCTCCCTTCATAGAAATGCTACACAATCAGCTCTAACACCAAGTTCCTAGTCTCCACTTGCATTCCCATGAGAAGAATAACAGGCTTTGTGCTGTGAAAGGACACAGAGGTCACGGGCAACAGAATACTTCCTATGGGAAAATCATGACCAGCACACTAACCTCCTGGGGGCTGGTGTCCGAAATGGGTTAATCCTGACACTGCTCTTTCAGAAACAAGGCTCCAGAACAGCCTGTATGTTCTCAGTTGAGTATTCTTCACAGAAGGGTACTTTTCATATTCAAAAAGTAGAAACTCTTCAATAAATTACATTGCAGGGTGCATTCCCTCCATTCCAGCTATATGGCCAGAACAGTATTTAAAGTCTGAACTGAGTTTTTGAACCAGATTTCAATACACAAAGTGTGCATCTAGCCCAGGATAAGCAGGCACATGCATCCTCAGCTCAAGTCTCACCTTCCTCTGGTCAGAAACAAGCTAGTTTTAACAGGAGCTGAACCTTTGAGTTCTCAATAGTATAACATTGCCTTGCAAGGACCAAAAATCTCCAGCATACGCTCCCCTTCTCATTTATTCTTCTCTGAAGACACCTCAAAGCTCTTCACACCGGTCTAACGTTTGGACTGTGTGCTCTAAACTTGCTTGGCAACTCATTTCCCTCAGTCAACTGGAAAAAAAACAAAAACCAACCAAAAAAAACCCAAAGCACCAAAACCAAATAAAAGCATGCTTGCCAGGAACTTGAGAGGTTTAAAGATCAAGGAGTTACACACATCTTGATACAAAATTCTACACAAATTAACAGCAGCCACTCACTTCATTCTCACCTTTTTGCCCATTTTCCTCCCCCTACAATATTTATTTATGTTTTGAGAGTTTAAAAATCCAGAAGTTATCTGAAATAGACCCCATTTTACAAGTGGTATTTCACTTATTTTACAAATTTTTAATCATATCTTGAAATGCTTGAGTAGCAACAACGACAGAGAAACACTGCCATGAAGATTCAAAGAGATAGCACCTAAGTAATCTTAACATCCCAGATAGTATGTTATCTGCGACCAAAGAAGGGACTGACATTCAAAGTAAGTTTCCAAACCTATTTTCAGGACATCTTTTGGATTTTTCTGGCACAAGAGAAGAACCTCAGCTAAACTCCTGCTTAAGAATAGCAATTCATTGAATGTAGTTTCTATCAAATGTCCTTTCTTGCTTCCTAAAATAACTTCCAAGAGCATTAGAGAACAATTTATTGGTCTGGATGAAATGACAGGATGTTCCACGTGAAGAACCATAAAACACAGAAGTTGGGGATATGTAACAAAAATAGAAAGTATCCAAGTTTAGAAAAACCCCACAAAGTTTACTCTTCTTTTTGCATCCAGCCAAAGGAAGTTTACTCGTTTATTAAATATATTGACAGCTTACCAAACACAGGAAAACATTTCCCAATCTCTTTTTCCTGAGCACAGAGTTCTTGCCCAACCTAGTTCTTTTTAGCAATGATCTGGTCTCCACTGTCAATTTACTACATAGAGAGAAAGACAATCATATGAGACAGCTTCTCCCTTAAAACATGGTTTTAGCAGCATTTATTACCATTTCAGAAATATTATTAGTATATACCTCACGCAGGGCAAGTGGTGGAGATACATGATAGAAAACCTGCAAAATTAGTTAGGACAAGGGTTAATCTAGAGAAGAAAAGGTGCAGGACATACACCATCGAGAGAATCCCCAAATTCAATTTCCAATTTTGGCACTAAGCTGCTGAGCAGATTTTGGACAAAAGGCTTGTCCTCTCTACACTCATTTCTCCCTAGTCTGTAAAAGGAAAGTAAATTATACTGATTCCATTAGAAAATACTGTGAAATATAAAGCTAAGAATCACAATTCAAAAGCTGCTACTGTAAATATTAGGAAGATACGCATCAAACTGACTTTCTTCAGAGTGTCAATAGAATGTGCTTTTCTAACGAGCATGCCAAGCAGCATGTCAATTCTCAGCCACATAGAAGTCTGCAAGCCCTCTAGAAAGCAGTTGCTTTAACTGTCAGTGAACTATTCGGAGGATTTCTAGCTAAGGTGGGTTTTTTCCACGATACCAATGTATCACCTGCAACTGAATTTTAGAAATGCAACCACAATGTTGTATTTCTTCCAGGCCTTAGGCAACTGAGTACTAAACTCCTACTCTAATGAGATAAGAAGGCAAGAGAGACAAATCAGATTGCAGTGTTTGGCTTTTAATTTAATTCTTGAATTTTTTACTATAGAAAATAGACATTTACTTAGATAAATAGAAGTCCACAGTTATAACACTATAATTAAAAACTACCAGGAGCTTTGGAAAGGATATAAACTCTCAAGTGCCATGCAATACACAAACATTTAAACAATGATAGTTAGAATGTCTTTCAGAGAAGACTTTCAAATGCCTCGTAAACCTCCTCCACCATCTATTAGCAAAGACCGTACTGAACCGTAAAGTGGCAATTCCTTCATTTTATCAAGGAATTTATTGAGTTCAGAACTTGCCGCCCAACACGTTTTCCACTGAACTTTTCTGTCAATAAGATCAACACTAATTCATTATTATTCAGTCCACTGAAGGTTCTTCCAACATTATTTTTGCTGTACGGTTAGTTCTGTAGCTAGTACCTTGCCAGCCAAGCTCAGCTCAGGTGGTGTGGCTTTAGTACACTTCTCCCTGTTGATGCCATCATGGCAGGGCAAACAGAACCAGGCTGTAAAAGGTTCAACCGAAATAAAAAAGAGCAAAGATTTGAGCTATCATCTGGTTAGACAGCATTAGGTCTGATTTCCTTCATGTGTGACATTACCTCAACGGGATCAGACCTAAGTGGTACTTGAACTAACTCTGTATTTAAAACTCCCAACAAGCAAAGCACAAAGAAGCCGGTTTGGACCGTGGCTCTGCTTTTACCAGAAAATCTCATTTGACAACTGAAGTTGTATCTTTCCAGGAATAACAGAGCCCAAAATAAAAACCCACTGCTTTGCATAACAGCAAAAGGGAAAAAAAAAAGGGCGGGGGGGGGCAAACTACATAAAAAAAAGTGTGTTTAAAAAAAATTAATTAGAAGAGCAAAGTGTTTGGAGGTGACAGAGGCTACTTAGAGATATTACATGGGAAGCTCAGAAGAAATGCCTATCACATCAAAAAAATTCAGTGAAGAGTTGAAGATGCGTCCAAATGAGGAAAATAAGGAGAGAGGTTCTTGCACACTATGTATGAGAACATTATACAGCAGGCCAAAAAGGAGTCTGAGGAACTGCTGGGAGGAGGCATAAGAACTAATAATAAATGCTAATTCAGATGCCATGAGCAGCAAGTCCTCCAGAGAGTCTGTAGGACCAACAGATGATCAGGCGAACACAGAACAAAAAAATAAATCGTAGAAGAAAAGCTAAATAAAATTTAAATTTATCTTCACCGAGAAGCTACGGGGCAGGGGGGGAAGCTTCCCTGCTGAAATCCTCTTAGGAAGGACATCAGGCCCTATCACAGATTGGTGTGTCAGTGAAGGGGTTACAGAGCGAGACATTACACCAGCCAGGGTCCCAGACCAGAGGGTATTATTGCAAGAGACCCAGAGGAACTCCAACACCAAACAGCTAAAGTAACATGTAACCTTTCGTCCCAATACGGCTGCTGAAAGTTGGGAAGTATTCTTCCAACTTTTACTAGGGAATATCTGGGAAACTACAGATCACCGAGGCAGATATTCTAAAGAAATCAGTAGAAAATAGCAAACAGAATTGTTTGATGGAAGGAGAGCTACCACACGCTGAGGAAGAGTCAGCTTCACAAACCTGTTAGACTGACTTCTCCAGACTAATAAACAAGCGCGTAGAGCGGAGATCCAATTTAGAAAGTCTACCTAGACTGCTAAAAATGTGTTCAAGAAAACTCCTTACTGGGGGACTTCTGAAAAGCTAAGCTGTCATGCAATAAAGGGGGAGAGGCCTCATATGGATAGAAGTCGATTACGAGAGGTTAGAGAAGGATCATAACAAATGTCTGATTCTTTTAATAGAGGGAGGTTATCAGGCAGTCCCACGGGGAACTGTGCTGTTTGACATATTCACAATTTCCCTAGAAAAAAGGTGCAATGTTGACATAAATAACACTTTCTGTTATTCATGGTGGCAAAGAAATAACTCCACACCAAGTGACCGGGCAGCAAAATGAGAGTTTAAGTTCAATGCCAATGAATGGTATGTGATGCGTATGGGGAAAATAATGTTACATACACAGGAATGCATTCTTGACCGGCTATCGCCACTCACAAACAAGATCCTGGGGTCCTAATCGTTAATTCTCTGAAAATATGAACTCGACACAGTCAGAAAAAAGCAAATTGTACAGTAGGAATTGTTAAGAATGGAAAACAAATAGAAATCATTACATTAGTATGTAAATCTGTGCTACGCACGCACTAAGCACTATACACAGTTCTGGTCATTCTTCCTCTTCCTCCTCATCTCAAAGAGGACACGCAAGAGAACTAGAAAAGGTACAGAGAAGTTCAACAAGGATGATCAAAGATACGGAGCAGCTTCCATAGAACAAAAAAGCATGGGAAGACTTTTCAATCTGGAAAAGATTTTATCAGCAAACGGATACAACGGACCTCTCTCAAAATCAGAAAAGATCTGAGGAGACTGAACAGGGGAGGGCTGCCTCTTTCAGTACAGGAATAATTCGGCATCAAACAAAACTACAAAGTGGCAGCTCAAAATAAACACACAGTTAAGCTGTGGAAATCTTTAACCCAGGACATTGTCTGTGTCACGTGGGTTAAAAAAGCAAGTGGACAAATTTTTTGGAAGAGCGAGCCGTGAAGCACTATTCAGCGCAAAGCCAAGGCATTCCTCTGGCTCGAGAAGCCCCTCAGCCACAAGCCGCTTCTCCCAAACACCGCACTGGCTGCCAGCATCCAACATATTTGCCTCGTTCGTACACTCTTCCCCTGTACCAAATACTGTCCCCACTCAGAAAGCAGATACTAACCTAAACAGGCCATCAGTCTGACCCAGCAGCTGTCCTTATGCCATGCATCTCACGTGATCGCTTTTGGAATAATCCGCTTCTTTTTGTTTATCGGTGTAGCTGCTTTATGACAAATGGCTAGGGAATCACTTTCTCCTAAAAATACCAAAAGACTGATGCAACGCCCACATGCAATTACATATCAGAGCTCTACCATTAAATCCACCTCTCACTTCAACAAGAGTGTGCTGGCCTGTTGCAGAATGCCCCAACTCAGTGGTCAGGCACAAACACTGAGGAATTTGATCGACTTTTCACTCTCTGGCTGCTCAGGAAGTTCCCGACTCCAGAAATTAATTCCCGGATGCAAACAGTAGCCAACAAAGAGCACCTTTGATCTTTTTTAGGCTATACCTTATCTATACGAATGCACTGATCAGCCATCTTAAACCCATAGTTTAAAGTTTCTGAAGTATGGAGAAAATCCATTTCCGTAAAAATAATGTGGACTCCCAGGGCTAATTAAGTGTTCTTTACCTTCTCGTAGGTCTTAATCAAGCTCCATCACTGTAACATGTGCCTACATCTGTACCTCCTCCTGAACACAACGTCATCCGCTTGGCTCTTCCTGTAACAAACACCGCAGCCTGCGTACCGTTTGCAGCTCTTTATGCAAGACTTCCGAGAGAGGTACACAAACAGCTCACCCAGCACGGACCCGCAACGCGCTTGTCTTCCTACTGCGGCTACTGTTTCATTTTTCTAAACCCTCTGCAAGATCAAATTTAACATCTTAGCCCATGCCTCCTGTTTATGGTATGAAATATGTAGAATACTTTTGGACGTCATTCATGAAGTGGTAACTTTGTCAGATCCATCCTCAGCGTCATTTCTGAAAGGTTTCCAAGTGCTACATATATTATGGACTAGCAATAAAAAGTCAAAACCTCCCAAGAGCAGCCCTCGCACCCCACCAAAGCATGCAAATTGCAAAAAAATCAAGATAAACACTTCAGCATAACGACGACAGCTTTCTGCGAATCACACAAGGCCAGACACACACTTTTGCACTGAAGGACATACTCTTTTTCTTCCAGTTCACATGCCTCGTGCCTCATTCCGTCTGCAGTGGAAGGCACTAACTGCGAGGCAGGCTGCCCTTCGCCTGCTCCGTTCGTCCTGCCCCAGCACTCACCCAGTCATGGTCAGAGACCCGCGGCCCAGGCAGCACAGAACAAGCCTCGTTAGTAATTACAGCTCACGCGCGGGAGAAGACAGGGCTAGAAGGGACTTTGAGGGCTCTAATTCACACACCTCACTCAAGAGCATTATGAGTTATGCCCAGATGACTCCCAACAGACGTTCAGCCAACTTGCTCTTAAGCATTTAGTTGGAGACTCTACAGCCACCCCGAGCAACATGCTCTAGTACTAACCTTTAGATAGGTTTTTTTAACATTTTACCCATGTCCCTCCCCGCTATTTAAACCCGTACTTCTGTGCTGTTCTCAGTGGGCATGGAGAACGGGACAGCCTCAGCAGCAACACTTGTAAGAGTAAATTCCTCGAGTCTCCCCTCAGCCTTCTCAGGGCACACAGCTTTCCCTGATGACACTTTTTCCAGAGACAGACTGCTCTGCTTCATAGTCCCTCCACTTGGTTCATGTCACTTTTCCAGTGTCATACCAAAACCAGGTCACAGGGTGTCCCAATGAAGCTTTACCGGCACTGGGCGGAACGGAGGGATTACGTCATAACCTGCAGTTTATTTGCCAGTTTATAAACCCAAACAAAACTTTTGCCTCCCCTCCTCCTTTCCCCACGGGAGATCACTGGTCACCAGTGCGGGTGAAAAGGGTCCTTTAATTCTGGATTATACTAATCAATTATTCCAATGCCTGCAGCTGATTATTTCTGCTTGAAGACAAACCCTTACCACTGTTCTTACTGACCTGCAGCCTATTTTTCAGGCAACATTTAAGTCATCAAATCCATTTCTCGATTTTTAATCCTGTCATATAGCATGTTTGCAGTCCTTCCTGCCCTCATGTCATTTACAACTCTAATATGCATCGTCTGTGCATACCACTCAAATCGTGAACGAAAACCCATAGCCCCCACAGTAACCCTCTCAATACAGCCTTCCGTTTTAACGAGGCCTTTACTGGTACTCTCAGTATGTTTATTTAACCAGGTTTGTATCCATCATACAGCGGCACCCTCTTAGGTTTTAGGGTTTTTTTAAACCTTGCCTACTTGAGAATCTTATTAGGACATAAATCAAAACCTTACTGAATGCAAGCTACACGAAAGGTTTTCTTTCTGCAGCCAGAAACAGACCTGACGTCTTATCGTAGAAAATGAACTCGCTTTGCCGGGGAAGTCCTGTGGCAAACCAGCACTGGCTGTTACGTGCTCCTCGTAATCTTTCAGGTGCTTACAAATCATTTGACTACTTGCTGCAGGATTTTAAGATGACTACTACTCTCCTTTCTCTTCGTCCCACTCCTTCACCTACACAAACTGCTCGCTCTTCTCTAGTCTTTCAAAACATCATCTATTTTCCATCTCTCAAAAGACACCTACTAAAGCTTTTAAGGTTTTTAGTCTGTACTTTAAGTACATAGATGAAAATATCTCACTTAGATGACTGCTTGCAAACCTGCTCTTTCTTTATTCTAATCTGTCACTAGCACTAGCTGCTCGCCAGCTGACTTTGGTCTTCAGTAAGAATCAACTACAAAAGATACTGAACGCTTCAGTCTCACTGACACTGGAGAGTAAGGTTTCCTTTCTGTTCTTTCCTCCATCATCATCTTACTATGAAGACATTCACAGAGTAATTTTTGTATCCCTGGATGGCCTCTGCTAGTCAGGTTTGATTTCTATCTTAGTTCTTCTTACGTGGCCTTGCTACTCTTCAAATGAAAAACGGAAACACCTCTGGGTTTGAATAACGCACATACTGCAGGAGTGATGAAAGCAACGTTTGCAATTAATAAGAATGCGATTTCTACCCAGCACTGCTTTTTTTAAGACAAAGTTCACGTAACTGAGAAGTACCTACAGCAGTCATTTACTATCACAACACACCCATTGGAGATTCTTTTTTCCTCAACAGTTCTCCAGCTGCAATTACTCATTTACCTCATCAAATAAGTACCTGAAACGAGCGTGACTTCTTTCCTGTTTCTTATCTATAGCTAGGGCTCCTTTCCCTGCAAAGGATACATTTCCTGGTTCAAAACTCTACTTCAGAACAGAAATCAGAATTAATAGTTAATGACCTATATTCAGAAACAAAAGCCCTACTGAATTTAGGCCCGTAGGTTCCGACTGTACGGTTTTCAGTTCTACTTCTCAAACAGACGGTCTTGTCTGTATTTCTGAGTACCACCTTTGACTGCAACTATCTTTGAAGAGATTGTGCCATGATAAATGCTTAACATCCATATTTCATTCAACAGTTTTACAGGGAAAGTTAAATCAGACAACAACATTTTTAAGAAGTGCCCGTAACAGGCAAATATACACCTCAGAAGGAAATGTAGTTCATTTAGCAGCCCACTACACCATTGTTTCTGTTTAGGTCGCTACTTCAGTCCTAGGCGCTGCAGATACCTGGGAAGGGTTTCAGAAACCCACTGTAAACCACATCTACATAAATACTTCTAGCAGACTTCTGCATTTTCCACGTACTGCTCCACTTCCTCAAACAAAGGCGCAGTCCCTCCACCACGCAGAAAACAGTTCTGGCTCCGTCTTTAACAGAGGAAGGGCAGAAGAGCTTTTTTAGGTATCTTCCTTCTCCTGAAATTTGCATTGCCAGCATAGAGGTTTCAGGCACCTTTTACATCCCCACCGTTTTCATTGCTGCTCCTGCAATCCTTCGAATTGAGTTCAGCAGCTAGCTTTGGTGATCTCTGTTGATGTCACACCAGTATCATTTTTCTAGTTTACCAAGATCACAGCTTATATTGGGTCATTTCCCACCTAGAAGAAAATTCCCCCCCCAAAAAACTCAGAAACAGCTTTTGAGTGAGCCACTCCGTCACATTAGAAACACATCCCTATAAAAAAGACCAGGTATCACTGGCAGAAGCTTCCTGACTAACTGTAATTAGAGTTGGGTCAAATTAAGTTTATGTATTAAGCACTACAGTTTTCCTGAAAAATTTTGTTGTCGAAACATATAAAACAATAGTCTTCCCATTTCAGAAGGAGGACTTGGTTTCTGTAGTACTGGTTCGGGACCTTCTGACAGCCATCAAGCGAAGGGTTTCTAAAATTTCTGGGTTTGGCAGAAAAACAGAAGTCTACCTTTGGCTCTCTGGGGAAACACACTTCCTTTTCCACACAGACCCTCCCTACAACTCCCGAACGTTAGAGCTTCAGTGGTATTTTCACTCTGAACTCTTGAACGCTGGAAGTTTTGGCTGTGTCCGTCATCTAATTAACAGGTATCCTCTCACAGGCAAGATGCTAACACTGACAGAAATAAGGGAGACAACAAACACAACTCTGACCACTTGGCCCATGAAACAGAAAGCAAAAATTAAGAAGCAAACTTCAGCATGTATTTCCTGCATTGTTCCCTCAAAAAAAAAAAAACCACCAAAAAAACCCCACCAAACCTTTAAACAGAACAGTTTTCATTATAAAAAAGTAAGTCTGCACTTTACTATCTTTCAGGCTTGAAAAGCACCCTGAGAAGGCACAAGGGAACGCAAGCATCTGTAAGGGGACTCACCTGCATGGGACTGATTTTCAACAGGTTCTAGGTTACAGAAGTAACATTTGGCAAGCCTGAATAAGCAAACTACCAGGACTCCCAGCATCCGATAAGGGAGCTTTTTGTCACCTCTAGCATCACGCAGAACTAAATATTTTTCTTTCTAGTAATCACCAATTAAAAACGATCGGCAAATCACTTCCCAGCAGCGAAACAATCCCAAAACTACTCTGTTAGACAACAAGCCTGAAAGTCTGACTCAGACGTTGTCTTTGGAAAACAAACCAAGTATTATTCCCATGGCATCTTTATCACAATGGTTGATACAAGATTAATTCAGTTTTTAACCAAAAAAATGCAACCCTCCTCCCCTCCTCATTCACCACCGCTCTCTCGCTGCAGCTGAAACTCACTCTTTTACTGGCAGGAGCCTCAGAATTGTATTTTCTTCCCAGGGGAACCCAGTTACGCAGAAAGGACACCGGCTGTTCTGAAACACCGGGACCGTGTCTTCACCTGAGGACACAAATTAAAAGATTCGCTTGAAGACAACCACCTTTAAGTCCCTGTTCCTCCACCTTCTTTTTGATATTTTGTTTGTGAGAAGTAATAGCTTACAGCCATTGAAACAGAGGGCTGCATGACCACAGAACTGCCTCGTGTTCCTCAAGACCTTTCTTTCTCGCCCTTTAACGCACTGTTTTAAGTTTCGAAGGAATTATAACACAAGACATTACAGCTAAGGAACGCTTGTAAAGCTCGGTCTACATCTACCTCCGGTCTCATTCTATACTCAAGACCGAGTTCCTCAGGCCAAGCGCCATCGGTTCCTCCTTGCTCGTACAGCACCCGGCACAGAGGAGCGTGCTCCCCATCACCAGGGCTCCGCACTGCCACAGCACGCTGCAGAACGTCTGTTGTAAAATGGGAGAAAGCTGCCTGCAGCTCCCTGGAAAGACAGTCAAGGGAGGCGCGACAACTCCACGAGCGCAGCACAGAAAGTCGTCCGTAGCGAGAACAGAAAGGAGGATTCCCAGGTCACAAGACCTTCTGAAATTGCTGTACTGCTGCTACTCCCCTTCCACTCATTACTTACTACATTCCGCTACAGACAGGAAAAACTATTTTTGTTCATCAAGCTCTACCTATTCTATTTTTTTTAAACTCTTTGCTCATCAGAGAGGGAAAAAAAAAAAAATCACTTTTCTATGCATAATTATATGAACTCTGACGACAGACAGGCCTAGCAACCCACTGAATAAAAATAACATTGAATAACTCAACAGCTGTCTTCAGAGAGAGCCTGACAAACTCATTCACCACTGAGATTTTGACACTTAAAAAACTATTTTAATGCTCCCGACACAAAACCTCATTCTTCTTTGCTCTTGTGATGTTATATTTGAATCACGTTTGGAAGAATAAACAGCATTGCATCAAGTTAAGTTTTGTAACTGAAAATACTGAGCAGAGTTGTTTCGGTGGAAGGACTCGGGGGCTAAGAGCACAGCTCTCTCTGTGTCATACATTCAGTGAAAATCCCAGGGTGTTTTCCTTTCTTCTGAATTCAAGTCAGCTAATCTCCTGTCTGCGTTACACAACAGCTCATGTAATCCCAAATTCATCACACTAGTACGCTGTCATAAGAGTTACAGGTTTCACAAAGAGTGAGATCATGCCTCATCTTTGCCCCTCTCATGAAAGAAAACTTAACTTGTCTTTCAATAATCCTGAAAAATAAGCGGACATTTCATTCAGGAAACTTTGGCATTAAGGCAGCAGTCCCTTCCTCGGGATTCTCCCAAATACAAAACCACAACTACACCATTTCAGGATTCAAACAGTTCCTTGCTCATTATATTAGAAAATAATCTAAAAACGTTCATTTGGTCTCATACAAGGAAGTTGATTCCTAAATTTTAACCAAACTTCAAAGACTAGGGTGATTAGCCAGAGTGAAATATACTTGCAGCACCGTGCTATCATCACAGAGCAAAGTCCCCATAAAAATCAAAGCAGCGGAATAGTTCTGGTTCTGAAGTGCTCGGCAACTGCCTACCGACGTGCCAAGCAAACCTATCGAGCAGAGGAGCTCGCTCCACATTTCAGTCATTCCCTTTACGTACGCGCTCCTTCTTCTTGTCTATAAAGCATATTCTTCTGATTCTGCAGCAGAGATGATTAACTCTCCTTCATCTCCCCCTCTTCACGGGTTTAGTCCCATCCCACCATCTTTGACCCACCAGCCTCACCAAAACTTTCTACATCCCTCTTTTGGACACATTTCCACATGCTTTCCCTCCCTCCCTCTCCGCTCCCTGCTTTCCTCCAGCACAGCAATACCTCAGGCTGACAACTCCCGGTTTCCTAAGCAGTAAACGCTCTCCGTTTTGATCCCAGTTCCTTCCGAATCCTCCTGCAGGCAAAGCAGTCGCTACTCCAGGCCCTCAGCAGATCCTCTGCACGAGTACCCAAGCCGTCCACCCCCCCTTCCCACAAACACCACTCGCTTCTTCATCCTCGGGTGCCAAGCGGGGAAGGTAGTGCCTTCTTCTGCACATCTCAGGAAAGCGCGGCGCCTTGCTCTTTGCAAACAGGGAAATTAATCTTTGTTCCTTCTGCCAACACCCACGCTCTCGCTAATTATTAGAAAATACATTCATAAAATAAATTGCAATCCGCACGACGCGCCCAAGAAGATATTCACCACCCTCAGCA
>NW_008824677.1:89183-90161 GCF_000699105.1 Pygoscelis adeliae
GGACCGGGCACCGGCCGCCCTGGGGTTCAGGTTCAGGGGGGCGGAGCGCAGATCCGGACCGGGCACCGGGGAATGGAGGGGCCGAGGGGGTCAGGCGCTGGGAGCCCTGCGGCACAGGGTGGACGCGGGGGCGGAGAGGGGAGAATTGGGCACCGGGAGCCCTGGGGCACCGGGGAGAGAGTGGACCTGGAGGGAGGACCTTGCACCGGGAGCCCTGGGGCTCAGCACGGGGGATAGAGGCGAACCGGATACCCGGAGGCTCCGGGGAACGGGAATGGGCCAGACACCGGGAGCCCGGGGCACAGGGGGGACGGTGGCACATGGCTTGGGCTGGGTCGGGAGGGCTGCTCCCCTGGAAGGAGAGCGAGAGCCCTGTGGAGCGGCGGGGCGAGGGGTAGGGAAGTGCCCAGGGGAAGGAGCAGGGGATACCCAGGGACCAAGGGATCTTTCTCCCCCGGGAATGCCCGTGCTGTTCCCGCCAGCAGGGCCCTGGCAAGGGTGTGGGATGCCACGCAGCCTGGGCACAGGGTGCCCGCGAGGTCAGGGCTTACCCCGTCGCACCGGAGCAAGGTCATTCGCGTCTTTTCCCCCTGGTGCCAGAGGAGGCTGTGGGCAGGCCGAGGTCTGCAGCAAAGGACGCAGCAGCTCCAGTGCCGGCAGGGGCGGAGGGGAACGGTGGAAGGCGGCCAAGTTGCCACCGCCCTACAGCCAGCCGGCCCCGCGCCGGTGCTGGCGGCTCCGCGCGCCACCACCCCCGGCACAGCTCCCGGCTGACAAGCATCACACCTGAAATCCCGGGGGAGCCCTGCGAGGAAAGAGCCGGTGTCAGAAAGGGTCGTGCTGAGAAACCAGAGCGAGAAGCAGGGAAGGAGCAAAGGAAAGGAGCAGAGATAGGACAGGGGGAAGGCAGCCCCTGCTCGTTCATCTCCTGGGGCTGAGCATCTCCCCAGCCAGCCCCCCGACGTGCTCATGCCTCTT
>NW_008824677.1:92272-104163 GCF_000699105.1 Pygoscelis adeliae
GTTGCCCAGCGAGCGCGGGCTGGAGGCACGCCTCGGCGCTGTCCTTGGCAGCACGGAGAGACCCACGGGTTACGTTCTGATAGAGCAGGGTCGAGTGATCCTATAGCACACGCCGGGTCTCGTTCCCCCTCCCGAGTTCCACGGCGCTCACCACAATCCCCAGAGCCTGCCCAGTCTCCCTGGGCTGCTATCGCTAAGCAGCCACGGCCTCCAAGTGTGCCAGGGCTCCCCGAAGTGAAGCCAAAGGGGACCGTTCCCAAACCGGCGGCAGGACGGGTCACTGAGCCATGCCGCATTTCTGCATGGAAAAAGCAGGAACACGTCCCACTGCCGGAGTTGTTACCCCGGCTCTGGAGCTGCAAAAGACCTGCAGGTCACTCCTGTCTCTCGCAGGCGTGCGGGATGTTATTTCCCTCCCACTACAGCCGGAGCATCTACCAGGTGACCGCCAGGTCTGAGGCCTGCTCCCAGGACTGCCCTCGCGTCCGTGGGGAGGGAGGGGAACCAAAAACCGCCTCCTCACCCAGGCTCGGAGATGCCCATTTTTCTCCCTCTGCCAAAGGAGCCTGTGGGGAGCGGTTCCCATACACAGATCCATGGTTACTTAATGACTGTACCCTTATCTAATTAAAATTAGTGATTATTAGCCCCCAATTATGCTTCAATACAGGCAGGTCATGTAAGTCCTAGTAATGATTTGTGATCAGGAGGCAGTGGCTGAGACAGAGGCTCGTGTGCAAGTGTCTGTCACCCAAAGCCAGGGATGAGCTTGGGAAGCCGCACGCTAGACAAGACGCACACGGGGCACAGGGTGAAAGAGGGAAAGTTACAAAACAAAGCAAGGGATAAACCAAGCAAGGCAACCTAAGGTCTTACAGCAGCAAGGTGAGAGGCTACACATGTAGCTGTAGGTTTTTTTAATTCCGTGGAAGTCGGGAGTTGAGCAAATCTCTTCTGTGCCAGAGCTGGGAGAAAGGTAAGAATTACAACATGCTCCCAGACCATCCCTGCCTCCACCCGCTCTGTGTCATCTCCTTAAACGCCAGCGGGAGGGTGGGGTGATGCCTCCACGCAGCAGCGCCCCGGCCGTAACACATCGGAAAAGGTGAGGCCCGCCCAGCCCTCGGGGCATCCCCCCTGCTTGTATTTACACGCTCTAAGGGCCGTCCTCGCAAGTTTTTGCTCTTCCTCTTGGCCTGCGTACGTTGGGAATGGGGTGGGAGGACAAAGGGATGCAGCAGGCTCTGGGCAGGCTAATCCCCTCGCTGGCATGCAGTTCAACACGCGTTTAAGCTTCCCTCCTGGGTCAGTTTGCTGCACCGCTCCTGGAAGGCGCTGGTGACGCAGCCAGGCTGGTTTGGTGGCACGTCCAGTCTATAGGTTCCAGCCTCCCCGGCCTTGCTCCGTGTTGCTCTCGCAGCGCCACGCGGTATCGCAGCATCACAGGACTGCAGCTGACAGCCCTCTAGCGAAAAAGGTGACGTTCTTGTCCTGGATCTTATACTGGTAGATCTGGACGTGATCCTGCTCTGCCGTCAGCTCCAAGGACACTCTCCTAATTATTTTAATCTGCAAAGGGGAAGGAACAGGAATATCATTCCTCTGGCTGCCCCAGTCACACCATCCTCACCCCCCATGCCCCTTGCGGGCCTGCAGGGAAGGGGGATGACTGATAAAAAAACCCCGTCACACAGCTGCCTGTAAGCAGTCCCTTTGGTGGCAGCCCCTGATGAGAGACCACCCGGTAACCAGGCCCCAGCGACCCAGCTGCCCTCCCAGCCCAGAAGAGATCACTACAACCCAGGCTGAGATCCACCGACAGGATAGTTTGGGGAAGCTTCCCAGGAACTAGATATTTTTCTTGGCCATCATCTTGGGGCGGGAGACAGCCTGCACTGTAGCTGCTGTATAAGCCCTTTCCAGCTTCCAGAGATGGGGGAGTCCCCAGGTGGCAGGATGTCCCTGAATATCCCCGCAGAAGCGGAGTCAGAGCCGTAAGAGCCCGGGTGCTCCAGCAGATCCTGGTGACCGCAGCAAGGCTGCTTGTTAGTCCTTAACCATGCTGCAGACCAGGCTAGTCCTGGGCCGTCTCCCGGGGGGCAGATGGGGCATGTCTCGCCTACCCTCGGGCCTGCAGGCAGCGTTGTATGTGACATTAACACGTGCCACCTCTCCGTGCCCTCCCGTGCATTACCTGCCCGTGAACATCCTTGCAGAAGCCGGTCGCCAGCCCCTCCACCCACAGGATCAGGTCGCTGTGATGACACAGGGAGTTCACAACCAGTTCATTTTCCTCGTCTTCTGAATCCTCGTTGCTGTGAACCAGCACCACGATGTTTCCCTGGAACGAGAGCACCAGGCAGAGATGAGCCCCTGGCTGATTCCCAATCCGCTCAGGGTGAGGAAGGGGAGATAGCAACGGGAGCTCGCACAAACGCCCTGCTAACTAAGCTACTTAGACATCCCTCAGCACGACAGCTGGTTCTGAGCTAAAGTCCACTGGGAAAATAAACAGCGGATACATATACACACCTCTGAAACAGCTTCCTGTATATATAGTGTATATACATACACACACGCATATACATAATATGCAGCCTAAAAATACATCAAGCCTTTGTTACAAGACAGCTGTCTAGTTAAACCGGTCTGTCAGGCCGCACAAATGGCAACTCTGAATGAATTCAGAACAGCTAAATAAAGATGTGGCCAAACGGCCGCAGCCAGAGCTGTGATGCTCGAACCTTCATAGCTCCCGCAAGAAGCAAAGAGCTTCCCAGCGCAACACCAGCTCTATTAAAAATACATCCCAAGAGTCTCTGCCTCAGCCCATGCACGTCACCAAGGACTTAAAATAACATGAAATTCCCAATCAATTAAAATGTACTTTAAAGCTTCAGAACATCTTAGACAGAAATAGAAACGTGTCAGCATGATTTATCATCTTTTTTAGCTGTTTTGGAGGTAAATAGTCTCAGCAAGCAGAACATCCCCTGTCAGCATTTACAGCACCAACACCCTGGCACCATATGAAGTGCAGGATAACAAAACCCGACACCGTCTACTTTATTTCTCACTCAAGCAGAGAGAGAAGTGGCCAGGGTAGGGGACGCTGCAATGGAAACAGCAAAGGATGGATGCGCCTGTTAACAATTTTTGCTGCGACGCTCCCAGAAGTTAGCACATCGCTGGGGAGATCTTTGTAGAAGTGCTGCATCGTCACACGCCCTTAGAAACCAGCCGGTGCAACACACAGCAACACTGAAGATTGGTGGAAGCAGAGGCTCGTGTGCCCTCCAAGTGGACCTTCATCTCTGTCCCCTGCAAGACTCATCAGCTCCTCACTACCTTCGTAACCCGGTTCCTTCCCTGCCCTCCCACACACGCACACAAACATGGGTGTGAGTAGAGATCTCTGGAGAACCAGGAGCTCTAAGAAACAGTATTTTACACCTCAAATCCCTGGTCACATGTCAGGGACAGAGAGAGCCCTTCTCTGGCAGCACCTCCTGGGAAGCCAGTTGCAAAGGACCCTACACAGGTACTCCAGGGACAAACACAACTCCCCGAGAGTGGCCCTAGAGCAATGATTTGAATTTCTTGGACAGCCAAAGCCTTCCAAAACCTCATCATGCACAGGTGGAAAAAGAAAAGAAAAGAAAGCCAAGCTTTGCTCCCGAGGCTCTTTTGTATACATAGCGTACAGGACGCTGCACGTGGAGGGAGCAGTACCTTCAGCTGGGAGCACACCGCGACTCTGCAGTAGTGGATGAAGTCCAGCACCGCCACCGGCGTGGCGCCCAGGCTGAGCAGGACGCTGAGGTCGTCCACCAGCAGCACAGGGCCCTTCCAGGAGTCGCTGCCGGCGGGAGTCAGGGACGTCCGGACAAAGTCAAACAAGGCTTTGAGGTTGGAAGCGCTCTCACTGGAAGAGAAGGAGGAGGTCTCAAGGGGCTTTGCCCACACACGCGTTGTGCATCCCCCTCCTCGCCCACCGACTCAACACAGGGAACGCCAGCCTGCGCCATCCCTGCTGTCCCCACTGCTGTGACAGTCACCAGGTCCTACACTTCCCTACAGTCACTGCTCCTTTGCTCGCCTGTGTGCAATGAAACCCTTGTGCCCTGCTCCAGGGATCACAGAATCGTAGAATAGTTTGGGTGGGAAGGGACCTCTAAAGGTCATCTAGGCCAACCCCCCTGCCGCGGGCAGGGACATCTTCAACCAGATCAGGTTGCTCAGAGCCCCGTCCAGCCTGACCTGGAATGTGTCCAGGGATGGGGCATCCACCACCTCTCTGGGCAACCTGTGCTGGTGCTTCACCACCCTCAGCGTGAAAAATTTCTTCCCTATATCTAGTCTGAATCTCCCCTCTTTTAGTTTAAAACCGTTACCCCTTGTCCTGTCACAACAGGCCCTACTAAAAAGTCTGTCCCCATCTTCCTTATAAGCCCCCTTTAAGTACTGACAGGCCGCAACAAGGTCTCCCCGGAGCCTTCTCTTCTCCAGGCTGAACAACCCCAACTCTCTCAGCCTTTCTCCATAGCAGAGGGGTTCCATCCCCCTGATCGTTTTCGTGACCCTCCTCTGGACCCGCCCCAACAGGTCTGTGTCTTTCCTATGCTGAGGGCTCCAGAGCTGGACGCAGCACTGCAGGGGGGGTCTCACCAGAGCAGAGCAGAGGGGCAGAATCCCCTCCCTCGACCTGCTGGCCACGCTGCTTTGGATGCAGCCCAGGATACGATTGGCCTTCTGGGCTGCGAGCGCACATTGCTGGCTCATGTCCAGCTTTTCATCCACCAGTACCCCCGAGTCCTTCTCCTCAGACCCGAAGGGCTGCACGGTCCCACAGCGCAGGGGTCTGCGGGGTTTCGGTGCCTGCCCCAGGTCTCACCAAAGGCCCATCTAGCCCAGCATGAGTCTGAAACAGCGGGGAGCTGGGAGCATACAGGAACAGGGCAAGTGCACAGCCGTCCTTGCTCATCCAATTTAACAGCCCTCAGTGGATTTTTTTCTATCAAATCATCGGGGACATGGAGAAAGTGAAGTGGGAATAAAAAGGAAAGCCAGCATGGTTAAAGCAGCACTGGGACCTGGAGAACGCCAAAAACTCAGAATAATTAAAAAAAGGAACAAAACTGCTCGGATGGAGTTTCATTTGACACAAACATGTTGAGTGCTGAAATAAATTTTCTCTAGACCTACAACATGCTCGGCAATGAGGATGAGGGCAGAAGTTGCCCTGAAATGCTGGAGAAGGGGGACAGAACCCCTCTCTGAGCAGCAGGAAGAGACAGGGCAGGACAAGCACAGCAATGTGCATGGCACTGGCATTTCCCTTCTCTTCGGTGTCCAGCTACCGAGTCCTCGGGCCCCGGAAAGAAGCCCGAAGGGAGCCGGGTCTCAAGCTGTGGACTTCACTGCTGCTCTCGGTGTTGGCTGCAGTGGCAGGAGACACAAGGGGGGAAACGCTCTGTGCGGGGGGCCCTGCTGAGCCCCAGCAGAACCAACTGGTCAGGTTTACCTTATGAACTGGAGAGGACTGGGCTGTCCTGACTGCTCCTCCTCCTCTCCAAACAAGAGGTCAAGGCAGGACTTGAGGCCTTCTAAGAAGACGAGCTGTCCTCGTTCTTTGGCAGCTGTCAGATTGACTCCCTCGAGAGAGTAAAACATTATGCTGCAGAGCAAACAGCTTTGGAGGAACGGTGCAAACTGAACCAAGTGGATCGACAGCCAATTTTTATCAGTTCTTATCTAAATGTGCTAATAAAGTCAATGCCTCAGTGACTCCTGCACAGGGGATGAAACAGGCGGTTCTGTTACACACGCTGGTGGACATACTTGCTTTCCTGTATTTTGCCAGGAGGAAAAAAAAACACTGATATGGGGGGCTTAAACATCCTGGAATTCCTCCTGGGAAGACAACAGCATCATTCTATGGGAGAAAAACAGCTTCTTATCCAGAGGATAAGAAGAGGATGAGTACAGACTTCTCCACGCTGCCCCAAGGACCCTGCTGTGAGCAATTTCTTCGCCCTCCCTTCTTGGGTGGCAAAAGCCTTCGGTTTCCACTATCTCCAAATCATTGCTGTGGCAATAACAACTCCCCGGCACAACCCACACACCTGAATGAGGCACAGCCCGGACCTGGAGAACGCCATGGGCTGGGCACCCCGACGCTTGCACAACGCCCGGGAGAGAGCAGCGTGGCCGGGGCTCCCATGGGAAGCAGCCTGAGCCCCGACGCCCCTTCGGAGAAGGAGGAGGGACTGTGACAAACTGCCTGGGGCCGCGACTCAAACTCGAGCCGAGATTTCCATCTCTCAGCCCTGCTTCACCACGAGGCCAATCTCGAGAACCACGTGCTGGGCACGTCCAGCCCCAATGGAGAAACCCCTGGCAGAGTTGCAGCAGACATGCAGAAGACCCCAGCTGGAGATCTAGTTCCGGAACTCCTGTCTCATCCTCCTTTCTTTCATCAGCAAGGGTTACTTTTGCCACCCATTCTATAGCTCCTCAGTTTACTGGTAATTGCACCAGTCCACCTTTCAGGAGAAAATTTAGTACCTGTTACTGACATGATCATACAAAGATCTCTCATGCACGCTACCTTCAAACCTCGTCCAAACTGCATTTCCCGGCAGGAGGAAGCGCAAATTCGCTCGGCTCTCCAGTTTGGGTTGCTTCCCACATTTCACAACGGGACTGTAATTTCTTGAAGTGGAACCAAGGAGCATTAACACCAAGATTCGCAGCGTCTCGGCAGCCTGGAAATAGGGCTGTTGTGCAACGCAGCAGGTAGGTGGACAAGACGGCAAGACAGACGGTTTACGAAGAGTTCAGGAAGGTTTAGCTCAATGCAGTATTGCTTGATGGGCAGAACTGGTGAGCCAGAGGCCAGGAACCAGAAACAAGGATCCTGAGAAAGCAGTTCCCATATCCCCCGAGAGAAGACAGCCCTTCGGGATGCTGCGAGATTTTGCACCCTCCGAAGAGGGTGGCTGAGCAGGACTGGTCAGGAAGAGAGGCAAGTCCTCGGGCAGGAGCCCTTACCTTAAGCCGGGACTGGCTTCTGCCTGAACACTAGAAGAGATACACACCAGCAGCGCTGGTGCTTTCGACCAGGAACTTTTCAAGCATCACAGAAAATACAGATTTTTATTTATTTCCTAAGCAATCATGCTGGGAGCCGCAGGACACTTGAGCACAGAGTCTGTTTGAGTCGCCCAGCAAGGAGAAGGCTCATAGCAGCTCTTCCCCCAGGACCTCAAGCACTGAACAGAGCGCTGTGCTTGGCACCGTCCCAACACCTTCTTTTGAAAAGGCCTTGGAGGTTTTCCAAGCATTTCCCAGTCCTCACAACACCCTGAGACGCACTGCGCTCTTTGCTCGCACACAAGAGGGAGATGCAGCAAAGCGATGTGTCCACTTCTGCCTCCTGCTTTCTAACCTTTTTCACCTGCTCAACCTTCCTGTTACTCTGACATGAAAATGTAAGCGCCAACATTTCACACCTCTTCTCTTCATTTAAAAAAAAAAAAAAAGACTGTAAAGCCACATCTTAAGTATCTGATCAATGAGACAATCCCTACAAGGGCCCAGTGGCTTTGTGAGCATGGCATTTCCACACAAGGACCTCCAGAGAGAAGGTCTGAGTAGATAAGGAAGGGGTCCTTTCCAGGAAGATTAACCCTGAGCTCCTGCAAGGCTTATCAGTTGCCACACGTTCAGTGATAATGAGAGGAAAGACAGATTTCCACTGCTTTTCCTCCCAGCTGAAATGCGAGGGGGAGAGATCCATTCATCAGGGCTGCTGCCAGAAAACGCTGTCTACTGCAATTAGAAAACAATGGATCGGAGGCAACATCACGGCCAGGGGATACAAGCATCCTCGACTAGCAGAGGCTACTCCGGGGAAAAGGCCGTCTGACATATGCCCACCTCAGATCCAGTTTTTACATCAGCCCTGAGCTTGCCCTTCTTTTTCCTGGTCTTCCACACGTGCTTCTGGGAGGAAATCGGTCCCACCTGCCACGCAAACTCCGGGGGGGAGAGCCTCGGGCAAGGCACCAGCCAGCAACTTTGGACATACCCCCTTTGTTTTCAAGCGCCTTCTCAATAAATAGCATTAACCAGCAAGTGTAGCAGCACACTCTTGCCTCATCTAATCCACATTGTCTCCTCTCTTTTCCCCTTCTCCCAGGCAAGCCAGGAGCAGTAATTCCCGTGAATGAGACTCTGACAGAGCGCGGGGCCCTTCGCTTTCCCTGCCAAACCTCCCGCTGGCCCCGACCCCAGAGGAGGCTGATGTGGGCTGCTGGCGGCAGGATTTGGCTTTTGCAGGTGATATTTGCTCACGAAAACCGTGCCAGAAAGCAGGGCAGGAATGGAGCACTAAGGGAAGCCTCTTGGGCAACTGCAAGCACACACTATGGAAAAATTTCCAGCCAAGGACAGAAGAACCTTTATGTGGCAGGTCAGGAGCGGGGAACGGCCGGCAAATACCTGATGTGCCATAAAGCGGGGCTGGGTTGCGCGGCAGTCTCACAAACCTCATCCCCTGGTGAATTTTTGGAGTCCACAGGACTCAACACTTGCTGAAATGCTTTGCTACAGCAGTGGCTAAATTCACTATTAACGTCAATAATTCAGAAACTGATTTTAACTTTGCTTCAGCCATTTCTTCCTGCACACACAAATTCTCTATACTTCAGATCAGCAAGAAAACAGTGTCCCCTCTTTAAAACATGCAGCAGCTTAGTGCTGTTACACCAGGGCCTGCCTGGATGACAGAGAGAAGGGTCACAGCATAAGAAGGTGGCAGGCAGGGGCAGTGTGCTTGTGGGTCAGACCAGGAATTCGATCCCCTCCGTGCCATGCCGTTCCTGGGTGGACCCGGCAAGCCCAGTCTCATTTTCCAGCTGGGGAACCAGGTCCCAGAGAGACAGTGTTGGATGGAGACCTGGACTCGCCCCACTGCAGTCATCTGCCACAGCAAACCTCCGCTTGTCCCCCAGCTAGCAGCCCGCCTGACGTAACCTCTGGAAGCAGCACAGGAAGCACCAGGACAGCTTGGAGACGGTGGAAAAAGTGCTCAAAATGGCCAACGGCACCTGCCTGACTGCCACAGACGCTACACACGCAGAGCACCCAAACTGCGTGTATTACCAGCCCTGAAAGCTTTCATTATCTCACAGCACCACACTCCATTATCGCCGGGAGCACATAGACATTATCTCTGGCAATCTGTCATTTATCGATCAAGCCCAGAAATGCTTCTGAAACAGCAGGCCGGCGTGACTGGGGCTGCGAGCTGCACAACGGAGCACAATTGTTCTCATCCGTCCGGGATGCTGCCAGCCAGGCAGCGTGGTGGCCCACCGGCCTGCCAGCAGTGACGTCCCTCCAAACCAGAACCGCCGCTCGCTGCTGGCCACTTCATAAGGGAAAGCAAAATATTTGCAGGAGAGAACTAGTAATGGAGCGTGCGAGGCAGCGGTCGTTAACTCAAACAGCAAACGCAGCCATGGTACAAAGTGCGACGATCTGTGATCAGGCAACCGGCCAAGGTCTCTTCTCTAGCACAACTACCTGCAGGGGAAAGCAGAGGTGACCAGGCGATGTCCTGTGGTCTGTGATTGCTGTGATCCTGTGGTCCTGGCGCAGTGGCAGGGGACAGGGGAGCAGGCAAGAGGGAGACCAAATGGGGACAAATATGTTTCTCCTTTAAAACAAAACAAACCTTGTACAAATGAGGGTGGGAACACGAGGCTGGCAAGCTGCCCTGGTGCCATTAGTCTTGCTACGGCCCAGCATGTTCTCTACAAGGTCGTGACAAATAACATTAACTGTCCCTTAAAATTAAGTGCAGATCCTCATGAAAAGAGCGGGATTTGCAGAACAGGAAAAGTGTGAAGCCAATATTGCAGAGCCAGCACAGGCACCAAAATCCAGGGAAGCTTTTTCCTGTAAGTAAAAATACATCAATGCATTTAGCTAACACATAAGGAACTGGTTCTGGACTGGTGAGACCTGGTGGGGAAGCAGCACATAAGGTAAGCATTACTTCGACTAGGTATAAATATTCAGTGTATCACCATACGTCGGGTGCTACAAGGACCAGATCCACAAAACAACCGCTGTGAAGACTGTATAATACGACCCTGGCTCCAGGACCCTTCCTCCCAGGCCTGGGACCACCCCGTTCCCAGCAGAAACAGGAGCGTCACTAAGTAATGAAGCTCTTCCAACTGCAGTCTCTCATAAGCGCATAATCTTCTGCTAGGAATGATTACACATGGGAGATTTAACCTGTGGACGGGATAACATAACACAGGTGGCTGCCCATGGGCCAGATTCTTCCAAGCAGTTCCCGGAGGAACTACAGCCCGACCCCCTGCAACCCTTCCGGGCCAACACAGAGAGCCAGGCAGCTGGTCTTGAGCTCACCACTGAGGAAGAGGAGATGGGGAGGGAGCGGCCGGTCATTTGGTGGAGCATGCAGCTCACCTAACTACAGCATGACACAGCTCAGGGTACTGCCTGAAGCCGGGGTTTGCTGCAGCCATGTAAATGACATCCCAGCTGGTCTCCAGTAGAGATCTACAGCAGCGAATTCTTAAGCAAGTCTAAGAGCGGAACTACCCTGCCAAAAACCCCCTTTACTGAGCCTGATGCATTCATTTCGGCAAAGAAGGATTAAAGCAAAGACAAAGTCTTACGGAAACTCAGACAGATACAAATAACTGATGTCACGACCTCCAACTCCTCAGAGCTTAAGAAGAATTCACAACAACCAACCGCGCAGGCACATGTGAAGTTATAATGTAAGACTGACTCAGACTTGACACCAACGGGACAGGGACAGCTCACCGCTGCGGGCAAATGTAATCGCTGCCCTGAACTCCCCTGGGCAAACTGTATTGTTCTTCTTATCACCTCCCTTCATGTCAGTAACCTTTTTGTTGAGGCATCAGACAGCAAATCATTTCGATTTGCATTGCACGTGTGCTCCAGCTAATCCTCGTGTTCTCTCCCTTCTCAGCCTCTCCCATGAGGGAGATGACAACAGCACCTATTAAAAGCACACGCACAAGCTGTGCACCAGGAAATTTCACCACGTTAGGAAACACACCAACAAACACGATTCTGCTTTTAGAGCAGGCAAGGATCCCATATGTAACAGCTGAATCTCCTACCTACACCGGTTGCTATGCCCCGTTTTCTGTCCCACTTAGCAAGTTCCCCCCAAGATGTCCTCCTCTCTGCAACACGAAGGCCAGAACTATTCAGTGCTCGCAGAGGCAGGTTTGCTCAGCAGTGGGGAATTTGCTCTGCAGGGGAATCGCACGTTGAGTATCTGACAGAGTTAAATCTCCACGTGGAAATGCTTTGTTTCCTCAGTCCATTTTATTTAACTTAGGTCTGAGCTCTCAGACCACTGATCTCCTTTTAAAAGGTAAAAACTGAGTAGTAAATAAAACACAGTTGTCTAGCAAGCACCGAAACTCAACCCACATTTACAGCGGGGAATACACTGATATTGCAACACCTGGTTCTCCAGCACCTGAAAGTCTTTATAAGCAGCAGCACTGCTGGGATTTCCAGCAGAACCAGAGGAGAGAGGACCAATGCAAGCCCTCGTCCCTTCGGCCCTGGAAGGTCACCTGGACTTAACCGGCGCATTTCACGTCTAAGCACTGTACAAAAAGCTGAGAGATGCAGTTTAAAGCCAGAGTTCAGACTGATTTGCTGACACTGGGAACGACCCTGCCTGCTTTAGAATCATAGAATCAGAATCATAGAATCGTTTAGGTTGGAAAAGACCTTTAAGATCATCAAGTCCAACTGTTAACTTAGCACTGCCAAGTCCACCACTAAACCATGTCCCT
>NW_008824677.1:104344-104615 GCF_000699105.1 Pygoscelis adeliae
CCAGCTCCCTCAGCCGCTCCTCATCACACTTGTTCTCCAGACCCCTCACCAGCCTCGTTGCCCTTCTCTGGACACGCTCCAGCACCTCGACGTCCTTCTTGTAGTGAGGGGCCCAAAACTGAACACAGTGTTCGAGGTGCGGCCTCACCAGGGCCAAGTACAGGGGCACGATCACTGCCCCGCTCCTGCTGGCCACACCATTTCTGACACAGGCCAGGGTGCTCTGTGCCGCCTTGGCCACCTGGGCACACTGCCGGCTCGCGGTCCGCCC
>NW_008824677.1:105385-105645 GCF_000699105.1 Pygoscelis adeliae
ACTGAGCCCTGGGGAACACCGCTCGTGACCGGCCGCCAACTGGATTGAACTCCGTTCACCACAACTCTCTGGGCCCGGCCGTCCAGCCAGTTTTTTACTCAACAAAGAGTACGCCCGTCCAAGCCACGAGCAGCCAGTTTCTCCAGGAGAATGCTGTGGGAGACAGTGTCAAAGGCCTTACTGAAGTCCAGGTAGACCACCTCCACAGCCTTTCCCTCATCCACTAAGCAGGTCACCTTGTCATAGAAGGAGATCAGATT
>NW_008824677.1:105870-110339 GCF_000699105.1 Pygoscelis adeliae
GGTTAGCCAGGACTGCTGATAAATGATGGAAAGTGGCTTGGTGAGCATTTCTGCCAGCTCCCTCAGTACCCTTGGGTGGATCCCATCCTACTCCATAGACTTATGTGTGTCTAAGTGGTGTAGCAGGTCGCTAACCATTTCCCCTTGGATTATGGGGGCTTCATGCTGCTCCCCATCCCTGTATTCCAGCTCAGGGAGCTGGTCTTAATATTAAAGACTGAGGCAAAGAAGGCATTAAGTACCTCAGTCTTCTCCTCACCCTTTGTCACTATGTTTGTTTCTCCATTTCCTTGTTTCAGGGTACACATAATCCTTGCCCGACTCACCACAGGAAGGAAATCTGTAAGAACATACTCAGCGCTTGTGGCTCCTCAGATGCCTCAAACTGATGGCTTGTCCCAGAGGCCAAAAGAGGCATACGGGCGTCCTTCTGAATTTACAGGTAGTTTGGCCCAAAGGACTTCATCCTAACGTAACCACAGGACAGAGGGTAAAGTCAACCCAGGACCTCCTGTGCCATACAGCCAGCGCATCCTGCAGGCGTACAGAGAGGCCCTAGGGACATAGACACCACAGCATTTTTCTCCCCAGAGCACTAATGAAACTACATCTACCAGTCTGGGCTTGTCTGGGGAACGCTGACCTCCAGAAAACATTTCTAAGCACAAAGAAAGCAAGCAGCCGTTCAGCTCTCTGCCCTCTCTGGGGCAGAGCCTGGTGAGGCCCTTGCAGTGAGCCTCGTAGCCAGGTTTTTGCAATTCCCATTCCCCGTTCTCATTCCCTTCCACCCAACAGAAACTACCCGCACCTGTAATTATTAAC
Source organism: Pygoscelis adeliae (assembly GCF_000699105.1). Lineage (NCBI taxonomy): Eukaryota > Metazoa > Chordata > Aves > Sphenisciformes > Spheniscidae > Pygoscelis > Pygoscelis adeliae. The sequence continues at coordinate 106,693 of NW_008824677.1, forward strand.
CTACACCAAGAGACTTACCAGCTTCTGTGCTACGATGTTATAGTGACTGAAGGACTGGAGCAGGGCCACAAAGCAAACCTTACAGCCAGCTGGGTGAGAAGACAAAAAGACACGTTATCATTTCAATTTGGCAAGCTGCCACTATCAAAGCACATAAATCACAGCAGCCAGGCTACAAACCTGCCTGAAAAGGCCTTGAAGTGAGACAGGTCTAGGCAGCCCCTCACTTGCTCGTGGCTGGGCTTTCAATTTTCACCTTTCTATAGGATTTCCACATTAGGGAAAATGTTAATCAGTTTAAAAAGAAAGAGAAAGAACAAGAAAAAGATGACATAAAAAAAGCAGGAGGCCCATTTTCTGTCTCCTGCCATCCTGCCCTGGGATCTCCTGGCACTGTTTGCTGGTACTACTGCAAGGTGGCCAACGGCCGACCGTGACACGAACTACTGAAACCACTGACGTGCCAAAAATTCCCATTTTGGCTCTCACGGGGCAAGTGACCTTGCCTGGAAAAACACAGAACAAGCAATTTTGACAAAGACACCTCACTAAAATGTGATTTTTGAAAACCCGGCATGTGACAACCCGGCCGCATAGTTTGGGTATGAACAAAATCAGTGTATTTGTTTCTCCCTGCCAGCGACCAGGACATGGATTTCAAGTGGAACAAGTCCGTGGCCCCAGTTGAGCCTTCACTGACCCCTCGGGAGCTCCCAAAGGTTTTGAGCACCAAGCAGGTACTTGGACAACATGGGGGTGCTACAGACGCAGAGTACACTGGCACCCAGGTTCCAGGATTGAATGAGAGGGTGACAGCCAGCACACCTGCCTCGAGATGCATTAATAATCCCAAAGGGCTTCCTAACCACAAGGGACGGTGAAGCTTTTCCCAGGCAGACAGGCAGCTCCGCGCAGCAACTCCCAGGACAGTGCTGCAGGTCAGCACGTTAGCAGAGCCACGCGGGGACTCGGGCAGACCTTGAGGCAGAGCCTCGGCAGGGCTGTCCCTTTGAACCGTTCACACTGTTAATAACCTGCTCTCCACGAGCTTTCTTGCAGTTTGACTCTGTTCAATTAAGGAAAACAATTTTTTTAAAACGGGGTAAAGCCATAGCTGAGGAAGTGGCAGCTGTGGGGGGCAGGATGCACTCTGCCCACCACCTGCACAGCACTCTGAGCTAAGTTTCAAGTCTGATAGGTACCGGATTCGCTGGGCTGGCTGCTTTGCCAGCAGAAAGCTGGAGGAGTCCATGAGTCCAGCGCCCGCCCTGCAGGGGCTGTTAGGTTACTCACAGGTGAAACTGTTAGCAGAAAAGCAATTAGGCAACTTACCAGGCTCTGTGTTTTTTTCTTTACTCACTACCAACTTACCTATTTGTTAGTTGTTCCTGGTATTTTTAATTACATTATAAAACACCTAGCTAGTGAAGGAATTACAGTCAACACCTCACTGTCAGATGCCCATGTGATTTACAACGTTCACTGCACTAATGATGAAGCAAGGTGACATTACGGGATGTAGCCAAGGATATAGAGCAAGCCCCAAGAACGAGTCAGGACTGGGATCCATAAATCCTGACCCCAAAGCTCTGCGCTAATCCGAGGATGCCTGACGCTCTGCAAAACCAGCCTCTGCTCACATAGAAACACTTTACACCGAAGGAACCTCCAAGGAGCAGGCAAAGGCAAACCCTTGCCTTGGAGAGTCCTGCTGCTGACATACCTCTGAGGTAGAAGGAGAGGAAATGGTGCACCAGGAAGCTGCCATCTGTTCTGGTGTCTCGCAGCAGTGTGAATTTACCCTGAAAAAGAAGCAGCAAAATAACTTAACAAAGGATGATGAGGGCACAAAACTGCTCCCGGTTCCATCTCGGTAGACAAGATGTCTGCTCACGCTAGGGGAAACTCCGCAGGTATTAGTCAGAGAAAGAAGTGGACAAGCAGTGCTCCAGCCACCCGTGCGTTTACGAAGGGATGCCAGCACTTATTCCGGACACAGCACACCAGGAGGCATCAGAAGATGCTGAGTTAGTTCACTGCTTTCTGAAAGACGTACCCACCGGCTAAAAGCCCTTGCGCTAGACTGAGACCCCAGCCGGAGCCCCACGTTCTGTGCCCACCAAGAGCCAGCTCCTCACACGGCAACACCCAGCTGCTGCAGAGGACCCCAACGAGCAGCACTGCGCTTTCCAGTGCCGGCGCACCCAGAGCACACACATATTCGTGCCCCTGGTGCTGGATACCATCGTCATGGGTGGCTGTGAGCAATTTCCATCTCCCAGCTTTGTCCCACTCTCCTCCAATTCACAGTCACCTTCTTTCTCCTCCAAGTGGCACAGACGGCAGGGGGACAACAGCCACCCACTCTGTTCCCAGTCCATTCTCCCACTGCCGCGGCCAGCGCTGCCTGTAAGCTTAAAATGGCAGCTCTGCTACAGCGCTGCTTCTCCTGTCCCCAAACAGCCCTCCCTGCCCCCTGTTCCAGGCTTACCTCAAACATGCCACATTCAGAGCAGAAAACCTTATCATCAAAATATGTGTACTGGAGCAGAGCTCTCTGCACAAAGTATATACCTTGTTTTGATCACGCAGGAAATTAATTCCGTTCATCAGTGCATGCTTGTTATCAGTACCAGTCTCATCAAGGCATTTGTTTCCATTAAAACCTTAGTCAAGATGTTTCTTTAATCAATACAGATCATAGAAGGGCTGTTTTTAATCACAAAGAACTTATCAATGCATTTTTTTCAATCTATTAGAAGAAAAAAAAAAAAGCCCTTTGCGGCAACAAGCAATCTATCCATAGGTAATTCACAAGCCATCTATCAAAGTTAACTCCTCGATGCCTAAAACTTATAAAGCGGCACTAATGGAATGGCAAATACTGAACACATCTGCAGGGAATGAAAAACAGAAGCCAGGGTACAGAAGTGCTGCTCTGCCTCAGCCAGAGAAGGCTCTTTTCACACCCAAAAAAATGGTTATGCCTCTGTGGCCACTACAATAAGAGGAGGCACCACCCCACTGAGCATCTCACCGAGATGTATCCTCCGTGGCTAAGCCTGGAGGAGTGTCTCTGGGTTCAAACAGCACAAGCTCAAACGTTCAGCGGTTTATCTTCTGCAGGACTCCATCCCCTTCGACTCCCCTCTTCCCCGCAATGGCCCCCCGCAACAGCAGGCTGAATGCCACCCCATGTCCCCTCCCTCGCCTGCCAGCTCTCAAAAGGCTCTCTCCTTTGCTCCCACATACGCTGCGCAGAACACGGCAGGATATCATTCAGAGCATACATTATTTCGCTTCTTCAAACCTTCCAGTTATCAACCCTTAAATCCTGCCAACCCTCGCTTTGCTGTCACACTGCAGCTGCTTAGATAGCACTCAAAACTCTCCATTTCTGACGCTTAGATGCCCAGCTAGCCAGGGGTGGAAATGTCCAAACCGTGCACCTCCAGAGGCAGCAGCTGCACCAAAGCACAGCTGGTGGAAGGCAGGAAGGCAACAGCTCCAGGGAACTCCAGCATCCTGCTTGCGGCCACAGAATTGCCCCAAAGCCTTCACCAACTCCAGAGCACAGGACACAAATACAGGAATCGGGGTTCTACCAGTCGTGTTGACACAAGGAGGAAGGCATGCAAAGCCAGCAG
>NW_008824677.1:110368-112110 GCF_000699105.1 Pygoscelis adeliae
ACGCTGTCTTCACGTAGGTCCATGCACCTCCCCAGAGGTCCTGAGGGCAGGTGACTTCCCCTTGCTGCCAGGCAAGAGGAATTCTCCTGCTGAGGAACGGGTAAGTCCTGGCCCACCACCAGGACCTCGTTTGCTGGCGTACAGAAACCCCGCAGCCCCCGATTTGCCACCACAGATGCGCGGTCTGATTCTCTTCCCCCTTCTGCGCATCCTTCTCAAGCTCAGAAAGACGCTGCTGGGGATGAGCACTTCCAAAGGCAAGGCCTTCTTGTAGCACCTTCTCCATCTGCCTGCCCCAGCCCGTTCCCTCCACACTCTGCTTTCACACAAAAAAAAACCACCTGCAGGCTACAAGGCAGAAGCTGCAGCTACTTGTTAGAAACTGCCAAAATCCCTTGGCAGAGCAGCAGCGGGTGTCACAAGCATTCAGCGGTGACATGTCAGATACACCCACACGGGCAACAGTTTCATCCACCCACCAGCCCTGCAGTGAAGGCATTTGTCAGCGCTTTGAAAATGGCACAAGCCAACCGTGGAGATGCAGAAATCGGGATGGCAGAGATGGGAAGAAGGGATTTGCAAAGGGCTAATGCTTTTTAAGCACAGCGGGACACCAATTTCCAGGCAGCCTCGGCCAGGTATCTCGGCACACCCCATGGACCGTCTCTCCCGAGGCAGAGAGCCCGGCTCCAGACCGCACAGCTCCCTGCAGCGATCGGCGACACTGAGCGGTGCGGATGGAGACTTGCAAAACAAGAACACTCGTGATTTATCACCGGGTTAGTCCGTATCGCAGTGTATGAACTCAGCCTTCTAACTCTGGCATCAGGGAACACCGCTTGGTCTGCAGCCAGCCACACTTGGGCGCTACACTACTGCGAGACACCTCGACAAAGAGGAGTCTGGAGAGTGCGGTGGGAGGTCCAAGTCCCTGGCTGATGGGAGAGGAAGAGCCGACACAAATCCAAGGCAACTCCTCACATAGAGGAGCCTTTGGTTCAGCTCCTCCAGCGGGTCCTGCCTGGGCTTGCCAAGTCAAAACCAGGATCTTGAGGCCAAATCTCCTTTTGGTTTTGCTCTGCAGAATTTCCTATTCGCGTCAAGGTGAGCCCCCTGTCTCTGAAACCAGGCCTGTGGGTGACAGCATCCCCGCTCATCCCACAGCTCCACCATCGAAGCCGCCTCAGAGCACAGGCTCCGCTCTGCCAACTCTCGAACTCCACCACGGGCTCCTCACTTAGCATTTCATGTGCATTAAAAACCCAATCATCAACCCACAGGAACCACGGGGACTTGGGAATTTACACAGCCTCAGCTTATCATAGAATCCTAGAATAGTTTGGGTGGGAAGGGACCTCTAAAGGTCATCGAGTCCAACCCCCCTGCCGTGGGCAGGGACATCTTCAACCAGATCAGGTTGCTCAGAGCCCCGTCCAACCTGACCTGGAATGTGTCCAGGGATGGGGCAGCCACCACCTCTCTGGGCAACCTGGGCCAGTGTCTCACCGCCCACAGTGTAAAAAATTTCTTCCTTATATCTAGTCTAAATCTCCCCTCTTTCAGTTTAAAACCGTTACCCCTCATCCTGTCACTGCACTCCCTGATAAAGAGTCCCTCCCCATCTTTCCTGTAAGCCCCCTTTAAGTACCAGAAGGCCGCAACAAGGTCTCCCCGGAGCCTTCTCTTCTCCAGGCTGAACAACCCCAACTCTCTCAGCCTTTCTCCATAGCAGAGGGGTTCCA
>NW_008824677.1:112122-112870 GCF_000699105.1 Pygoscelis adeliae
CCCTGATCGTTTTTGTGGCCCTCCTCTGGACCCGCTCCAACAGGTCCATGTTTTTCCTGTGCTGAGGGCTCCAGAGCTGGACGCAGCACTGCAGGTGGGGTCTCACCAGAGCAGAGCAGAGGGGGGGCAGAATCTCCCTCGACCACGCTGGCCACGCTGCTGGTGAGGCAGCCCAGGATACGGTTGGTTTTCTGGGCTGCGAGCGCACATTGCTGGCTCATAGCTTGTCTATCCTTTACAAAGAACGACATCGCTACCACCGAGCCTTAGCCAACAACCTCTACCGGGTTTGCTTCGAGCCTCGAGGGCCTGACCTCTATCCAGCGGCACTCCCTCGGCTTCTCCCTGGCATTCTTCCCCAGCAGACCAGCCCTGCCCCGCTCCGGGCAGGCTGACAAGGACTTGCAAAACAAGAACACTCATGATTCATCACCGGGTTAGTCCGTATCGCAGTGTATGAACTCAGCCTTCTAACTCTGGCATCAGGGAACACCGCTCGGTCTGCAGCCAGCCACACTTGGGCGCTACACTACTGCGAGACACCTCGACAAAGAGGTGTCTTTCTTCCAAAACTGGCGTTTTCCAGCCCAGGGAGAAAGGTGCCTACTCACATCGTAACCTCTACAAGGAGAGAATCATAGAATCATAGAATCATTAAGGTTGGAAGAGACCTCCAAGATCATCGAGTCCAACCGTCAACCCAACACCCCCATGCCCACTAAACCATGTCCCTCAGCGCCTCATCTAC
>NW_008824677.1:113884-118960 GCF_000699105.1 Pygoscelis adeliae
CCCCCCGCCCCGCCGCCCACCGGGCCCCCAAGGCCTTCTCTGCCGGGGGAGCGCTTCGGCTGGGCAGCCCCCAGCCCCTCCCGGTGCTTTGGGTTCATCCTGCTGCAGGGCTTGGCCTTTCCCGTGGTTGAGCTCCGTGAGGATCCTGTCAGCCCGACTCTCGAGCCCGCCCAGGGCTCCTGGGCGGCAGGACGACCCTCCGTCCCCGCCGTTAATGAAGATGCTAAACGGGACTGGATCCGTGTACCGACCACCAGTGACCGGCCTCCGGCTGGACGCGGTGACACTGGTCACCGCCCTGACCCCGGCCCAGAGGTGCCCCGCTACGCCCCTTTGCCGGCTGCGGGTCCCTGGGTTTATACGGCAGATACAATGTGCCGTGTGGGATATTTGGGAGGGGTCTATTATCCCCTTAATATTTCCTAGTATGTTATTAGCACATTTGAGTGCTGCTGAGCATTAATTTGGCACTCTCAAAGAACGAGCCACAGCAGTTCCCAGCTAGCAGCTGAGTAGTAACAGCAAATTTACAGCTTGTAACCACAAAAATCCCCATTATTTAGTGTTATTTTTGCCCGTGTGCCTGAATTTGCATTTTTTTGGCACTGAATTCACCTTTCCATGTCATTGTCCCATCTAAGCTTTTGTAACCTTTGATTTCCATAACGTAGACAAGGATTGCCCGGCTGAGAGGAGGTGTGCTGGAGCCCTGGATGTGCTAAGGGGCCTGGAGAAAAGACACACCAGCCTTGCAGTGTCTCATCCACTGTGAGCATTAGGGGGCATCAAACGATGCTAATAAATGGCAAGCGCAGAGCAAGAGAGGAGGCACGTGCGTAGTTTAGCGTGGGGCTCCTCAGAACCGCAAATTATCACTACTGAAGGTTTATGTGGGTTTTGGAGGGTGAATCAATGGGAGAAGGGGACAAGCCCGTGGAAGAGAGATCTCCTGAGGGCCACCACCGGCTCGGGAAGTCCCTGAGCTGTGAATTACTGGGGCCTGGGAGAAGAGCTGTGGGAAGACAAGAAGTGCTTGCCTTGGCCTCGGTCTTCCCTCGCCTTCTGGTTAGGACAACTTGCAGAAAAGCCGGTGGGCTGTATGGATGTTTGGTTGAGCCACTGCAGCTGTTCTTCTTTCTTTATTCCCTATGTTCGTATGTGTATTACCCGTAAAATTTATCATCCCGTTCTCCATCCCTTCTTCAGAGTACGTAGCAATATGCTGGATGAGCCAGGTCCCAGCCCAGACCCTGGGATACCCCGTCTGTAATCTCTCTTCGTTGCAGAAACCCATCGTTTGTCTCAGCCCTTTGCTTCCTGTCTTTTAACCAGTTATTTAGCTGTGAAAGGACTTCCTCTCTTAGCCTTTGATGGCTTCATTTCTGTAAAAGCTTTAGCTGAAAGCTGCTTTAAAAGTCCAAATCGCCTTGCTTTTGTTTTCCTACCCTTTCACAGAGCTGGGAACCTGGGCCTGGTCTCAGGGAGTCCAGTAACCAGCTAAGTCCCTGCTCTGTGTTGGTGCAGCCAGAGCCTTAATTCCTTCGCCGCCCTTTGAAATAGTCTGGCTCTGTGCTCCTGGCCTCCTAGTTCACATGGTTTGTCTGCAGAGCCCCATTCTGCAGCACAGATGACAGCAAAGGGCGTTCACAGACGGAGAAGAACCCGGAGGTGTTCCTACCTGGGAGCTCTCTACAGGGCTGCGTTTGTATGCTAGCAAATATGCCCTTTTCAGACCACCTTTTGTCGGCACTGTCGCATTTCTCTCTCTGTAGCGCTTTCCTTCCAGCTCCTTCAGGAGCCGCAGAGCCCTAAATGCCTTGTAAATGAAATGTAAAATGCTCTCTTTTTTCTCTTTGCAGTGGGAAGGGGACCAAAACCGCATGCAAAGTACAGCTGCATCTCTCAAAACACCTCTTGTCCTTCTTAATATATTCCTTCTCACATTTCATGACTTGTTACCGCGCGAAGGCAGTGAGAATTTTGCTGTTAAGACTGTTGCCCCTTCCCTCCCATCTGCTTCATGCTTATCTGCAGTATTTACAATGCAGCAAACCCTGTAAGTATTGCATAGTGGAGCCATATGGCATCCATAGGTAACAATGCTGCTTACAATTAAGCTCCCCTGCTCTGTCAGACCAGTGGGTAAAAAGCAATTCATGACCAAGAGTAGAAAAAAAAAAAAAAAACCCTGAACAAAACAAAACAATTAAAACAATTAATCTTGTGGTGTTTGAGGTAGTTCCCAAGGGAAGGTTAACTAAAAGCATTGGGCTTCTTGATGTGAGTGCGTGGAAAACGATTTTTAGGGAGAAGGCACGTTGATTTACCTCCTTCGATTATCCGTTTCTGGTGCCCGAGACGCCTGCGTTACTTATTGCTGAGCTAGCCGGGATATTCCCGTCCCTCTGGATTTTAATGCACAAATCAAATTACACCACAGCAGAAGGAGGATACCAAAGTGAGAGGGTTTTCTTGTCTTCAAATAACTCCGTTGTTGCTGATATAATGCTAAATGCTTTAGTAATGCTTTGAGTCATAAAAGATCATTAGTGCTTTGAGGCCGGAGAAGGTTAATCAGAGAGCAGATGTTGGGCTGAGTCAATGGCCGGGTAAGAAAAGAAATGGGCAAGTTGTCCCTTTAACTCAGCTTGTGTTCGGGGGATAAATTCAGCCTGCTCAATGCTCGGGCCTTGACATGGCAAAAAGCAGCTGGAAGGAATAATGGATGAGCTGAACCAGGTGCCAGATTTCTCTGAAGAAATGCAAGAGCCAGACTTTGAAAAGAATTTCTAAGCCAGCAGGTCCCTCCCTGTGACAGCCAGTGGAAAAAGGGAGCACAGAGCCCGGCGCGAGAGGCCGGGCTGTTCTCCGCAGGCGGCTGCTGCCTGCTCCTGCCATTGTCGCTGTTACTCAAACACGTCTCTCCACTCACCCTGCCGTAACCTCGGTCCTCACCCCTCTGCTGTTAACAGCAGCTCTTTTCTATAGGAAAACTAGGGGAAAACTGGTTTCTTTTGGTCGCGCTAGCAATGCAGACATCTGACTTATTTTTTTCCAGCTTGTCTACGCTTTGCAAATGAGCAGCGAAAACCAGAGCTGGTTAACGTACAACTCCTGATATCAAACATCACTGCCTGTGGTGGTGATCGGACCCACTCTTCCCACTTTTGGCAGCTAGCAGGTCTCCCCTCTGCCTGCTGGAAGTGGGGGTTAGGTATTGCGCTGGCCGGCACAGGACCTCGCCATCTTCGTCGGGGACTGGCTCAGAAACGCAGAGGGTAAACTAGCCAAGTAGCACCCGGGGAGCGAGGAGCGTTGGCGTCCGCATTCCTGTCTCCTTTAGCTTGGCAGGGGTTGGGAAAAGTGCTGCTGTTGAAACAGAATCCCACAGGTATTTACAAAGCCTCTAGTCTGTGATTCCCCGAGGCCGCGGATCGTAGAATCATAGAATAGTTTGGGTTGGGCTGTAGGGACAAAGCGCCAGGGAGGAGACGGGGAAAATAAATATGAATTTAGATGCCTGAGGACGCGGTAAAACAGCCGGGACACCTGAGCTGCCTTTAGAAGACACCTGCAAAAGAAAAACGCAGAACAGCATCAGTGCGTAACGCCTCCCTCTCTTACCTTCTCCGTACGCTGGTTGCATGAAGCCAGGAAGCCGGGTATACACTTCAGGGTGGGGTTTGTCGCACGTCTGGGTATTCGTTGTCCTGGAAGATTTTATGGGCGACTGCTGCGACTGGGACAGAAGAAATACAAGATAAATGGAGAAAATAGGTAAGAAGGGCAATGATTTTTATTCTTTCCCTTTTCAAACCTTACTTTTTGCCTATTCGTATGCATATATACATATATATCCTTCTGCATATGTAGCGACTAAAATGTAGGAGAAAATGATTAAGAATTACCATTCTGCCAGCCCCCAGTGAAGATGAAGCTCATAATCCTGTTTTGGAGAGGCGACGACTCTGGCGGAGGGACGGAAGAGCAGGCCTGACATTTCTGATGAGAAAAAAGCAGAAGCATCGCAGGATCACTGAGCATAAGACTGGAGGGACCCGGAGAGGTCGTGTAGATAGAGCAACACCTGCTGCCAGGCAAAATCAGCTCAACTTAAACCTTTCTTGACAGATGTTTGTCTAACCTGTTCTTAGGAACCCTCAGCGACCATGACTCTGCACCCTCTGTTGGCATTTCTTTCCGGCGCCTCATTATCCCCACTTTACACGCTTGCTGCTAATGTCGAAGTATCCTTTGCTACATTTAACCACGGTTGGTTTGCTGATTGCCGGTGGCTGTGAAGAATAATTTGCAGCATTCATAAAGCAAGGAAAATAAAAAGAGTTTTGACTCAATTTTCAGGTCACCTTTAAAATTCGCTTTACTGTTCCGAAGCAAAATAAATGCTGGCTCTCCACGAGGGGTCTCCAGGCCTTTTCCAGCAGAGACTGAAAAATCCCTGGGAAACGTGCTGAAACCAGCAGGGATCCGGCAGCAAAGTCGTCTCAGCAGGGAACCGCCGAGATCCTGAGGATGGCTGCGAGCAAAATGGGATCAAAGCAGGCAGAGAAAATGCTGTCCTTCTCCTCTGCCAGATGCAGGTGTTTGGCGCTCTAAAGACACCGCTCTCTGCCAGATCCTCTGCCCTTCCCATCCGCCGTCATCCCCTCATCCTTCACACTTCTTACCCTCTTCTGACTCTGTTCCTCATTTTGCCTCATCCTCCTTTGCTTCTTGCCTCTCTAATCACCCCTTCTGCAGCACTTCCTTCTCGTCCTCCCAACTCTTGCTCACACAGCTCTCCCACGGCTCCTTTTTTCCTGCTCTCTCCTATTTCTGCCGATCTCATGTAGAATCATAGAATCATAGAATCATTAAGGTTGGAAGAGACCTCCAAGATCATCGAGTCCAACCGTCAACCCAACACCCCCATGCCCACTAAACCATGTCCCTCAGCGCCTCATCTACCCGTCTTTTGAATACTTCCAGGGATGGGGACTCAACCCCTTCCCTGGGAAGCCTCTTCCAATGTTTAACTACTCTTTCAGTAAAGAAATTTTTCCTCACATCCAATCT
>NW_008824677.1:119529-126740 GCF_000699105.1 Pygoscelis adeliae
CCCAACTTGGTGTCATCTGCAAACTTACTGAGGGTGCACTCGATCCCCTCATCCAGATCATTGATAAAGATATTGAACAAGACCGGCCCCAAAACTGAGCCCTGGGGAACACCGCTCGTGACCGGCCGCCAACTGGATTGAACTCCATTCACCACAACTCTCTGGGCCCGGCCGTCCAGCCAGTTTTTGACCCAGCGCAGAGTCCACCTGTCTAAGCCGTGAGCCGCCAGCTTCTCCAGGAGAATGCTGTGGGAGACGGTGTCAAAGGCCTTACTGAAGTCCAGGCAGACCACATCCACAGCCTTTCCCTCGTCCACTAGGCAGGTCACCTGGTCATAGAAGGAGATCAGGTTGGTCAAGCAGGACCTGCCTTCCATGAACCCGTGCTGGAAGTATGTACAACATACTCTCAGCAGCCTGAGGACGATACAGACAACTTCTCCACTCCACATCTGTATCCCTGGCCTGGGCCACCACGCAGAAGCTAGAGCTCTAAAGCTGCAGAAGAATCTCCTCATCTTCTCTCAGATCCTTCCTGAAATCTCCTCTTCTCCAACGTCTGCACAAAACCCCAGCAAGTATGGCTCGTCTTGTGCTAAACCCCACTGTCTGCCATGCCAGCCAGTATTGTCTCACTGTTTCTTTTTGCTCTTCTACCCAACAGATTGTCTCCATCTGCTGTCTCTTGCCTTGCAGTTAAATTCTGAGCTCTCTGAAGCAAGAACCGTATTTTCATGCTGCATTTTTGTAGCACCTAACAAAAGGAGATCTTCATTCAAGACCGAGACTCCTAGGTGCTTCTGCAGAATGACTTCTAATTCATTTAATAAATGCAAATTGCATACATAGTTCTGAGCAATATTCCTGAACCAAGAAATATTGGGGAGTGAAAGAAGCAAAAAGTCGGGTGTAAAGTGTCTAGCAGGTAGAGAGGCCAGGCTGGCTTACCCTTCAGCCCCACCTCTGTCCGTGCGAAGAAGCGGTGTGCTGGAAAACAGAATTGTAGAAAACAGAGCTGAGAGGGACCCAGGGGATCGGCGACCCCACAGCCTCGCCGTATGGGAGAGTCAGCAATTCTTGGCACACAGAGACGCAACTAACCTGGTCTTGATGACCTCTCCAAGGAGAGCTGCCCGCCCTCCCCAGGCAGTCTGTCCTTGTGGTTCTTCCTCCTTACAGTTAGGAAATACTTCCTAATGTCTTGCTGAACTGTCCCTTCTGGCAACTGAAGTTCATCATCTAAAGTTCACCTTTTTTGAGGGTCTTCTGACATGCCACCACAGCCCCTGGTTATTCCCAGCCTTTTTGAAGAGGCCTTTTACGTCCTTTGAGACTGTTCTCGTGTCTCCCTTGGTCTTCAGGTCTCCACGCTGCCCACCCCACCCCTCAGAGGCTGTCTTTTCTGGATCTCTCATCTTTCTTCTTGCTTCCCCTGAACCTTCTCCCATGGGCTGCATCTTTCCTGAAGTGGCATGCCTCAAACTGGACCCAGTCTTGTCCCTTATCCAACCCTTGTGCTATCTAATAGGTCTGAGGTGGCTTTAACTGGTTTTCTAAGTACCGTAGGATGAAGTTCAGAAAGTACCTAATCGATCTGTGTACGCTATTTAATATTCTTATTTATTGCAATTAGCACTCCCTCGGTGGAGAGCACACTGTCTTACTTATTGTGGTAGGCGTCTGCTTGCAGTTGGCATTTTTAAAGACTGGTTTTAAAAAAAACCCAACAGTGAAAGCCTTGAATTCTCAGCCCCCTTTGTCAGCAGCCTTCCTTCTTCACTGGGTCCGGACCAACGCTCCCTTGCTCGTTCTCCTCCTGCTGATGCAGTCTTTTCTTCTTCCTCTTAATGATGCTCACTATTTCCATCTCAATTTGTGCCGTGGCCTTTCTGATGTTTCCCCACATGCTTATGCTACTCTTATAACTGTCCTTAGTAATTTGACCTAGTTCCCACTTTCTGTAAACTTTTTTTCTTGAGCCTGAGGTCAGTGAAGAGCTTGCAACGTAGCCAAGCTGGTTCCTACTACATTTTTTATTGGGATGGCTTGTATTTGTGTTGTTTGCATCATTTCTTTGAAGAACTGCCAGTTTCCTTAACTCCTTTCACCTTTTAACGTGCCTCCCATGAGATCTCACTTACCAGTTCCCAAAGTGTCTCAGTCTGCCGCCTTAGGGTGCCTTGTCTTTATTTCCCTTTTCTTCCACATCCCTTCATGAGGGTTGTGAGCTTGGTCACTCCACGCTCGGTCTCGGCCAACTTGCCTCCTGCCTTTACGTTTCAAATCGGGTCTCCGGTGGCTGATCGCCATCGCTGCCCGCAAGCGTGCTGGGCTGCCTGCGCCCTGCTCTCTTCCTCTCCCAGCAGAACCAGTTAACCCAACCCGTGTGCTGGCCAGCACGGCACAAAGCAGTGACAAAGAGGGGCTGCTGTGGTTAAAGCCATTACCAGAGCTTCGCTAGCATCAGCAAATGCATGCCCAGCTGTTCTTTCCCACACTGAGCATTTTACAGTTTATGAAGCTAAGAGGATTTTGCTTTTCTCCTCTCTTTAAATCCAATGCAGAGTCAGTTTAATACTGGATTCGCTCCCTGTTACAGTAAGACTGAGAATAATGGAGTAATTGGTATTTCCCATCACTAAATACTGAGCTCCTGATGCTTTCTGGCTATGCAAACACCAGTTAAGGGCTCCTACAAACCAGGAGGCAGCCCAGCAATGGTGGGAAGACCTGGACGTCAGCAGAGGTGCTCCCACAATCTCCCCACGCTGACCTACAGGACATGTCTTCTCCCAAATGTGCCTTTTGGGTCACTGGGAAGCATCCTGAGCTCCCCGTGCAGGGTGGGATTCATCTGACCGCATGTAGATGTGTACGACCAGAGCACATCGGGGCTACAGCTATAGTCAAAGGGAGCCAGGCCGCACCATGGTGGAGGACGCGGGTCAGATAAGCACCGACCAAGGGGAAAGGAGACGGCCAGCCTCATCTTCCAAATATTCCTCAAAGGCAAGGGGAGCTGGGGGGCTGCGGGGCCAGCTCTCAGGCAAGGAAATCGCATCGGGGTTGTTTAAAAGGGCACGTGGGGAAGACACGGTGTTGCCACGCTGGCACGGTCCGGTGAGGCAGCAGGACGCGAGTTTGTGGTGGGGTGGGAGCGTCTGGGGCCGCACATAGGGCGAAGCGGGTGCCTCTGCCAGCGTGGTGGGTGCCAGCACCCCGCGATGACGGCCATGGCTGTCCTCGGCGTGTATAAACCCAAGCCGGCAAAGAGACGGTGCTGGGGAGGACACGGACACAGAGATCCCACCCCATCAGCTCCAGGTATCAAATAAATCCCCAGCCTCCTCTCCCAGGGAAAGCTCCCAGCAGCTCAGGGGAGGACGGCCAAAACCCAGGTCCCAGAGGAGCAGCGTCCTGCACCGAGGGCGTTGAGCATGGCTCGGGCGGCGCACAGCCTGCCGGGGACCACGGAGCCGCTGCTCCGACCCCTTCTCCCCTCCTTCGCTCTCCCGGCCAGGGCTCGGCCGGTGAATCGGGACTCTGGCTATTTTGTTTCAGGCAGCCGGAGCTCGTCAAAAGGAAGAAAGGCTCCTTGTCTCGGGGTCGCGGCTTTAATCCTGTTATGTGTCTGCGAGAGAAAAGAGGACGACAGAGCGAGGAGGACAGACCTGGTACCGATGCCAATTCCCTTCCCTTCGCACCCCGCGCCCCGTGCCAGCCCTTGCCCAGCCACAAAAGGCCGCTTCCCCTCCCAGCAAACTAACCAAGCATTTAAATTTAATAGCTGTCCACAACCTCGATGTTTCAAAGTGATTAGGTGTTTGATTAATGCCCATGTGTTGCTCTGCTGGCTGGGAGGCAAATTCCTCCGCAGGGCCCATGAAATTGGTTCTGGTGACCGGCGTGGCACACGGCGGATGCTCTTCGCCATCCCCCCTGCTCTCCCCGTGTCAGACGAGGTGCTGACAGGGAGCCCGGCCTCCTGGGTAACCCTGGCTGTCCCCTCCATCTCAATGCACCCGCGCATGCAAACTGCGCTCCTCCCTCCTTCAGTGCTCCGGCAAAGCCAGAGCAGGAGGAGAGCCCGCGGGCTGGGGACACGCCATCACCCGGGGTGAAACTGAGACACGTCGAGGGATGCTGACCCTGGAGCGAGATGGGGCTCCAGGGCTCGCGCCCGGCTGGAGCGAGATGGGGAACGGAGGTTGTGTCTTCATGCGGGAAATGGGAGCGCGCCTGGTAGGTGAGTAGGGTCTGAAGCAGGGGGCACAGCAAGGAGGGGAATTATGGGGATCAGACCGATACCCCAGAGCAGAGGGACAAGGCGACAAATACCCCCCCACTCTCTTAATATGTGTATTATAAACAGGAGCATCCTTAGACCTGCTTAAATCCATGTGACCCAATTTTGCCCTGAATCCCGATAAGTCCCTACAGCCCGTGTGGGTGAGCAGCTGCAGCCAAGAGTGCCGGGCCGAGGATGACACCCGTCCCCTCGACTCCTCCTCGGGTCCACCCCTCACTGCTCTTAAACGAGGGCGTAACACCGAGGAGTTACCACCCCGGCTTTGCAGGGAGGCTGGTCTCCCGCTGCCCTTCGCTGCCTACCACGCCTTGACCACGCGCTGGGCTCCTCTGAAAGGGCAAAAATGGGTGGCGAAGAATGAGCAACCCCAGTTGCCACCTTGCCCACCTCGGAGGCCCCCGAGGTGGGCATCTTGGTGTCGAGCCAGGGCAGATCCGTGATGGATGGGCTTTGCTGGGATGGGTGGGCTGTGCCGTGCCGGCAGCGCGATGGAGGGGCTGTGCCGTGCCAGCCTCACCTCCAAGCAGAAGAAGGAGCGCGGCAGGGACAGCTGCTTCCCCAAATCACCCAAAGGGTGGAGGCAGCCCCATCCCCAGGCAGGAGACCTGCCTGCTGCTGGTCAGCAAAACAGGGGTGAGGTTTTTCTGTCTGGTCAAGAGACCAGCATTATGCCGGTTGCTTCTTCCCTGCAAAGGAGATTTTCTTTTCTCCCCAGGCAGCGTCCGGCTGGACCCGCAGGCGCCGTCAGGAAGGATCCCAGCGAGGAGTGGAGAGTTTCCAGAGCCCACCACGCAGCTGCATGTTCGCCGGTTGGACTCGCTCCTCGGCCACCCCATCCCACCCCGCGTCTCCCTGCGTCCGGCCCCGCCGACTCCCTCCACAGGCAGCTGGAGATGTGGGGTGGCCTCCCCCATCCCCGCGGTGCCCCTTCCCTCCTCTTCCCCACAGGCGTTTCTCACCCACAACCCCATGTCATTCCCGATCCCCTCCAACATCCCCTTCCTTACGCATGCCCATAACCGTTTCTTCTCCCCTCGCTCCTCATACGCAAGCACGGGTCCTTCTCCCTCCTGTCATAGCGATGCTCATGCCGCTCCACCTCCCTTTCCCTCCCTCCCGGTCCCGTGGGAAGCTTGCACCCAGCATCTGCCTGTGCTGGGGGCAGCCTGCCTTTCCATGAGGCTTTCTCGGGCATCAGCATCTCCTCTCTGCTCAGCCGGGCTCCTCCTTCCCCAGCGCATCTCTCTCCCCCCAGGCTTGGCCCCAGCTATCTTCTATTGCTGTGTCCATGCCGCCCCGGTGCTTTATCCACGGTTTTACCTGTCGTACAGCTCCGTGCTGGAAGGGGAACAGCAAAAACCAAAGCCCCAGTGGTGCCAGCCAGCCACTCTCTCTGCTTTCCATGACCCTGGGGATCGTCTGCCGGCTCCCGCCACCACCCCTCATTTTTTAATCTCCCCGAGTGAGCTGAGAATTAATTATTTAGCAGCTCATGGAAAGCATCGGGAATGTCTAAAACACGCTGAGCTGTGGCTTTAGCTCCTACCTGCCCTGGGGAGATCGCCGGCCACATCCCTAACACACGGCACACTTAATATTGTATGTTGATTAATTGCTTCATTTCCTCTCTCTGGAGGAGCCATGAGTTTTGGCTCGTGGGTGAATCCATCTCCGGAAGAAATCGGCTCCTGCAGGAAGTGAGACGGCGCTGTGGCCGGAGGGGAGGGCGGTGGGAGCGCTGGAGCTCCCTGGGGACAGACCCCCCCCCCATGCTCGGTCCCAGGGCAGGGCGATGGCAATCGGGGGGCTGCTTCTGATTTACACTGGCAGAAGCCGGGCCAACGTTGCCAAAGCTTCCAGGGGTTTTGCCGGATGGAAATGAGGAGCTGGGGGTGACAACCCCGGGGCGTTTCGGCCGCAGAGCCCAAAATCCCACTGACATCCCGGGCAGCTCCATCTAAAGGAGGCTGTTTGGGCAGGAGGTGGCTGGGAGCACGCTGTCGGTGACGGTCACACCCCCGTGCACCCACGCCTTGCCGGGGACGGGGACGGAGCAGACCCTGGGTGCAGGGTGCAGGCCAGGCGCCTCTGCCAAACATCCCGGGGTGTCCCATCTGCACCCGAGCGTGTCTGGGACGGCAGCAACCCGCAGGGTCCCCACTCCGGTGGGACGCGTTGCACCCCTGGCTTGGCAAAGCCGGGGAGGGCAGGGAGAGGGGACTGGGCACCCGCCACCCCCTCGGGTGACGCTCAGATGGGACCCGGGGGAGCAGGGACCGAACCTGCTGTGTCTGTGTCGGGAGATCGCAGGCACCGGCAAGAGGCTTAACTTTAAAAAAAAAAAAAGTTTTATTTCAAGATCTTCCTTTTTTTTTTGTTCTTGTTTTTACTTGTATTTCAAAAAAAGTGGGGTAAAAGTACAAAAAAAGTCAGTTGCAGAACGGCAAAGGTTTAGAAATCACAGCGCTGAACTAACCCAAGCGAGATACACGGAGCACGAACCAAACACCCCCACAACACGACGCGGCCAAAGACCATTTACAGCCTTTGGCTTTGTATTATTATTAATTAATTTTTGTTTTCTTCTGTACAAAACACACCAAAGCATGCCACGGAGCGGGAAAAAGAGATACCGGACGGGGAGGAGACAGGAGATTTGTACAGCAGGGGATGGGAGGGCTGGCTCCCGCTCTCGCCTCCTTCTCCTCCCCTGCTCACGTCAGGTTGTTCTGCAGACAGTGGAGCTCGCCGCCGTCCGGCTCCCCTTTGCCGCCGTCGTGCTTGGGCGACGTCGAGTTGTGGATGTTAAACGGCTCCTCGTCCTTCAGGCAGGATTTCAGGGAGTCCTGCAGCTTGTGGGGAGCGCTGGGGTCGTCCTGCCAGGAGAGATTGGGGAGGGGGG
>NW_008824677.1:130154-132151 GCF_000699105.1 Pygoscelis adeliae
GAAGAGGGGAAGGGGGGGGGGGGGGGGCGGGGGGGAGGACGACACACGGACGGTGCCGCAAAGCCTCCTTACGTTTGGGTGGGAGCCCTCGGCGATGGTGGAGAGGGAGAAGTTGTCGTTGTGCAGCTCGGACGGGGTGCGGTATCTGCCGGGGGGAGAGGAGAGCACGGTGGTGAGACTGGAGACGCTGCTGAGCACCCCCTACGCCCCCGGCACGTTTCGGGGTGAACCTGGTGCTGGGGGGGTAAATGGTCCCAGCGCTGGAGGTCTGGGGGCTAAATGTCCCCAGGGATGGGACGTTTGGGGCTAAATACCCCTAGATCTGGGGGTTTGGGGGCTAAATGCTCCCAGATCTGGGGATTTGGGGGCTAAATGTCTCCAGGAATGGAGATTTGGGGGCTAAATGCCCCCAGCTCTGGGGGTTTGGGGCTAAATGTCCCCAGGGATGGAAGTTTGGGGCTAAATGCCCCCAGATCTAGGGTTTGGGGGCTAAATGTCCCCAGCCCTGGGGTTTGGGGCTAAATACCCTCAGCTGTGGGGATCTGGGGGCTAAATGCTCCCAGATCTGGGGGGTCTGGGGGGGGTAAATGCCCCCACATCTGCGGATTTAGGGGCTAAATATCCCCAGCTCTGGGGGTTTGGGGTTACAAACCCCCAGCTCTGAGGATCTGGGGGGTAAATGTCTCCAGATCTGGACGTTTGGGATAAATTCCCCCAGCTCTAGGGGTTTGGGGGCTAAATGTCCCCAGGGATGGAGGTTTGGGGCTAAATGCCCCGGATCTGGGGGTTTGGGGGGCTCAGTGCCCCCAGATCTGGGGGTTTGGGGCTAAATATCCCCAGCTCTGGGAAGGTGCAGGCAGGCGCAGGCAAGGGAGCAGTGAGGGCAGCCCGGGGCAGGCAGGAGCCGCAAGGACAGAGAGGGAGACCCATGGGCTGGCACGGAGCTTCGCTGCTAATTACACTTGGCACTTCCAAACACTAATTAACAGCTCATTAGGGACCCAGGCTGGAAGGCCTTTCTCCTCCCCTGCTCCAGGGAGGTGGGCAACAATTGCTGGGGCGGGGGGTGACCCCCAACTTTCCCCTGTCACCCCCCCCAGCCCTGTCCCCAGGGACACAGTGGGAACATCTCTGGTGGACCCCGGGCAGCGTGGCGAGCCCAGCTGGTGGTCCCAGCTACCAGTGCAGCAGATTAACTGGTGCCAGTCAGGAGCAGCTTTAAAGGATTAAACGTGGAGCAGGAACCACAAGCCACGTCTCCGCCAGGCACCTGCCTCCGGGAGCTTTCCCACCCACCGTCACCTTGTCCCCATCGACACCGGGGGTCTCGATGACACCGCGCGGGGACGGGACCGCATCCAGCCCCGGTGCCACGGCCAGGAGCTGAGACCACACAAACTGCTGCGGCTGTTGAGGTGCCACCCCGGAGCGGCTGGGGACAGTTTTGTCCCGATGCCACTCACTTGGTCTTGCGCAGTTTGCTGTTCTCCGTCTTGAGCAGGTAGAGCTTCTTGGCGAAGAAGACGGTGAGCATGAAGAGCAGCAGCACCACGAGGGCGGCCGAGCCCACAGCCACGCACATCACTTGGAAGTCGGTGACGATGGCCTCGCAGCGCGTGCCCTTGTGCCATGTGTAGTCCTGCGTGTTGCACCTGCAAGGGGAGGCGGTTAGGGACCCCCACCCCAAAAACGTGTCCCTGTCCCACAGAGCATCCTTGGGGGATACCGGCATCTGTAATCGGGGAGATTACGGGCGCTGAGATTAATGGGTTCCCAAGGGCCACCCTGAGAGGGGTGACCCCCAAACGCTGGGGCCAAGCAAGATGGGTGACAGTGGGGGATGCCAGGAGCAGGGTCGGGGTCCCCCCAAGGCGATGCTCGTCCCCCGCACCCGTGGCTCCCAGCCCCACTCAGCCCCAGCGGTGATGGGGAGCGGGGTGGCCGGTGGGGATGGGGCAGGGGCACAGCCCCCATCATGCCACACACCCCCGTCCCTC
>NW_008824677.1:137359-138279 GCF_000699105.1 Pygoscelis adeliae
TTGCCCGCCTGGCGCACGGAGAGGGGCAGCCGTGGGCCGCATGTGCAGGGGGTGCTGCAGGGACCGGGGGAGTTGGGCTGTGGGGGGACGGTGGGGCCAGGGGTCCCCGCTACCCCCCAGCAGCCGCCACGCCTGGCTGGGCTCCCCGCACCGGGAACAAGCCCCGCTCTGTCCCCGCTCAAAGGGGGATTGAAGGGGCTGCACCTGCTTAATATTCCCCGCGCTTCCGTCCCTGGATGCGTTTCCAAGGGGACCGGCCGAGGGGCTGCCGGGACAGATGGGGTGACACGGCTGCAAGAATTGGGAAAAAGGGTCTGGAAGAGGCACCAGGGTCCCACGCGCTGCCAGGGGCTGGGGGTCGCTCTACCGATCCCCACCATCACAGCAAGAAGCTGAGGGAAGCAGGTGGGTGTTAGGGAGACGGATGGTGCTGGGGATGCCACATGGGGCAGGGAGATGGAGCCTGGGCAGGGCAGTAGCACCCATCCTGCACCCAAAGCCCTTCCCCAGTACCGGGGCAGGGTGCTGGCACATGGCAGCGGTGGCTCAAGGTGTTCATGCTCAAGTTGTTGGTGCTTGTCAAGCCCATAGGAGCTTCCAGCACCCGCAGTAACCCCTGGGGGTAGGAAGCTCTTGGGGCTGGCAGGGACCCCTGGAGACCACCTGGGCCAACCCCTGCTCACGCAGGGTCACCTGCATCCATTCCTGGCTGGGTCTTGGACATCTCCATGGCTGGAGACTCCACAAGCCCTCGGGGCAGCCCGTGCCAGCGCCCCGGAGCACCAGCTCCTCCTCTCGGGGGGGGTTGTGTGGCTCTGGCCCACGTCACCTCGCAGCCCTGGGGCACCTCACCTGGGAGAATCCCCCCTCCTGGCCCTGCCACCGAGGGGACGCCCTCCTCCCACGCCTGGGCCACCGGC
>NW_008824677.1:138394-140056 GCF_000699105.1 Pygoscelis adeliae
CCACTAACTTCTGTCCCCTCGGGATATCGACACCCCAAGAGCTCCAGCCAGCATCACCCCAGGGTGCTGAGCGCCGTGGGGACGAGGGACCTTGCCCTGGATCCCACGGGATCCATGGGGGAATGAGGGGGTGTCAGCACCCCCCACCCCAGCTGGAGGCTGGCTGCTCCCCCCCGTCATCGCATTTCCCTGCAGCCCACCTTCGCATGGGAAGAGCCCCCACTTCCCTGCACCCTTTTGCCCCCCTGGTGCAGGCTCCGCATCCATCCCTGCACCAACGGCTCTGGATCAGGCCACCCCCAACAGTCAACCTGTGTGGGCAAGGGGGGACCAAGGGTCTCACCACCCTTCAGGGGCAGAGGAGGGACAGCGGTCGATGCCGCGTACCAGGCAGGGACATCCAGCCGGGGGATGAATTTCAGAGCCTCCCCCCCCTCCCACACCCCTGGGACACGCAGCGGGCAAAGCATGGCAGAGCCCTAATTCATCGGGCTCCATCACTACGCTTAAATTTAGGACCAGACAAGGCAGCAGAGCCCGATGCAGGTGTGGAGCCATCTCGCAAGTCTGCTTTCACCACCTTTCCTACAAACCTGCCTCAGATTTGTCTTCATTAGAGGCAGAAGCAGCAGCAGAGGGTTGGATGGGGGCGGCAGGACAGACCAAAACAGTGACGGCTCTTCAGTCTCGCAGAAGAAATCGAGCAGCAGCTCCCTCCTCTCGGGCAGAACCGGCTGCTGCCGCTGGGCGTGTGTTTTCCTGGAGGAGTTACTCAAAATATTTAACATGAATTAAAAGACTATGAAATGCAGCCACGTTAGCGACCCGTTTTGGCATTTCTGGAGGAAATCGATGTGAGCTCTGTCTGTCTGTCCATCCTGTGAGCGGGTCACACACAGCTGGGGAGAGATCTCACCCCAAATCCCTTCTCTGCCCAGTTCAGTGCTGGGAGCTGAGCTTGCTCAGGGGGCTTGCCCTGCCATGGGGCTCCCCGAAAACCCACAGGAGAGGCTTTGCTCATCCCCCCCAGCCCTGCTCTGCTTCATGCTCCCGCCAGCACCTGGTTTCGGCTGCCTGTGCCATGGGGAGCCCTGGGCTCAGCCCCACGTCCCGGCTCATCCCGGCTGACAGCTCCCGGAGCACACCAGCAGCCGTGGGACAGCCCCACACCAGCACCTTTGTCCCGCTGTCTCCGAGAGCAGCTGGAAGCAGATCTGCTCTGGCACCCGCCTGGGTGTAGGTGACAGGAACCCCATGGCGACAGACAGACACGGGCTGGAGGGAGGCGCAGACTGGGGTCCTGATCCTCACCTTTACGGGCTCCTTCCCATCAGCTGAGCACGATGTCCCCATCGACCACGACAGGCTGCATCCAGACCCTGACAGGGGGTCGATGGAGGGGGCAGGATGGGCTGGGGTCAGCACCTCTCCCCAGCCAGGGTGCCCGTGCTGCCTGCTTGACACCCTCCCTCCTCGCCCCGGTACCAGAAGTGTTTAAACCACCCCTTTTCCAATTTTTTTTTAATTAACAAGTATTGGAAAGGTGCAAAGAAATCACAACTCCAGAAAATACTGAACAGGCAGGGTTGAGGTCAGTGTTTTCTGCCCCGGCTCGGGCACCGCCCGCCTTGGACACGCGAGCTCTTCCCTCTCCCAAAGCAT
>NW_008824677.1:140107-196367 GCF_000699105.1 Pygoscelis adeliae
CAGGACAGCTTTGCCCTTGATTGGGGCTGGCACCACACGGGCACAGCCGCAAGGTAACGAGCCCCAGTGCAACACCGATAGCTGAAGGAAGCTGCCGCCTGCTTCAGCTGCAAGACTTAAAAGATCAACCTTCAGCCTCCTCTATGCTCACCCAGGCCGCGCTCCGCCCCCATCTTCAGCCTCAAATACCTGACAAAAAAACCATCCAAACCATTTCTGCAGGGAACAAATTCACCCACCATGTATCAGTCACACACCAAACCGCTCCCGACACCGAGTTGATCTGAAAATTGCCATAATTCAAAGTCCCTGAAACAGGACCTATGTTTAGGATTGCACGAGCAGCTTCCAGGGGAAGGATGCTGGCAGCACCGGGTAGACACACACGGATCTGCAACCTCTGTGTGCCCCGCGGTGCTGGACCCCTCCAGGCCCTCTCCTACCTCTGGTCAGAGGGATAAGCAAGCTGGTACCCTCAAAAAACCTTCCCTCCCTGGCCTGCACAGGGAGCTGGTGCGTTTGGCTCAAGGATTCAGTCTCACAGAGGCAGAGCTGGGCTCGGGGAGGAGGCAGAGCCCCATCGTCCGAGCGGCCCCCGGCTCTGCTGGAGGGGCTGAGCCCCCGGCTCGAGCCCTCCCTGCAGCGGCCGGTTTCGAGCCACGCTCCTCTGCGGCTGCAGAGGGAAAAGGTGGGAGAGATTTAATGCTCGCACGTTACAGCTCTGAGCTGCAAAGACCAAGAAAAAAACCTGAGTAAAACAGGCCCAAGCTGCTTCGGGGAGAAGAGCCAGCAGAGAGCTGTCCCCCAAGGACCGGGCATTGCGTCCCGAGGACCGAGCGCAGCACCCGCCAGTTGTGTCCAACACCTTTTGTGCTCGCGAATGTTCGCGGAGTCTGCAAGGAGTGACAAATAAAACGGTCACGGACTTTGTGACCGGGGTAAGTCAGCTGCAAGCAATAGCACCTTCCCCACCTCTCCTTCCTAGCTCGAGAAACTGGTTTAATACTTGCGATTTTGCAAAGAGGGCACTAAATGCACTTCAGAAATGCTTTTTATCTTCAAGGTTTTGCTTTTATTACTGCTGGAAACCAGGATGAATCAAAGCAGCTATTTCACAGCTAAGGACAAGGAGCGAAGACACCACTTCACTCAATGGAAAACGAAGGAAAAAGCTCGGGAGGGCAGAAGAGCTGAACCCTGGCAGTGCAGAGCGGTGAACACACACCTTAACCCTCTCACAACAGGTCACGGGTATTTAATGACGTCCAAGACCCAGGCTCTGTTTCACCTGGAAGGGGGAAGCCAAAATTATAGCAGCAGAGAGAACCAGCGATCAGCTCTGCGCTGAGCACCCTCCAAGGGCAGAGCCTGTCTCCATTTCAGTGGGTCTTCTACAACATCCCGGTCCCCAGCACGGCGAGGGAACAAGGGGTTTCCGTGAAATGGATCCTGCAGGGATCTGGTGGCTCTTCCAACAGCATGTGGACAACTGCTTGGCAAGGAGATGTCCCTCAGGGTCCCCAGCTGGGACTGGGCTGAACCTGTGTTGTGGAAGTTTGCTCGTCCAGGTGGTTGTCCGCCAGGTCACCCGTTGCTCCTGCACGTCAGGCGCCGGAGCACCGCTCCTCCCCATGGCTGTCGGCTCAGCAACGCGGACCCGGGCGGGCAACCTCGGCGCCGACGCGTGGTGACCACCAGCGTTGCCAGACATCCCAGTGCTAGAAACCTGGGAGCGTGCTAGAAAGGCTGCTGGTTTTGACAGACAGCAAGTCGTTTTTAATCACACATCAATTTGGAAGGAGAGAAAACAAGGGATTTTGGAAAAATAATTCCAATTCATCACCCCTAGGTTTCCTCATGCAGCCTCCGCACGACACCCCGCTGCCCGAGAGCTACCAGGGCTGCTGAAAAGGGTCCCCGCACCGTGACCCCCGGCAGCGGCAGGAGGTTCCGATGAAAGGGGAAATTCCCATGAGGGCAGCACACACGGCCAGGCAGGAGACGGCGCAGACAAAGAGCGACACTGTTCCTAGAGAGCCGGGCAAGGGGCCGGCTCCAGCACAGCCAAGCCGTTGGCAGGTCACCCAGATCCGCACCGCCACGGATTGTCTGGGGCACACGGTTTCCTACCAGGATTTGGGGGGATTAGTCCATGGGATGGGCACTGGTGTCTGGCCATACCCACCGGGGTTCCCCCCAGCTGCATTGTACTTGGTCCTATAAGACCCGCAGAGCTTGAAAAGGAGTTTCCAGCCTTGCCAAATCCTTCATTTTAAAGTTTCTCGTGAGAAAGGCACAGGAATTGAAATAACGGTGTCAGAGGACAACACACACTCGCATGTTTAGACACCCCAAACTCTTTAGGTGTCCCAACGTGTATTTTTAGCTTTAAGTCAGCCAGAAAAAAAAAAAGCAGCTTTTCAGGAACCACATGGCTGAGCTGGTATTGCCAGACAGGACACAGCCGCCAACAGGGAGTTTTAGGATATTATTAGGAAGTGGAGACAAGTGCAGGCAGGGGGTGTGAACGCCTGTTCCTGGTCCACTGCCCCATCGCTCCTCCTGCCAACAAGGCAACAGCGCTAAGAAAAGAAACCTGCACACCAGACCTCCCATCTCTGGCAGTATGAAATTATTCAGCTGAAGATGCAACCCCCCCCCAGCAGTGTGTATTATCAAGAGGGACACCGATTCTTTTGGACAAGGCAGAAGGGTTCAGCACCGAGCAGGTAAACTTCCATTTACCCTAACGGCACCTTGGTCTCAAACGACCCTACTGCAGTTTTGGAGTGGACACTGAGCCACTTGAGAAGAGCTACAGTTTGAAGCCCTGTCCTAAACTTGCCTTCAAGCTTACTGCATTCATATTATAAAGCTGTGAACAGGAATGACTTTGCGCTCTCTAACCACACACCGCTCCACGCCCCAGCAGCCCGAGTGACCCCAGCCCTTTGGTACTTGCTCCCACCCCTCACTAGGGCCAGCTGCAGGGGACCTGAACATCCATACGTCAAAAGTGTGGTCCCAAACTGCATCTAGACCTCCACTCAACTTCGCTTTTAATTATAGAATCGTAGAATCATTAAGGTTGGAAAAGACCTCTAAGGTCGGAAAAGACCTCTAAGATCATCGAGTCCAACCGTCGACCCAACACCCCCATGCCCACTAAACCATGTCCCTCAGCGCCTCATCTACCCGTCTTTTAAATACCTCCAGGGGTGGGGACTCAAGCAGTCACTAACGACGAGGGTTGAGGGAAGCTGAATTACTGTCAAGACAACAGCCCGGTCTCAGCCATCTTCTGCGACTGCAAAGCTTTAAAGGCCCATAAATAGAAAAAAACTGCTCAAGAATTGACACTATGATCTACCAAATTCTTTGCGTTCCTTAGGGAAAAGGTCTTCAAGATGAGAGGAGGAAAAGCGACAATTGCCCACCGTGCCGCAGGATGAGAAGGGTGCAACCGCACAAGCCTTGCTGAAGACACTTGGAGCGCAAAGGCACAAAGAGGTCCTTCCCCTTCTCACCTGGCCCTAAGCAGAAGCACTGAGGAGCCCACCAAGGGAGCATTCAGCAGAAGATCCCAGCCCTAGGGACCTCCCACGCCAGCGAAAGAATCCCCAACTTGGGGGATGGGGCTTTTGTGGGGTGTCCTGGACCTGGGGGCACATCTCCACCCCTGTGCTTTTCCTTCTTCAGCTTCAGGGTATTAGGGACTGTGGGCATTACACACCTAGGATGCCCCGGAAGAACTGCCATTAATACACTTCTTCAGAGGAAAAAGCTCTTACTTGGTGAAGTAGCAGGAGCATTTAGAATATAATCCAGATTGGATTCCCGGTTTCAGTTTAATCAAAAAGGCAAACCATCCTGGCAGCCGCTGGAGCCCCGCAGGAGAGGACGAAAGATCTGAACAGGCATCCGAATTAAACAATTAACAGCGAAGCTGGTACGGGAATAGAGGAGCGGTGGGACCCTGCTAGGTCAGCGTACCCAGTCCTCTTCTATTAAAATCTGCCACTTCAGAGCACTTCTTTCAAGTGTGTGATTCAACCGGGAACGCGAGCCTGAGCAATCGTCCAAATTAGCGCAGCGAGACAGTGGGAAAGCAGGAATCAAACAGAAATAATCCTATTAGGCCTCGAACGCTGTTTTACTTTGTCCACATTCATTAAGCTTTTTAAACCTGAAATACCATTTTCCAAAGCGGCCGATCACCGAGCGCATTGTGAAGGGCCTTCGCTTACCTGCGTTACTTTGGTGTCTCCGTCTCCCACCTTGCCGGGTAACAAGCTCAAGCTTTGTATTTACTCCATTGTAGTTAAGATGCAGCCCCAAAAATAGATCCGTATCCTACTAACAGTTCTCAGCTCATCCACAACACACAGGGAGGGAAAAGGAGACTCCAGACAAAGTGGCACAAGCTTTGTACAAAAACCACTCTTTTTTTTTTATTTCACAAAATTGGGTGGCTGTGTTGCAGGAATAAAACCGGCCCTATACATAGGATCAGGTGAAAAAGTCAGCACATGTATTATTTATACAGAAACACAACAGTGTCAAGAATTCAGGTACTCTGCAGGATCATCACTAGTACAGTAAAAAATAGTCTCCATCTGGATCCTTTATATTTGAAGTTGATCACGCTAAAAACAACCTGAGGTTATTCTAAACTGGACTACGGTCTGAACCAGAAAATCCCATGCTCACCCCAAAGACCCTGGAGGGAAAGGTAACATTGGGGATGAATTTCCTTTGTGGGAGGTGGAAGGCAGGCAGGCCCTGACCGTTCTCTGCTAGGCACTGTGGATTCTCAGAGCTTGACGGTGGAAAGCATCGCTCCTACGCACTGGAAGTAACAAGGCTGCAGACGATCGTCTGAGCACGCAGCGGATGTGCAGGCAGCCCAGAAATGGTTGCTCCACACTCATGCACTCTCAGGACCTGGGAAGTTCAACCGTTAACATCGATGAGTCAATCACCTGAGTGCTCTTCAAAGCAAATCCTTTTTTTTTTTTTAATGGTATAAGTGGTTCTGCAGGTTTCAGATTATTTGGGAGAGCCCTCTCCAGTCAAGCCTTAGACCACCACCTTGCACTCGGTCGCTGAAAGCCACCCTTTAAATAAGTGAGCAGTCTTCAGGCCCTTGCAAGGAAACCTGTCAAACCCTCTTATTGCCAGGAAGAGGGCAGAGAACCTGAATCACAGCCGGCAAAGGATTTTTTTGCAGTCACTAACGACGAGCAAACAAGCAGTTTTAGCAGTCTGGAGGTCTGCATCAGCAGTACTGCGCTGGTGGTCTCGCTCAACGAGTGCTCCTAGATTTGCCGGCTGAAGCCGTTCCCTTACCTGCAACCCCACAGACCACGGAAGGTCAGCGAGCGGAAGGTGACGTGTGAGTTGTCCCGAAGACGCGTACCACGGTCACTGACTCTGCCCACCTCGGCTGTCCGCAGGAGGTAGTTCTGGCATTCGCACCCCAGCCATCCCAACCCAATCCCGTTTGCTAGCACTTCTTCACTATCTACTTTTTTTTTTTTGTTTTGTTAATTTTAAAAAGTAAAAAGTATATGCTCCAAAAAGAGGGACTAAAAATCATGGGTTTATTCCTCAGTTGGCTACTGTACCAAACTACTCAGAGGGAAGGCTCAACTACCACCTTCAAAGGCAAAAGAAAGGTAAAAACTGGAGCAAGAAAACTCCTACCATTGAGTGGTTCTATTCCAATTGATTCACTCCTGGCTTCATTCGCACTGGATCAATATTTTCTTTAATAAGTTAGCGAGGCAGCCCCAGGACTCGGCTACTGCCCTTAATAATCAGATACCTGTAATGAAAAAATCCTGCACCTTCTGTGCTACAGCACGCCCTTATTTTCCTTCTCTGCTCAAAACACTGATTTGGCATCCGATCTTGATGCTTTGCTCTACCCGGAGAACCCGAAACATTAAATCGGAGGTGGAGTGGGCACGTGCTACATCCTAAAGCTCAGTTAATGCCTCCACCTTAAAAGCTTGGTTTCTTTTTAACCCTCCCCAGGAGAACCTAAAGCTCAAAACACCAAGACGAAAGAAACCAGAGTCGAGCACACTCTGAAAGGCAAGCAGACCAAAGCGTAAAGGACTTTCCACCAGCAACATGGGAGGCTCTACTGGCATCTTTGATCTAAAGCTTTCCCAAAGGAATGCCAAGTACTGCCAGGTTACGAGCGGTGGGGAGAGGGGGGAAAGAGACGCTGCGTATATGTGCTTGTACATGTGTATGTATATGTACACATACACGACCGAGGGAGGCCAACGGGAGGTGAAAACCTCCCAAGGGAACAGAAGGTAACTGAGGAATTCATTTTTGGTCACCACTATGTTGCTGTAGAAGTTCCTTCTTCCTTGACTGCTTACGGAGCGGCTGAGGCCGGCGGGGCTCCTGCCGGAGGTGGGGTCACCCCTTCTGCTGGCGGAGGCGGCTGTGCAGGAGGGGGATCTGCAAAAAACAGCAGAGAAACAGTGAGCAGGACACCGGGAGGGGCTGAACATGGAAAAGGAACCCAACGCAAATGCCCAGATGTCTATATGCCACGGGAGATGCAGCTGTCCGAGGGGAAAGCAGCAAGGACTGGCCCCGGAAATGGCCATGACTGCCGCATCCCCATCTCTTAAGCTTCACGTGAAGCTCCACTGCACGTTTTATTGTGCTTTTCAACCACTAAGCACTGTGTGGACTCCGAAAGGGGGGGGGGGAATCCCTGTTTTTACAGAAAAGATGACAGGCATGCAGCTCAGTAGCTAGCAAAGTTCATGTCAAGCAACTTTCAGAGCTGGAATTAGCATTTCTCATCCCCCAGCTCTGTGCTCGAACCTTTAGATTATAGCTCTTCTCTATTTAAAATAGACAGAACAATAGACTTTATATATAAACAGAGCTTGCACTTAAGCTCTGAACAGTGTATGTAGGTTAAAGTAGAGGAATTCACAGATGCAGCAAGCAGGAGGAAAGAAGTGAAGGATACAAAAGGCCAGCTTTCATGCACACAGAGGAGATGTTAATGGAACATGACTGACTTGTTTAGCAGGGGAGAAAAAAAAGAAATTAAGATAAGGGAAGAGAGCAAGCAGGAATATAACCTGACATAAGATATTCCCAGTGATAGAGGCTCAGAAAAAGGGAAGGAAAACTAAGTGAAGCTAGAGCACCAGAAGAATAAGGAGCAAATGTCTGAACTAAAATAGCATCAGAATGGAGTATTTCATGCTTATGCTGGTTAACGCCGATGAGTCAGTACTCCTCAGCAACTCCCTGCAGCTGAAGCCAAAATGGAATGGCTTTTCCCAATTATTTTTTTGGGAGAGGTACTACAAGCGATCACAATTCCTGCCCGTCTGGTGACAGTTACGCTAAATAACATTTTTGGGGTTAAGACTGCTGCGCTGAAGCAGACCAGCAGCTTGTCCCAGGCTGCAATTAATATAGACAAATTTATTGAGGCATTCGTGACAGAGCACCCTGCACCAGCCATGCCAGCTTTTCTTTTGCTTTCTGGGTTTGGACACATTCTCACGCTCATTCAAGTAACACCCACCACACAGTGGCTACTGACTTCAGCTGCTTTTTTTTGGCTGGCATAAATCAACTTCATTTTCGGAGGCGTAGGTATTTGTACCATGTAAGGAACATTCCCAATATACCTTTTGCTTCTTCCTAATTAGGACTTCCTCTTTTTAATTTCACCGTGCTAAGTTTTCTGTAAGGTATTGTTGAACTGAATTATATTCTGACCTCCGCTATTTAAGGATTTAGCTGTAAGTTAATTCCTGAACCTCTACTGTGCATTCTTCCAGACTAAGTCAAGAGAGGTTTCTGATGATGACCACAGAGCCCTACTGTCATAAATAAAATAAGGGATGTTATAAATAAAATAAAGGACAATGGAGTATGTTTGGATGCCTAGAGGGGAGACAAGCTTTTAAAGCTTCAAGCACACCTCTGGCACCAAGTCTTTGGCTGCCAATGCGCACAGATCCTATTATTCCTACAGCAGATAAAGGGGTTTCAACTACAATGACTTTTCCAGCAACAAGGCAAGCGACAGAAAAGCCACACCGGCTATATGGTGTGGTGGGGTGAGGAATTGGTTAGATGGTCGCATCCAGAGGGTAGTGGTCAACGGCTCAATGTCCAGGTGGAGATTGGTGACGAGTGGCGTCCCGCAGGGGTCCGTATTGGGACCGGTACTGTTTAATATCTTCATCAACGCAATAGTGGGATCGAGTGCACCCTCAGCAAGTTTGCAGATGACACCAAGCTGAGTGGTGCGGTTGACACACCAGAGGGACGGGATGCCATCCAGAGGGACTTGGACAAGCTCGAGAAGTGGGCCCCTGTGAACCTCATGAGGTTTAACAAGGCCAAGTGCAAGGTCCTGCACCTGGGTCGGGGCAACCCCTGGTAGCAATCCAGGCTGGGGGAGGAAGGGATGGAGAGCAGCCCTGCCGAGAAGGACTTGGGGGTGCTGGTGGATGAAAAGCTGGACATGAGCCAGCAATGTGCGCTCGCAGCCCAGAAGGCCAATCGTATCCTGGGCTGCATCCAAAGCAGCGTGGCCAGCAGGTCGAGGGAGGGGATTCTGCCCCTCTGCTCTGCTCTGGTGAGACCCCACCTGGATCACTGCGTCCAGCTCTGGAGCCCTCAGCATAAGAAAGACACGGACCTGTTGGAGCGGGTCCAGAGGAGGCCACGAAAATGATCAGGGGGATGGAACCCCTCTGCTATGGAGAAAGGCTGAGAGAGTTGGGGTTGTTCAGCCTGGAGAAGAGAAGGCTTCAGGGAGACCTTACTGCAGCCTATCAGTACTTAAAGGGGGCTTAGAAAAAAGATGGCGGCAAACTTTTCAGCAGGGCCTGTTGCGACAGGACAAGGGGGAACGGCTTTAAACTAAAAGAGGAGAGATTCAGACTAGATAGAAGGAAGAAATTCTTTATGCTGAGGGTGGTGAAGCACCAGCACAGGTTGCCCAGAGAGGTGGTGGATGCCCCATCCCTGGACACATTCCAGGTCAGGTTGGACGGGGCTCTGAGCAACCTGATCTGGTTGAAGATGTCCCTGCCCACGGCAGGGGGGTTGGACTAGATGACCTTGAAAGGTCCCTTCCCACCCAAACTATTCTAGGATTCTATATTCAAAACATTTTCTGCTGGAGGATCCACTTACACATGCCATTTGGAGCTGCTAGAGGAACGCGAGGTCCAATTAGATTTCCTGACATCGGTGACATGCCAGGTGGGGGGGGACCAGCGCCAGCTGGATGGATGTTGGCTGACACACTTGGCATCATCCGGCCTGGCATGGGCTGTCCAGGTATCATTGATCCCGGCCCCGGCATCTGACCTGCAAGAGCAGTGAAGAGACACGATCATGAGACTCATGTGAAACATGGAAGTGATCAGAAGAAAAAAACAGTCTAGTTGTTCTCTGAGAAGTGAGGAAGGGGAAGAGTCTTGTGCATGAGAGCCAACTCCATAGGTGCTCCAAACACCAAAGGAAATGCCTTTTCATCCCCCCAAAGTCAACACACTCCCTTCAGGAAGAACCACGGGGCACTTGTCATCTCTCAAAAACATCAGCACAAGAGGCAACTGGAAGGTAACACTCACAGTCAAAACCCAACATTTTAAGTGAACCCCTACTAAAAAGGCATTTGATAGTAATCTAAATGAAGGCGCGGGAAACAAATTGCACTACAATAACAAGGCATCAAAGTAAAAGCACTTGATGAAAAAGAGCAGCCACAAAGCCTAATGGATTAATTTAATGGGAGAACTGGAATCATACAGTTAAAAATTGGACTGTAAAGAAATTTCCACTATAAAAAAAAACCCTATTCTGATGTGAGGGGGGGTTCCAATAAGTCTTCCTTACATATCAGCTCTGTAAGAGACCTTTATGTTTCAGCTGCATAAAGGAACTGCTAGAATCGCCCAGCTTGGGTCACCTACAACTTGCTGATTGATGCTTTAAAACCTCATTTGAAGAGATTGTTTTGCATAATCCAATTACATTTACTTTTACACACTTACGTAAAGGTAGAGTATTTTAGTTAGAAAAGCAGCTATTAGGCATGCATGTAAAGGCTTGCTTCAGAAGAGCTCATTCCACCCCAAACCCCAGGCAATTATGTGAAATAAAATGTGATGACAGAACCCTCGAACAAAAAAAAAAAAAGGCTATGAACATACATAAAAAGCATCACAGCCACACAGATAGTTAAAGCCAAGAAAGTAGGAGCTCTGGATTTGGAACCAAATCAAGACTTCGGCACAAACACTAACTCTTACTTATGCTCAGCTTCGGAACAAGAGCTCTGAGTAGTATTTTATTGATATCTGTTACTTCCATTTTCTAGGACGTCAGGAAATTGCACCGGCTCACAAGCTATTGCCCAAAACAGGCAGGTTACAGCTCTTGGCAAGCATCCCCCGGTCAGAGGTAGGACCATTCAGGCCCACCAGCAAGTTAGCACTTGGACAAGAGACAGAGCAGCCTCAGACAGAGCTCAGTCAAAGAGGAAACAGTGGGCTGGCCTATGCCTGAATGCTTGGGAATTTATGACCTAGAAGACTAATGATCTGCACTGTAAAATAACCCGGGTGATCAAAAGCAAACCCTGCTCTTTGGGAACTGTCACTACTTAATGCCTGTACGGACACCTCTGCCTGAGGGCAGCATCCCACACTCTCACAGAGGTGAAGTCCACCAGCCATCCCAAATCCATCCCCACCACTGCCCTTCTGCAGAAAGCTAGGGGGACCACTGAAGAGCACCCCAAGCATGCAGGAATACCTACTGAACAATAGTTAAAAAAGAAAACAACACAAACAGATGAACTTGCTCCACTTCCCCGATGCCTGGTGCCTTCGCTAACCACACACGTCTGCCCTGCTCAGCCATGTCCCTCCAGAAGATGCACATCTTGGGTATCTAAAGCACTCGAGAGCTTGTCTAGCCCTCGGTTGCTGGTCTCTGCCTGTAGTTCCATGGTACTTTAAACCAACAGCCTGCTCTTTGAGAAAGACAGGCTATCCTTGCAAAAACGCAAGGCAGGATGACAGTATAGGGAGTACTTGCTTCTGAAACCAGAGCCTCTAACAGTCCCAGTGCAAAAGAATCCAACACACCACAGCCCACTGGCTTCATACAGTCCTGGAGATCTGTGGCAGAGGTGCTGAACCACCTTAAATTCACAGGGACTCTGAAACATCAAACCATGAAAACACAGTATTGGAGCTCCTGGTTCTGCAAGCAAGAGGTCCATGTGCCAACCTGATGCTGTTTGATCACAGGAGCAAGACTAGCATACCTGCAAGCAGCAGATATGAAGCTCTACAGAAACCACAAGATTTCTCAAACATTTACAAAGGAAAAGAACTCTGAAAATTTATCCTTGGACACACTCCATCGCTGATCAGTGGCCTGCAGCACACATCATGGCATTTCCATCACTATATATTAGAGAGCAGCAGCAGCAGGCACCGCCAACCACAAAAGCTGTGTACGTTTGAGCCTTTAATCCCCTCCTTTGCCCCCACTGTTAACAAAATATTTTCTGCTTTGGTGATGGTGAATAGGTGGTTTTGAAGAAGCCCCTTGGAATCCTTATGCCTCCAGTCAACAGCCTAAAGAAGAAAGAAAAGGTGGGACATTTCCTAAAATTACGTGGCATGCCTTTGTGGGTGACTCAAGGTGACCGAGTCCCATACACAAGAGCTCCAGTGACTGGCTTCCCTTTTGCAGACAAGTTGAGCTGTATGTTCCTCAGCATGGCCCATTCGCCTTCCCCTCCTCAGCAGCAAGCAGGCCGTAAGAGGACTGAAGTGTTATCTCCGTCACAGAATAACTTGGGTTGGAAGGGACCTCAGGAGGTCTCTGGTCCAACCTCCTCCCAAAGCAGGGTCAGCTCTGAGGTCAGACCAGGTTGCTCAAGGCTTTGTCAAGACCTGACTGATCTCTAAAAGCGCGAGGAATGGAGACTGCACCGCCTCCCTGTACAACCTCTTTCAGTGCTTGACCTCCTTACATCCAGTTGAAACCTCTCATGTTCCAGCTTACATCTCTCTCTTACTCCCACCATGTATCACTGAAAAGCCTGTCTCTGTCTTCTTGATGACCTCCTCATAGGTATTGCAGGGCTGCTGGTAGGTCCCTCCAAAGCCTTCTCCTCTCTGGGCTGAAGAAGCCCAGTTCCCTCAGCCTCTCCATGGGTAAAGTGCTCAGGCCCTTGGACCATCTCTGGTGGCCCTCTGCTGAACTCACTCCAGTTTAATCGATGCCTTTCTTGTACTGGGGGACCCAATCCTCCAGATGTGGTCTAACAACTGCTGAACAGAGGGGGGATAATCACATCCCTCAATCTGCTGCCTGTGCTCCTGTTCGTACAGCCTGGGATGCTGCCGGTCTCCGCCAGCTCACGCTCAGCTCGCTGCCCACCAGGACCCACAAGGTCTTTTCTGCAGAGCCGCTGCTCGGGGTTAGTCCTCCCAGGTACAGGACTCTGCATTTGTCACTGTTGAATTTCACAAGGCTTCTGTCAGCCCATTCCTCCAGCCTGCCTCAGCCCTCCTGAACAGCCCTGCCCTCAAGTGTACCAACGGATAATACGCAGATAACTGAAGATTTAAGCAGACGCGGCATGAATTTACTGCTGCTGGCATCTGTTCATCTGTTTTGGTCCAGCTCACTCCGAGATGAGGAGTGGGCAGAAAGGGCATGGCAGGCAACATGAGAACACTGTCACCGAAAGCAACAACGAGGCACAGGCTGAGACTTAAAGACACAGTAATCTATCAGTATTAGAAGTGGATCAAGAGCTACAGGATCAGTGCCGTTGAGACACAAAACGCTGCTGCGTTTGCAAACAGCCCAAAACCGCCCATTTGCAGACTCTCTGTAATCGGTTCTGCGCTAGTGCTGAGCTTCTAGGAAACTTCAGCTTGGAGCTTCAAACATGATCATAGCAGATAGACAAGAAGCAAGCAGCTCTTCTGCATCCTGCAAAGCTGTCTATGTGCAGAAACCAGTCCGGGCGTGAACAGGCCAGCTCTGAAGCACAGCCTGCCGGAGAACGCAGCTGCACAAGGGCAGCCGGTCAAGCTCCAGGAGTCGGGATTTCCCCCTATTTGCAGGAGACAGATGTGGGAACTGCTGACACGCCCGATATTACACAATGACCTGTGGCACTACAGTCACAGTAGCTTGAATTTCAGTTGCTGGAAGTTCTGGATGAAATATTAAAGAAAACAAACATGAAAAAAAATCCTGTATCACCAGCAATCTCAGTCTACGCAGATGAAAAGGGGATTTATCTGGCCACTTCAGTAACTGATACCCTGTTGTCTTCACTGATGAAACGTTCCGACAACTTCAACTCAAAGTAGTTATTTTCCAGGAAAAATTTATATTCTTCTGCTCCATTTACCTGTGCAAGAAGTCCTCCAAGAGTAGCTTGCACCTTCAGTGGCTGCTTTTGCAAATATAGTCTATTCCTTAGAGCCCAGAACAGAAGAACACTGCAGGTTGGTTTTGTTTCATAGGCAAAGAGGGAATTTGAGCATCTGCCTCACTGTACTGATAGGCTGCATATTCCTGGTCAGTTTGAAGTCTTCTGGTGGACTCAAAATAATATTTAATGGAGAAGTGGACTCAGTGTAGAGACAGGAATACAACTAATGCCCATCAGGGTACTTGGAAGAAAGTCTGTTTGGGGGAAGGGATGGCAGCTTATTACATGCCTAAGATCATAAGAGGCACGGGAAAAGCAAATAGGTAGCCTTTATTTCCTTGAATACAGAATTAAAGGTGGCCATCGAAATTCTTACGCTGCAGGTTTAAAAACCCGCTTCCACAGAACTTAATTACACCATGGAACTCACTAACAATTTTGCAGAGGGTAGGTCTATCGGTGGCTATGAACACACCAGTTCAAAGCAGCCCCTAAGCACTAAGCGTCAAAATGCTTGAGGAGTATGACCATGGAAGGCTTGATCTGCATTTACCGTGTTTCTTACGGTCTTCACAAAGCATTTGCTATCAGATTAAAAACAGCGATGTGAACCTCTGGGCTGACCCAGTATACACACGCTCACAACCTACTCGTGAAAAGTCAAGTTTGCTGGAAAACAGAGCAGCGGAGCTCACATACCAAGCTTTAACACTGGAAATGGTATCTGGATCTAGATTAGCTCACACAAGCGAGATGAGCACTGCTTCCTCATATGTCCTCAGCCTCGCACTCCTCCCACGCTTTGACTCCAATGTTACACTCTGAAAGGGTACCGCACAAGAAGAGCGGCCACATGGTACATCAAGACAACATTATTATGCTGTTAAGAACTCTGGCTTTGAGCAGATCTTTTATTTTTAATGAACTCCTGTATTTTCAACACACAAAAACCCAAACAATTGCAGCTACAAACACGCAGAAGCAAAGTTAGACCAGCAGAAGCAGATATAGGGCAACTGAAACTGCTGGAAGCAGAAGGGTGGCAGGGGCTGAACCTTGCCAAAACAAGAAACTGGAGATAAAACACGGCCCAAAGACATAGAGGGCTTCGCAGCAAAAGGACAAGACATTCACAGATATGAGGGACGTTATTCACTGGCAAAATGAAGGTTGATGGGGGAACAAAAATGTAGAAATTGGAACACAGCTGTGTTTCAGAAGACCAGGAAAGCTGGGAACTGAGAAATCCCCAGCCTGGGAGCTGCTGCTTGACAGAAGCCTCAACCTCTTCAAGCGTAATTTGGCCATCTTCCTTCTTACACCACAGGCCTACAAGATTCTCTCTGCACTAATGAAGTGATTAATATTAAAAAACCTCTTCTGAAACGCCTGAAGCTGCATCAGACTTACTACACACTGAGTGGCTTCACACGAGGTCTTAGTCCTAACACTGGGCAAGTATTCCTTCAGTGAGAGAAAGGCAATCAAACCTGCAGCAATGCAAAGATTCAGGGACGACTTTTTATATTCAAATCAACCACAGTCGAGTTAAAATCACTACTAAACAGAAATTAAATCAACTTGAAAAATTGTTGTTTCTTCATAAACTCAAAGCGTGTCATGACTCCAAATCTCATAACGATGCTCACTGGGAAGCACCCTCCTTCCCAAATCAAGGAATCCATAGAGCTTTTTTCCTCTCTTAAATCTTGGGAGATTTAAAAATAAGTGGCACTGCAGTTTTTCTGAAGACGCTGATAAGCTGAGAAGCTCCACTGTGTGAGTACAGGGTTGGCTGCCTGTTTTTTGCCTTCCTGACATGGTATGCAACAATTTTATCTTAAAATTAGCTTAGGGTACTTGCAGAGGAACAATCCTATCACATACCAGACCTCCAAAATGCTGAAGCTGAGCAGTAATCGAGCAGTACCCAACCAAACCGGGATTAAGAAAGGGGAAATTACTACTACCACTATGGCAAAAACGAAGTCCTATTTCTATAGAGATTGTACGTTTTTTTCATTTTACAAGAGGTACCGCTTCGAGACAGCGGCTCAAGCATAAAATGTGGAAGTAAGACCTACATAAAGGGGGAGAGCTTAAAAACAGCAGACACAGGAAGAGATAAAGCCAAAAGGTTCAATAAAACGCGATTTAGCAGAATAAAAAAAAAATCCTTTACACATTAGAGATCATAGACATTTTCTAATGCGTGCTCTGAAGCATTCCACTATTAGTGAACTGCCAACTGCAGATTCACATTACAATGAAACGGATGAGGAACAGTTTTTAAAGGATCTCCAAGGTCTTTATCTCTATTAAATAAGCCTCTACCTCTATTAAATCAGCTACTTGAGGGGCACTGGAGGGGTAAACAGTTTTAGTATCTTTGTTTCACTGTAGCAGCCGACAGGGCATGATGCACAAAGCTTGGAGCCAATTCAAATCCTCCTGCACACCTCTCCCTATTTACCATTCAAAAAGAAAATCTGCAAACGCAGCCAGTGCTACGTGAAGGGAGTCTCTCCTTTGGCGGCCAGGATTTCGGAGAGGGGAAAAGCAGGCTGCACTCCGATGTTCCTCTGATCTCCACAGGGGACCTGACTTGCTGGAATCTCACTCTCCTACTACTGAAAGAATTGTTTCACAGTCCTGATGTGGCAACAAGCAGAGAGCCGCTCCCGGGAATGCCTGCTAGCTTCACTGCAGAACAGCTCTGCAGCACTGCAAGATGTGCTCATTCCCACCGGGAAGGGTTTTCAGAAGACCCAGAAATCTGTACTTCTAACCAGCCTCCCAGACACGTCCTTTCCTTCAGCACGTCCTCCCCCCCCCCCCCCCCCCCGCCCCGGGGCGCAGCAGACAATCCCACAGCCAAGAACTGTGAATAATTAACCACAATAACTCATTTAGCATCGCATCTCGGGGGAGAGGCAGAATTTCCACTTCGCTTGCATATTGCATTTCTGTCACTCCTCTCTGGCGTGATTCACCCGGCGCTGATGATGGAGGCATCTGCATGCTGAAGTCCGACACCTCCGAACGCCGAGGTGCACCACGCTGGGCTCGCGGGGCCCCGACATCCACAACGCCTCCCAGCTGAGGGCTCACCATTATTTTTCTACAACAAAGCACGTACGATGGAAGATGCTTTGTCGAGAAGCAGCTTTAGTGTGTCACACCAGCAAGGACAACCGTTCTGCAGGGCAGCACCGGTAACCTTCAAATATTAATGCATCTTCAATAATACATTCTTGTAAGGAGTTAGGAGCTGCTCAAACTTACTGGAGAAGCTCTGCAGATGTTAAGACGACAGTACAGTGCAAGTCGCTAAAATATCATCCAGCATCCTCAGAGGAATCACTGTCCCCTGGTTGACTCTTATTGACTATTCTAGCCCCATAATGCCTCTTGCCCGGCCAGGTTTTCATATGGTCAAGAACATACCGGAAAGCACCCAACGTGGCTTTAATGTTTCTGTATTACCAACCACCGAAACACCTTGCAAACCCACAACTACGTATGCATTATGGCACTGTGGACAAATAACTGCAAACCCATTTACCACCCGTATGACTTTGCTTTCCTTTTATCTGACTACTCCCTGCATGCCTCCTGCCAGCAAGCTCGGTATGTGCAATGGATAAAAAGACAGCACTGACAGTTCTTCGAAAATATTTACCAAAAGGAAGTGAACTCAAAATCCTTATCTGTACCAAAAAATCCTGGAACTGCCATCAGTCCAATAGGAAAATAAACAGCATCCAGTGGCTCAATTTAAAACCACAAGTTTTAAATAATGAAATGCACAACACTCACTTGAAAAACCACAAGCCCAAAATTACTTACAAAGCATTCTTTGGAATATTTCAACCATCAACAGAAAATTATGCAAAATATATTGGGGGAAAAGGTTATTAAAGTTACTCATCCAGCTGTAGTGGAAAGTGTATCCTTACCTCCTTATTCCATTTCTGCTTTGGGTCAGAAATTATTTACTAGCTGAAAATCCCCCTTGAAGGGAAGAGTTAATTAATGATGGCTATTAATACATCTCTCCCTCTCTTCCTCCAAGAATTTCAAGAAGTTTCTTGTATTACACACTGCAAGTACCACTTGTACAGGGCACTTAGCATTTCACAGATAACCAGAATAGTGTACAAAGACATCAATAATGTGCTTCAGATGATACAGCCAGCAGCAAGGCT
Organism: Pygoscelis adeliae; assembly: GCF_000699105.1. NCBI lineage: Eukaryota > Metazoa > Chordata > Aves > Sphenisciformes > Spheniscidae > Pygoscelis > Pygoscelis adeliae. The sequence continues at coordinate 157,805 of NW_008824677.1, forward strand.
GGTGACACAGGAAGAAATTGGGAATTTTATTTTCTGTTCTAATTACAAGGTACAGCTTTTCACAGTGAAATTGGAACCCAATTTTATTTTTCTATTTTAAAAGTCTTCATTCCAGGGGAAAGGAGAGAACAAAATAAGCTCAATCAAAATGAAGTAAAAAAATCTGGGAAATGAGCTAGTAGTGGGACTTGTCTGAAATCAGTGCCCGTGCCCAAGAACAGCAACATCTGGTCATCGAGTTGACCAGAATCTCATCGCACCCAGGCACCAAAGGACAAACTGAAGGCAGCCAAACTCCAAACACAGGCTTGCACTGGAGAAGCAGGCATCAAGTGAAACCATACGTCACAGCAAACTGGTAGCAGGGTTACTTCAACTTTTTAAACGCAAAGCTTTTTAACCATCAAGCCGTGTTGCTTGCTATGACTAGCAAAAAGACAGTTTACCCAGACCCAGAAAGAAAAGCCGTGGGAGAAGCAGCAAAAACTTTTAAGAAGTCTCTCTGGCTGTGCATTGTATACTGTCCGCTGGAAAATTTTTTGCTTTAAGTGAGATTCACCAACAGCTCTCCTCTCTGGAGGAGCTCGGCTGGCTCCTCCTGGTTTCTCTCTCGCCAGATGTGCCCATGGGCACTGGCCTCTGGACTGATTTCAGCACGTCCCAACAAATCCTATGGTCCAGCAGAACCAGATGTGGCTATGCTGATGAAAAGCGGCTCACTGCAAAGACTGACCCTCGACTGAAGATGTTCACCAGCTGTTTCCAGAGACTAACATCTAAGCTAAAGAACATTTTTCTGGGAAAAGCTTCACTGTTAACTTTTAGTTAAGAGATTTGGCTTAACTGCTTCTGCCTCTGAATCCAGTAAAGCCGTAAGCAGGAATTTTTTTTTTCCTCTTCCATTTAAAAATGCCTCTTCAGATCCTTTCACCACTTTGTTTCCTACCATCTCTTCAACCTTCATCAATCACTTTAAAGCCATCCGACTTAGCATTTTGTTCACGGTCTGCAACAGTTACACTTTTAGTCACTATTAAGGTCAGAAACCTGTTTGAAAACATCAGTGAGAACCAAGGTAAAGTCTGGAGTTAAAACCACGCGGCTGAACAGGAAATCGTGAAGGGTATTTCCATCTCCAGCTTCCCCTCGGAGCTGTGTTTTGGAAGGTTGCCCACCGGTGCTTCTCAGTTACTGCTAAGCTGTTTTGGGATTTTTCTCTAACACAAACTGAATGGGTCAGTTCTTCCTGCAGAGCTGCTAGACCAGCAGGCAGCAACCTGTCTAAGTCTCCAATAACCTCTTTATACCTGAATGAAGAATTACGCCATGGTATTCATCACTGAGGTTTCTTGAAATTGGCCATCTTAGGGAAAGCAGGTTGTTATTGGAGAGAAGCTGAGAACTCGGGTAAGGAAAATGCTCCTCCTTACAAAAGCATGTCAAGCTCTGCACTGGGAAGTGGTACACCAACAGCCCTCTGAAGCCAGAGGTTCATCTACAGGACCAACAGCAGCAAAAAAAGAGTCTTCAGGTTTCTTCTGCATGTGTGTCTCGGCCCTCTCTAGCAGGGAGTACCTCCGCTAGGTGAAATTCATCTAACCACATCCTCCAAATTTTGGCATTTCCACCAAGACTGCAGGAGACTCATGGGCAGGCATGCAGCGAGGGAACTTATAGATGTGGGGTCATTAAGGAAGTTCACCAGTTTGTTTCAAAGGATCCCAAATTAGCAACCGAGCAGCAAAACTTGCTGCTGATCTGTGTGTGTACAGGTCTGTCATGAAAGTATTGGACTATTAATGCTCCAAGACGTACAAGTCCAATAAATACACCACAGTTGCCCTCAGAATGTGAAAGTAAGGAAGATACGTAGGATACAACAGAAGCTCTACAGTATTTAACACATTCAGCATGACCAACATGATGTGATAAGGGATTATATTTAATGTATATAATACATGGCAGGGGGATGCACCCAAAAATGCAACTACTGACTGCTTCAGCATGCCAGTAAGATTTCTGGAGACTAATTTCGTGTCTGCTGCGTGCAACTGAGATCTTTCCAGCAGAGAGTCACCCTGTGACAATGGACCGATTTGTGAAGGAAAGTCGAAGTCTGGGCATCTTAAACTACCTAAACAGAAAATCAGGTCAATTTGTGAGTCACTATCTCTGAGGACTGAAGGATCCCCAAGTTACTATTTACACACACACTGAAGGATCCCTAAGTTACTATTTACACACACACTGAAGGATCCCTAAGTTACTATTTACACACACACTGAAGGATCCCTAAGTTACTATTTACACACACACTGAAGGATCCCTAAGTTACTATTTACACATACACTCCCAGGACTAGCTCAGAGTTGAAGTGTTCAACTCACTCGAGGAAACAGTGAACTTTTCCATTTTCTCTCCTTGCCCTCAAGTTATACAAAACTCCACTGTGAAGCCAGAGCTTTGGTACTAAGTTGGGGACTTCCCAAGCATTTCTAACAAACTTAAGGACTGCCACTGCAGAGCCTGACGAAGAGAGACTCTCTTGTTTTCTAGGCAAGATCAGTTGGGGTATGGTAGGAGCAGAGGGGTTTGCCTTTAAACTCTCAAAGTCTTTTAAAGGGCCTCTGAACTCTCACCTTCACAAAAATATCAAACCAGTGAACTGTCAGACTAGGTAAAGGGCAAGATCCTAGTCCTATATCTGTATGGCATGAGACAGCACCAGATGCTTCAGCCGCAGGAGCCAGAAGTGCTGTGCTTCATCCATCAGTTTGCCACCCTCTAACAGGAGGGGGGTGTGTGTGTGGTGGAAAAGTCAATCTATTGACTAACTTTAATCAAATCTGAAAAAGAGACGTCCTGACTAATTAACACAGTACCACACTCCCCACAATACACACTGAAAAGGATCACTGGGGATATAGAGGGCCTGGATGATTACGATGGGGCTGAAGTAATAAGGTATTATGTGAACCAAGGATGTGAATATATTAGAAATCAAGTTTTATTAGTCCCCTAGTGAATACAACAATGCATTTAATCTTGTTACAATTTCAGTCTCAATCGCAGCTTGTAAGTAAGAGCTAGTCTAATGATATGCAATGATTCCCCCCTTTAATCTGTTTTCGATTTGCCATTTTTCCATTTCACAGAACGTCTCTCCATTCTACTGCTAAGTGAATAGACCCGAGTTGTCAATACAGCGTACAACGGACAAATTGAGCTACAATATTATTTGAATCTAAAAAACAGACCATACATTATCACACTCCCAATTCAATTTCAGCAAAACCCAAAACAGCTCCCAAAACAGTATCAGCATTAACTTTTTGTCCACACGTGCATAATGAACTTGGGAGTTAACTGTCTTTTAAGGGATCAGAGTCAGTGATCTTAAGCATCTAGATCACAAGACCAACTCTTACCTTCCTCTCCAATGAGCATTACTCTGCATCTGTTGATTGAATCAAGTTTTGAGACTGTGGAGATTCACACAGCTGGATTAGATGCCTCACATTTTCATGGTCATCTGCAAATCCTGCTAGTTTACTATGCACTTCTGCTCTTTTCCAAACCATATACTTAACACAGGTCGCTTCCCAAGATGAAAACTCAAGCTCCTGCAGGCTTTCTGTTGCCACATCCTATTTTTGATTATGATACCCCAAACTTTTCAGCTTCTTCAACAGCAGCCTATACAAGATCTTCCGAAATATTTCTGGCTAATAACCAATCAGGTCTTTTAGAATGTTTTTTGGTCAAGCAGTTGAAAATTGAGAAAAGCTATTCTCCTTCACTGCGGTCTAGTCGGACAATCAGGTTACTACATGTCAGGTGGCGCTATTCTATCTCAAATTATCATTTCAACAACACGTAGCAAACATAGTAAAGCCTTCAATTCTAATTCCCATAAGCACCTTCACAGCAAAAGTACAACATTTGGTAGTCCCAGTCCCTTTTAACAGTAAAATGGTTTAAAGGTGAGACTGCAAAAACCGTTAGCAACTTACGTTACTTAACAGTAGGGCTGTTAGTTTTGCCATTAAGCACAAATAGTTGTTTGAATAAATGGCAGTAATATTTTTTATGCCCAGTGGATGCTCCTCCTCCTGAGGTAAGGCACAATCACGTTGCCAGCTAATTTCTCCGTCCTTTGGTATTAGGAATATCTCCACCCTTGGAGGTATCTAAACCTCAAGAGGGTAAGTCCCTTGCAATCTGATCCAGCTGGCCTTGCTCTGAGCAGGAGGCTGGACTGGAGACTTCCAAGTGACCCTTCTGACCAACATGGTTCTGCGACTCTCATCTGGCATCAAGCACAACTGAAGGGCAGAAGCCAGAAAGCAAAACCCTGAGCAGGGCATAGAAGCATATTAGAATCAGGTGTCCTGCCAAAGGAAACTGCTTAAGGAGCTTCCTGCATCTGCTTCTCATTCCGGTCCTTTCCCCAAAGTTTTTTTACGTGGTTAGGTGTGTCATGAACTGGAGAATTTGAGGGAATGATTGTTTTTGAAGGAGCGTCTCTGCTCAGATCACTGGGCATAAAAGAGTCTAAGGAAATACAAACAAGCTAAAAACATTTGAAAGTGATACTTAGTGGCGGCTCCATTTTTCACTTTAGAGTTTGGCATGACTATCTCCAAGGATGGAGATTCCACAACCTTGCTGGGCAACCTGCTCCAGGGTTTGATGACCCTCACAGGAAAAAAAAAAAAAAAGGAAAAAAAAGTATTTTTCTGTGTCTGGATGGAATTTCACGTGTTCTAGTTTGTGCCCATTGCCTCTTGCCCTCTCACTGGGTGCTACTGAGAAGAGTCTGGCTCCCTCGTTCATTCCCTCCTTTTGGGTATTCATACACATTGATAAGATACCTCCTCCCCAAACTCCATCTGCACATCTGGTACCGGGGCAAAACCTATAAAATGAAGCTGCAGGACAAGCAGAGCTCATCCTTCTAGCAAACTGTGTTTCTGTTTTATAAGCAGCACCATTATAAACCACTACATAACACAGACCATCCATTACACCTTCTGCAATTTTACCTAGCAATACCTCTTCCTCTGATTTTACTCTATTATGAACGGTGATTAACATACGGGGATTTTCTCTTTCCAGCTCTTACCTGGCTGTGGTGGGTGAGGTGGTGGCATTTGATGGTGCATCATGGGGTACGGTGGGGGCTGCTGATGAGGCAGTAAGCCTGGATGTGCTGGTGCCCCAAGGGGGTTCATCCCAGGCCCACTGGAGTGCTGGTGAGACTGCTGTGGGTTTTGACTGTGCTGCTGCTCCATTTGCTGACGAGCCCTTAATTCAGCATATTTCAGCTGTTCCATGTGAAAATTCTGGCGTTCTGTCAGCAACTGCTGTCTCTGCTGCTCTAACTATGTCAAAAATAGGGGGAAAAAAGGCAAAGTAAAGTTAAGAACTATACATTTAAAACATGTTTCTGCAAATCAAATGCCTGTCCTATCGATACACAACTGTCTGATCTGCAGCAGGTTTTGGTACAGGGTCCGGGCCGTTTTCCAGCTGGAACAGATGAACTCACCTTGTTTTGTCCTAAAGAATCTCTCAGTGATACAACACATTACTCAATGAGTACTGTGCAGAGCATTCAGCCTTAACACAATTCTAAAAGAAACTGTATGTTTTTCTCTCAATCTTCTGCATGTTGGAACAAGGGTGAACAGGAAACTGAAGAGATTTTCTAGGGCAAGACCAAAGCAGAATGTGTGTGTCATAGCACAAGCTCAGCTATTACAGGCAGGATCCTACTCCGTACCTTTATTTTAAGTGTAAGACTTGGCCATCATGATAGCCAGACAGCCATGATTTGCACTATTAGGAAGAGTATGATGTAAAAAAACTCACGTAATTTAGGCCAATTAACATAAAATAGGCTACTTTGTTTAATTATGAAGCCACGTAGAGAGTAAGCAAGCCCAAAATGAAAAAACAAAAAAGCTACAGAAAATATTTACCATTGGGCATTTATGATTGATCGCTGTCCTGGTTAAGGAAGCGTATGTCATTTGACTTATTTAGGAAATCATAATACATTTCTACATCTACTACTCTTAAGCAATTGGACACATGGATTTGTGTGACTAGTTTACAAATATTTAATGAGTATTTTAAGATATATTCCATAATTTATCTGAAAAGCAGGTTGCCAAGGAGACTTCCACCCAGCAGAAGTTCTCCAAAAATCCCAAAGCTCCATCAATACTTTGTGTTAGCAGTTTGACTGCTGACAAAGCATGGATGAAAACAGAATACCACAGAGCACACATTCACCAACAGAACCAGATGGGGACAGAGCCTAATGAATAATACATACTCCTTGTTGGGGGCTGGTTTTCTGCATGTAGGGACTACAATGTGATTATTCATGCTGCCGTAACTCCTTTTTCCTTGACCAATCTGATACATTAGCAGGAAGAACTTGATAAAATGAAGAGACACGTACACCAATGGTGTAATCGTGCATGTGTGGAAACAGATTCAGTAGGTGGCAGGCAGTTCAGAGAATTACTCAAGTGACCCGAAACAAAAGGCTTAGGCAAGAAGTATGGTTACACCGTACTTTTTACACTTTTCTGTATTCCTGCTTTGCTCTCTTCATGGTATCCTATCTTGCTACAGTTAAAAAAAGTCTTTACAAGTATCCCCAAACAGCATCCAGTGCCTGAAAACACACCTTGTACTTAGGAAAACCAGTGAAAACTTCCCTTCTACACATTCCCTTCCCCTCAGGATGAGGAAAGACAGTTGGACAGAGGAAAAAGGCACATGAACACAAGTTATAACACAAGCTGGTCTTAAAATTGATGCTGAGCCCAAAACACCTGGTTCTGTACTAGGTTCATATATTTGTTGTAATCATTTCAGAAGCAGGTTTACGGACACAACCTACCACCATAGCCCCAGATTAGCAGTAAGACAACTAGTACTAACACATTTTCTGGTGGGCAGTCTTATCAGTAATTTGCATTTACTCTTCAACTCTCAAAACTCAGTTATAGCTGCAGCAGACGTCAGGCAAGAGTGAGGTTAGGCACCTTAACGGAGATCAGCATGTATCAGTCTGCCACACAATCTCCTACAGAACCCAATTCATGAAATCAGCCAAATTTGTAGGTACGTAGTCATGAATACTACACTCTCGACGATCTTCAAATTTGCAACAGCGTGTTTTTGCACTGTTGCAAAGTGATTCACAATTAGAAGGGACTATTACAAGTACTTAATGTATACTCATACAATAACCATCATTGTACTACAATTTCATCTTCAGCAAGTAGCTCCTCCCTAAACAGAAATGGGTAAAGAAAGCATTCATGTGCTACTATAAATTCTGGGTCAACAAGGCTCCTACCAATAGGTTCCCTGGTTAGACGCAGAGTTGGCAGCACTGAAATTATTTTAGCTTCAACACTGAAGTAAATGTGTTTTGCCTAAAATCTAACACCCTCCAGTCTGCAGCACGGATTTCTTTCAACACTTAGAGTCGCCTTACCTTTACTATAAGAAAAAGCCAGTGCAGCAAATAAGGACATATGCATAGTGTGCAATGGCACTAAGGAATTTTTTTGCTTTAATTATTCCACTAAATATCCACAATGACAGGTGAAAAGACCAAATTTCACTACCAGAAAGTCAAGGGAAAAATCTGTATGCACATTTTTAAAAGGAAAATGTCATATGCCTCAAAATGAAAAAAAAAAAAAAAAACCCAAACAAACGCAAAACCCTGTCACTAATAGAATATATCCCCCAAAGAAAGAAATCTACAGAGAACCTTTTCAAAATAGTTAGGTCCATTTCTTGAGCTGCCAATCAGTGTCAGAGGCAAACACCATGCTGAAATGGTTGTGGATGCTGAGCAATCTAGAAATTCTTGCTGACATTCTGCTGTATGAAAGACCACAGTTTGTCAAACTCTATCGATGTGATTAATGCCAAAGTGAGGATGTAAATTCCATTAAATTTGCATGGTAGGGCAAATGTGAAAACCCCTAAAATTATGAGTCAGTATCTTCAACACATCTAGAGTAATCGCCTATTGACAAAAAATGAGCAAGCTACACAACAAAAATAAAAAAAACCTGACTGCCCTCTGATAAAAATGAAGTTTTGGGTGATCTTTACAGTAGCTGGAAAGAAACCGCTTCTCTGAAAGCCTGCTGCGCTATATATGAAAGAACACTTCGTAACTGATGCGTAATCCAGCCACTGACAGAGACAGCATCTCTTCCACGTTATACCCCGATTTTCAGGATACACAAGTCTCCAGTAAGGTGTCACTAATAGTGCCACAATATAAATACAACCCTGCTTGGGATGCATCATATATATGCTCTCTTAGCATCACCACCTTCTTCAACTGGCTAGACCTCAATCCAGACCTGTGCCCTGGCTTACTGCCTCCCTAGACTGAGGACAGAAACTAACAATCTTCTTGCCTAGCTTGCCCAGCTCCCCCTCCTCCTCACCAGTCACACTTCATCATTAGATTTGTCAATTCAGCTTTGTACTATTTTGATGCTTTTCTGGTGCCAATGAGCAATGACCTTTTCCCATCTCCTTACATCATTGCTTCCTTCCTTTCTCTTGAAGCTGCTGTTGCCCTCTCCAGCTCAGGCAAAGCCCTCATCATCACGAGATAAGACGCTGTTACTCCTCAGCATGTATCCTTCTGCTACTGCATCTCACTTTGAGGACTTTCCCAAGAGCTACTGAGAATGCCCTCCAAACAAAACCTGAATTACATGTTTAAAACCAAATCTCCAGTCTAAACTGGGTCAGGAAGGAAAGGCAGACAGAGCTGGTTTCCCTTCCCTTAGGGAAGTAAGGTTTCCATCCATTTCACTCTCTTTACACAGAAAAGCCATTCGTACATCAGATATCGTTCATGTGATAAGGCCTACATAAAGGGTCAGGACCAATTCCACATTCATGCTTAGATGACAGGAGTAAGGATTAGGAAGCAAATCTAGGATACTACCAGTTTGCTGCTTAAGATAAAGGGAATATCTGGATAGAGGAGAGAGCTCAAACACTACTGTAGGGGGTAATTATGAATTCTAGCTGAGGCAAAGAGACCTGCATAAAGGTGAGGAACAGCTGAAGTTGCTAGTTTTCCAGCTGTTAGCATACATAGATCTTGGCAGTGACTGATTCAATGCAGAATTTCAGATTAGTACCCTCCTACTTACTGCCTCTTTCTCTCTGTCCATAATGGTTTCCAACTCCTCAAAATGGCGAAGTTTTATCTCCAGCTTCTTCATCTGCGTTTCCACCAGAAGGGCGACCAGGGACTTGATCTTTCTTTCTTCCACTGCTGCTAGGTGCTGAGGATAAAACACAGGTTTTTATTTTGTAAAATGCATGTAAAATAAAGTGCTTTAAGGCCAACTACGCCTGCATCTAGCTTTAGCCATCCTATTCCACTTCTGGACAGAAAACAGGGCATTAGATTATCAATCTATGCTCAGAATCAGAAGCCCTTGGAAGATTATTAAGCTTTTAATCAAATAAATAGGTGCCAAGTTTTAATACAAGAGCTATTGTGGATGCTCAGTACTCATGAGCAATCCAGCTTTGCCTCGAAGCCTTCCGAGTGCTGTGCAACAGAGAGCACTTTCAGTGGAAATGCAAATGAGGGAGCAAGGGTACGTTGTACCGAGTCAGCTGCAGGTCATCCAAAAAGCTTTCACCAAAACACACACAGGGGGCTTTTACCTGGAACGACCCACAAAAACAGTGAGATGACTCTTGCATGCCTTTGCCATCAAAATATTTTTTGCTCAAGTAAACGAGAAGCTGTGTATCTCGTTAAGCATATTCCCATTACATGCAGCAGCACCACACCACTAAACCATAAGCTTTCTCAGCACAGCAGTTCCACCTCGGGCTAGGGAGAGCTTGCAGAGAAATCTCAACACAGATATTAGAAGAAACTTAAAAAAAAATCTCCAATTTCCTTTTATAACCTGGTTGCATAGTATTCCTATTGCAGAAGAAAACTGAAGGCAAAGCTGTATTTAAACTGCAAAAGCAAACTGCAGAAAAAAGCAAATAGATTCTTTCCAAGGCTTTAGCTTTACCCCATTTACATATACACACTTATACATAAGTGATACAGGTTATATATATGTGTGTGTATATATGCGATAGATGAGACAGCCTATAAAAGTGTTTCACATTTTCCCAAGCGTGAAAGGCATGTTAATGATGGCTTCAACCAGTTTTTGTTAAAAGCCCGCTGTTCAAAATGAAAATACACTCAAAACACCCATCGTGTGTACTGCTTGGAAGTTTCTGTATTAATAGTCAAAGGATGTTTCACAAACACCGTGTCCAAGCTAAGCCTTACTGACACATCCAAGGGTTGAGGGGGAAGGAGGGCTGGCTTTTGAGAAGGGAAAGGTGAGGGCTGAGGGGAGGAAGGAAAAAAGAAAAAGCTGGATCTCATCCAGCTCAAGCTGCAAACAGACTCATATTTAGCAAGCTGTGCCCCAAACCTTGGCTCAGAACTGGGGGAAAAACTAGAGCTGGCGAAAAGAAGCATTATAAAACTCCCTGGTAATCCTAATTATAAACAGAATTTCTCAAAAACATATGGTATTGTTTCCATCACTAATATGTTGTGTCATTTGACAGCATTCACCTCTGATAAGCCACCAGCAATACAGCAAGTCTTCAGTAAATCTAGATAACATACGTGCAAGACTTTCGCTAAGTTTAATTTTACATCAGGTACAGTTTGAGAGAACCAGAGTGATCACACAAGTTCATCTAACAGCACGCCACTGAGAAATTCAAGTAGGCTATTCAGTTAAACGCTGACCAAACAGTGGTGCACACGTTTGAAATAAAGTAACTGAATGGCTGACAGAACTAGAAAATTTAATGTCAATAATACTGTTTAGTAAAACAAACTCTTTTGTATGAAAAGTCAGTGACAGAAGTACCTTTGTTGAGACACCCAGCCTGCTGACAGTCATTTCACCTCACTTGATGTGTGCAATTTTAATAATGAAACCAGATTAACATGATATCAGCAATGCACATGATTAGGTAAAAGACAGGTCTCAAAATACACATTAGAAAGGAAACCATCATTGAAGTTTTTCCTGAAGAGACTGCTCCTTAGCCTGGCGTTACGCAGTGCTTTCACGTGGACAAAGAACAAGTCATTACCGACACTGCGGTTGACCAAAAAAAAAACCAGTACGACAAAATTAATAGTGACTTAAATTGCCTGATAAGGTGGATGCAGCGATGTGTTTAAGTCATAAATAAGCAAAAAAGAAGATGGTATGTGACATTATCCTGGGACACAGCAGTTCTGAGTGACCTGTATCAGCAATAGCGTGGCCAGCAGGAGGAGGGCAGTGATCGTGCCCCTGTACTCGGCCCTGGGGAGGCCGCCCCTCGAACACTGTGTTCAGTTTTGGGCCCCTCACCACAAGAAGGACGTCGAGGTGCTGGAGCGTGTCCAGAGAAGGGCAACGAGGCTGGTGAGGGGTCTGGAGCACAAGTCTGATGAGGAGCGGCTGAGGGAGCTGGGGTTGTTCAGCCTGGAGAAAAGGAGGCTGAGGGGAGACCTCATCGCTCTCTACAGCCACCTGACAGGAGGTTGTAGCGAGGGGGGGGTCGGTCTCTTCTCCCAAGTAACTGGCGACAGGACGAGAGGAAACGGCCTCAAGTTGCGCCAGGGGAGGTTTAGATTGGACGTGAGGAAAAATGTCTTTACTGGAAGAGTGGTTAAACGTTGGAACAGGCTGCCCAGGGAAGGGGTTGAGTCCCCACCCCTGGAGGTGTTTAAAAGACGTGTAGATGAGGCGCTGAGGGACATGGTTTAGTGGGCATGGGGGTGTGGGGTCGACAGTTGGACTCGATGATCTTAAAGGTCTTTTCCAACCTTAATGATTCTATGAGCTGAGCATCACGAAGCAAGGTGGACCTGGCCTCTGGCTGTGAGTGGATACAGAACATCGCTTTGGTTTGCTATTTAAACAGGGGAGTCCTACACACAAGTATAGCCACGAGTACCTCTGCGCCTGGGCTTGTGCCCGTTGCCGCAGTACTGACTGGTTTCTCTGCTCAGAAATCCCTTCTGGGTGAATACTGATAAACTTGGGAGTAATGACAAGACTAGTTACTGACCCAGCACACGTACGTTACAGGCAGTCTCACAGAACCTAGCCCATCCCCTGATCTTCTGAAACCCTACTGTAGCTGTGAAGTTAGCTGATCACAGCAAGAGCATCAGTATGGCAACTGGTACATACAACCAGACCACGAGACACCTCTGGAAAATGGATAGCATCCTAGCACCATCTCACTGGAATACTGTGCTGAAGTCTTCGCATCCACATACAAGAAGTCAACTGAAATTGCAACGGGCAGAGAAAATTACGTCTTCTTCCTTCCCTCTTCCTATTTTGTGAAAGGGAGGCTAGATGCTTCACCTAGCTTTTGTTCCCTGAGGCCAAGAGCGGATAAGACAGTCTTTCACAAATGAAACAGAAGAAATAAAGGTGGCAGATTACACAGAACTATCTAAACTAAGGCACACAACGGGAAAAACTAAGTCCTGTCATGCATCCATTCAAGCATGAGATGAAAAAGGTCCCACAGTCAGTTTCTCGAGCAGCAGCAAAAAGGAACCAATTAAAGACATAATTTGATTTGCCTATAGACAGAAAAAGGGATGTAGCTGCCTGCAAAAAGAAGAAACACGGTTTTAGCAACAGGGTCCCTTCTATTCCTGAATTTTACGTTTCTAAACACCTACACATGAGAAAGCGGTTGATAACCGAAGGCTTTTTAATTCAGTAGGCAAAGGAAAGTGCTGCTATGGTACAATGGTTAGTGGTTGAAGCATATCAGACTAGGAATAATGCTTAACAGCAAAGTTTGCTACCCATGGAAAAACTTATGGACAATTATAGGAGGTTTTGCATCACCGGCAGTTTTGGTATCAGTGTCTTCTAGAAAAGATGTATTCAATCACAACTACCTCAAAACAGAAATTCAGAGAAGTCATGGGATCAGTGTTATGCATGAGGTCAAATTATGACCAGAACAGTCCTTTTTGGCAGTGTAAGTGATGGATCAAGAGCTACAGCAGAAGCTCTGCAGCTCAATCGCAACGGGACAAAAGCTAACAGCAATCTGCAGGAGAGAGGACATTTTCTATCAGGTGCTACTTATGGCACAGAAAATTAAAAATAGCTTACATTGATTTAGGAATCCGAGAAGAAAATTAGGAAAAGAGACTTAAATAATTCTAATATTGTTTGTACAGAAGCCATAACCTGTAAAAATGCATTTAAAATTGTTGCTCCATTCTATACATAGGAATATAGTCTCACCCCTAAATGAACACATTCACTGGATACCATTTCTCAAATAAGTGGCTTCACCAATAAGCTGTCCTATCTCAAAAGAACAAAAAACTTCAAGTGCCTGCCTTTAACCCCTATTTCTCCTTAGAAGTCAACTGCACTATTCCTCCAATATAAAATCGTAAGGAAGACAACTCCGTAACAGCTCTTCACATGACCAGGTCTTGAGTTTATTACGAAGAACCGAATTACTCTCTCAGACAAGATACAGCTCACTGAAAGCCTTAATATTGTCTGGGTTTTTAAAATGCAAGTGGAAAGAGAATTCCCTGAACTTGAATTCTACTCTGAAGTGTGAACATCCTAATTATAATATATTATTTTCTGTAATATAAAGCTAAAATTCTTCTACAATATTATTATTACCATAATGAAAACTGCCGTTAGCCAAATCCCTTCATCCTCTAGCACTTGTTATCACCAAAGGAAGGAAAGTAGGAGATCATCTTTATTTGGAGCAAGCAGCCTTCCATAAAATAGAGATTATATTTCATGCCTCCTTACATATATGCATGTTTTTTTTTCAACTTGGCTGAAAATATCTGTAAGTCTGACGAACTGAAAGTAAGTTACTCTCAGTAAAAGAGCTTGGTGCTTGGAGCACCACAGGTTCCGATGCAGACAGGCAAAGAGATGCACAAGGGAGCCAGTTAGGACTCTGCACTTCAATGAACCTGAAGTTTGTCTGCAAAGTGGGGTTCCACACAGCTAGGGTGCCTGGCTTTGACACTAAGCAACGCTGAATTCATGCAACTTGTGATTTTAGAACCTGGCTTGAAAGGTAATAACTAAAAATATCCTCAAATCTCATGGGTTCATAAAGGAGGGACTGGATCATCATGACAACACCTATCATCACACTATCCTCGATATATATGAAGCAGTTGGGAAAAAAAGTCTAAAGTTAAAGTTGTAAGTTTCAAAGATCAAGACTGCAAGAGTCAGTATGACACATGCAACACCTCATTATGTTCACCATTGTGTCCTGGAAATCCATCAGGAAATAAACACCATCCATGCTTTACTTTTGGTATCTATAAAGTAGGTGACGTGGAACATGGCACTGAATCCAAGAGCGATTAAGAAATCCAAGCTACAACTTCAATCCAAAAAAATATGTAAAGAGAAAACAGATTTTGAAAAAGATATTCTGAAAGAAGCAAAGGCGGTCTGGTTCCTGCAAAAAGAAAATGAAAGACAACATGCAATTAGTAATTACAGGGTAAAGAAAAGCTATTAGATAGGACGCTGATTCAAACCACAGCTCATTAAACTTCTGTTTGCCTGTCTTAATGATACAAAGACAAGAACATGTTTTTGACAAACGCACAGTACCTCTTAACAAAAAAATCATTAAGTTGTCTATAAAAAATTGCACTGCTAGAATTGAACATCGCATTGTTTTTACAGACAGAGTCCAAGCACAGAAGGCTTGTGCGAAGTCCACAGAACAGCCGGTGGCACAGCAAAAAAGGCAACATAAGGGTTTTGCCACCCAGACCTATGCCCTCAGCATTACAGCCAGACCTATCAAGCAGAGAAAAGTCTTTCCAAAAAATGACAAACACATTTTGGGGCTATTTCTTAGGGATGTTCATCGACTTCATAATCATAAAAGTAGCCGCCTAAATTAAAATTGTACACTATTTCACTTAGGCGTTCAAGCAGAAGAAATTGAAGAACACAGTTGTGCTCCTTCAAGGTCTTAGAGATTAGAACATGAAATCGCACAGATCTGGAACAAAGGACCATTTTAAGAAGAGTTCTAATGTGAACTGGAAACCAAGCCAATGGATATTTGTATAAAACAAACCTTTGCTTTGGTGGCAGCTGAGGCAAGGGCAGCAGCTGCAGCTGTAGCTACGTTTCCTTCCGAAATTTCATGTTCCACTTTCTTCTTCCCAGCCTCGTTTTCTTTGTCTTTGCTTGCATCAACGTTCTCCTTGTTCTCTTCTGCCTCCTTTTCTTCTGGAAGAGATTTACCGCCAAGTTTGTTACGTGCATTCTCCCCTTGTTAACAGTATCGTGTTAGGACAGAAATTACACTATGCATGCTGCTATTAGTCAAACAAATTAATTCATCCACACACTGTCACATTCCTACGTTATAGTACTGCTACTCATCCAAATGCTGACAGGGGAACAATTCTAGTCTAAGAGGATCTGATCCAATACAGCAACTTTAAATGCTTTTGGTTTCCACCCTGTCAATTCAACTTCTGCCATCAGCTTACTCTCATCAGAACAATTTCAGCTGCATTTCCCAATCAACTCCATTATTATATCTACTCTTGTATGTAAACCCTAACATGTCTTGTTCTACCTGGTGCTGAAATACTGAATGTTAGTTCCAGGAGAAAACAATATAACCATGTGGTACAAGGGCAACATGTTAAAAATAAATAAGAATAATGTCTTATGTAGGAAAAAAAAAAAACAGTACTCCTGCAGGGTCTGCGTCACTTCACAGGGAAACTGAGCTAACATATTAGCTTATAAGGGTAGAAGTGAGCAGTCCCATTTCTTTGCATCAAAAATGATCAAATGGTGTGCAATACAGGCAAAACAAAATAATTTATGACCTACATGCACTTTGCTACTGCAACTTCTTCACCCAGTCACTACACACAGTGACAGAATGCTCAGCTCAGGTCTAAAATGAGTTCAAGAAAGAATTTAGTGCCTAAGCTTTGCAGTGAAATTAAACTAAAATATTTACTACTGAACCATGAAGCAGCCTGATGTGCAAGAGGAAATATTTCTGCCACAGTTGAGTTTATAGTCTATTCCAACCACTTTAGAGGAAGGCTATTAAAGCTAACAGAGCTTGAGGAGCAGCTGGGAACCATTACCTGGCTTGGTGTCTGCAGTCCCTTCGCTATCTTGCTCTTTTTCTGGATTTCTCTCATTTTCTCCTTCTTGTACTTTATCGCCTTCCTCAATTTCACTCTCCGCTTTGTTTTCAACCTAAATGGGATGAAAGATTGTTTGAAGAATGAGAGCTATAGAAGACATTCACTGCTAACTTCACTTATAGCTTTCAAATTAATTCACTGTCATAAAGGAAGAGATTAAATTTTAAAGGTTGACTGCTATACTTAAGCCCATTTTGACAATCGTATCCAAAATCTGAATAAAGTAACTGCTATGCTGGACGGAAGTCTATCAGGTTCAGTAACCCAGGCCAAATTTCATCGGAAGGTACAAGAAATCCTGAACTAAGATGACATAAGAACATGTTCTTTCCCTATGAAAATTGTACTGTAAATTCTGCTCTATTCCTCTCCCCCCCCCCCCCCCCCCAGCCCCATGCTGCCCCCATTTATTCCAGTAGTTCGTGCATAAGTTTTATATCCTTTCCAGTGTCTGCCACGTTAACAATTTATTGTTAACGGCATTCACCTATCCACACAGCTCCAAATTCTGCAGAACTCATGGTCACAACAGCATCCTGTGGCAAAAAATGCTACAACTGAATTACATGTTACAGGAGGATGCTTCTGTCCAGGAATTGGTGGAAGAGAGCAACGTTTGCAAAATGGAAGTAAAATAAAAATATTTCTTGTTAAAATGTAGCTCCCTTAACATAGCATTAATGAAATCAGCAGCAGCTTCATGCTTAACACCAGAAGCATCATTTTCCCCTTGAAAATACTCCAAACTGACCTGAATGTTTCTCATTTATTCTGCTCTACAGAACAATGCATTTTTTTAAGCTCTGACCAAGTCTTCTACACTTACATCTACCTAAGTGTACCTGACTATTTACCAGAAAGGCAGCAAAAGATCTATCTGAAAAACAGAGTGAGAAGTAACATCAAGACTACACTCAACAGCCATTAGGTTAGTTTTATTTCATTCATTTGACTGAGGAGGCAACACAGAAATACCACCTGTTGCTGCAGACTCAGTAAGTGCCTACTACCATTTATTTAGCAGGGGGATGTTCTAATTCCAGGATATTATTAGTTTAATTCCGGGTCAGGTCGGAAACAATCACAGCCAGTGCATTTATTGTAGACTATCTGAAAAGAGGTACTGTGTTTGTAGACACGGGGTTATAAAAAAAACCCCAAGCAACTGCATTCTTGTAGGCACTCTCAACAGGTTGAAGGAATTAACTTCTAAATATCTGATCTTGATGGGCAGGATGCATCACACCTAACATCAAAAGTATACAATACATCTATAACCAAGAGTTAGCCCAGATTTCTTGCGAAGAGTTTTGTTGACCAGCTCAGCTACGGGCACCTTCCTTGAGTCAGACAGATCTCATCCTCCCACACCCACTAAGCCACATGCGATAGTGCAGATCAATCAGATAACGTAACTTGCATTGTCACTGGAGAGCTGCGATGCAGCTGGGGCAACAGCGTCACTCAGGTTGTCTGTTCAGCTCCACACACGGCACTCACAAATGGTTGCCAAACACTGCGAGTAACCCAATTACTGGGTTACTCACACATTTCCCGGAAAGCCCTGGCCTCTCTGATCTTGTCAGAACTGAAAGCTGCCTTCAACTTTGGGAAGGCAATTTGTCACAAGACAAACTTCGAAGTGATGCTTGCTTTAGACCACTACCAGCCATGAACCATAACATACCAATGTACTTCTGCAGCTTAAGTCTCTAATTCGCTTGATACCACCCAGTCCCAACCTTTTTTTCTCAGGACTAGAAAACAACACACCGACATCTCATTCCTCGTTTGCCCAGCAAAAGAAACATCTCTATATGACGCCTCTATGCACATGTCCAAAGAAGAGCAATGAAGCTGGAGAAGGGTCTGGAGCACAAGTCTGATGAGGAGCGGCTGAGGGAGCTGGGGTTGTTCAGCCTGGAGAAAAGGAGGCTGAGGGGAGACCTCATCGCTCTCTACAGCCACCTGACAGGAGGTTGTAGCGAGGGGGGGGTCGGTCTCTTCTCCCAAGTAACTGGTGAAAGGACGAGAGGAAACGGCCTCAAGTTGCGCCAGGGGAGGTTTAGACTGGATGTGAGGAAAAATGTCTTTACTGAAAGAGTGGTTAAACATTGGAACAGGCTGCCCAGGGAAGGGGTGGAGTCCCCTCCCCTGGAAGTATTCAAAAGACGTGTAGACGTGGTGCTTAGGGACATGGTTTAGTGGTGGACTTGGCAGTGCTAGGTTAACAGTTGGACTCGATGATCTTAAAGGTCTTTTCCAACCGAAATGATTCTATGATCCTATGACTTGAGAATAAATCACTCCTAAGAAAATAAAGCAGTATGAAGACTGAAAACTGTTCCCTATGGACCCACACACTGACCAGCACACTACCACCTACCTTTCTTACACAGCATTTTAGAACATAATAACTGAGGTTTCTAAGTGTCAGAACTATCTTTTCAGAACCAGTGTACTGAGCCAAGCTTACCTTCTCAGATTGTTGCCCATCTGTCTCAGTTTCCATTTTTTCTTCTTCAGCTCCATCTGAGAAAAGAAATAAGTAAAGTATTTAGAATTGCCATAATGTCCATTTATCATACTCCACATTTATTTCAGGGTTAACCAAAATTTTCTGTTCTCCACTGACAGTGGTTTAAAGAAAGCCACAACACTAAACTCCTGGAAGACTAAAAGCTTATTATACCAATTTTAGTTTAAAAATCAAGTTTACTTGCCATTTTAAATTTAACTGGTTTTTCTTTTCAGTCCAACAAGCAGGACAAAACATTAAGTTATCTACGCTCTGCTGAAACACCCAGTCTACCCACGTAGAGAGGAACCACCAAATCTACCAGTTTTAGCTACATAAAGGACAGTTCGATGCACAGTTCTGCAGTATTCAAGTCATACAGTAATTCCCATTGGTAAGTTGCAGTATTATAAAATGTTTTTCCCAATACATCCAATTTGATTCTGTAGATAGTTGTCAGTTACATGATTAACCTCAATTACAGTGCTGCCAGACTTGTCATTCCTCCTTAGCACAAGATCCCCTGAGCTGCTTTCGATGAAAGGTCTATCCAGAGGCCTTGTCGTGTGTTGCAGGTCAACTGAAGATTTAAATTCCATTTTGCAGGTGGTACAAATACCAGAATTCCCCAAAGCAGTCTTCAAAATAACTATTCAACACCAGAGTAACATTAAGCACTAGCAAATTTGTTAAAGCACTAATACTGTTCTTAAACACTAAGGATCTCATTTTTTCTGGCCCCAAAACCACTGGAGTTCCAGGCAGCGAGCAGTTACCCTCCGCATCGGTTTGATGTGAAACCCTGCACAGTGAAACCTCATTTCACACCCTTTGTACCTGCTGCCCTGCGTACACGTGATGACCAGCTGGTTCTCCAGTCCCGTACGGCTCTCTTGTGTTGTTCCTCCAAACACATTTCTCCCAAAAGCACTCTGAAATGTATCCAAGCCCTCAGAAATACATTCAAAACAAATGTTTGAGTCTGAACTGAACAACGAAGCTTAGATCAAAGAAACTGGCCCAAAAGGTGTAGTCCTATGGTAGATGTTCCTGGACAGCGCTCTCACTCAGACCTTGATCATCCGTTCTCTTGCTTCTTCTTCAGCTGTAGTGATA
The DNA here is from genome assembly GCF_000699105.1 of Pygoscelis adeliae. Taxonomy (NCBI): domain Eukaryota; kingdom Metazoa; phylum Chordata; class Aves; order Sphenisciformes; family Spheniscidae; genus Pygoscelis; species Pygoscelis adeliae. The sequence continues at coordinate 177,775 of NW_008824677.1, forward strand.
CCAGTACTTGTGGGTTTGTACTGAAGAGTGGATCAATGAAATAATCCAAGTTAAACCCTAACATTTTCTTTGCCTTTTCACTGAAAAAAGCTGTACTGCAGCTCCTCCTCAAGAGCCCAACTGCAGCTGCCTAGTTAGGTGCTAAACAAGATATGAATCACTTTTGAGCACAAGAGCTGGTTGTTGGTTAGATACAAAGCAAGAAAAGAACATAAATTACCAGCTGAAAGCTCAGAGTTTCCTCTGCATCCAAATATAGCCATCCAAAAAATGAGAAACAGAGCTGAGGCTGAATGAACACACCTCCTGACAATGTTGTCACAGGACAGCCTGCTCGACTCCCAGCTTTTTAAAAAGCATGCTTTCCAAGATGCTCTGAAAAACCAGAGCTGAGTTGCACCTTCAGTGCTAACGCTGAAAAAGATAATAGCGTTGGGTGAGCTCTTCTCCCCAGTGGCTTCAGGTATTGCCGACAGATGTTGTAAGATGTGCAGGGCTCTCCGTAAAACCACCAGTTGCGTTCTCTGGGCAATAACAGTTTCCTGGACTGCTCCAGGAGGTAGAGCCTCAGCCTTACACCATGACCTGAATCTTCAGAGGAATCACACGAGACAACCTCTGCCAAGACTGGCTCCAAGACAAGGCTCCCATACTGGAGTCATGAAGTACTTCCTTGTGGAAAGAGAGAAGCATGCCAAGCACGTTCTCAGGAGGAGACCTCTACAGAGAGCAGAGGCAGCTCACCTACATCACTGCAGCCTCCGGTTCTGAACTGGTCATCAAAAATCTCCATCTAGTGTGTGACCAAAGAAGTCCTCCTCTCCTCAGAGGCCAAAACAGAAGAGTACAAGTAATTTGGGAAACATTCATAAGCAGCTACAAGCATATAATATGAACTATTGTGATACTTGGAGGGTTCTCTCACTGCCATGGACGTGTGGGTCTGGAGGGCACCTGCTGCCTCTTACGCTTTCATGTTGGGAACCCAAAACAAGTTTGCCAGACACCCATAAAAACCTGACCTTGACCACAAGCACCCTGAGAGTGCCCCTACTACCAGGCATGAAAAAACCTTAGCTTCAATACACAACAGCTACGTGCTTCCTGCTATTGCTCATTTTGGTTTTTTGGCTGACTAGACTGAGCTCTTCAAGCTTGTAACCTCTTACTTACTGTCTGTTTGGTATTCAAACAGCTATTACAGAGACACCTGAAGAGTTCTGCCAAAACAGAACCAGGCACCCTTGCATTACAGATTGTTTTCTGAGTAGTAGCTGACCAGTTATCATACCGTCTAACTTTAGCATCTACAGCAGAAGACTAGATAACAGCCTATCTGGTATACGAGTGAGACCAAAATGAGGAAGAAAAAAAAATTAAAACGTATGTGTTACCATGTGCTGGATGCACGCACCTCATAAGAGAAGCATGTGTTTTAACAGCAGTTAGTATCTTCTTGTGCTTAGCACACATCTCTTGGTGCTAACCCTTGGTTCATTCGTTAAGTCATTCCTTTACAGAATACTTATTTAAAAGGTTCCTACTAACGATAGCAGGCCTCTGAGATAAGAGGATAACAACAAGCATATTGATGGAGAATACCATGAAGGTGTCTGAATAATGTACTACTACTTCCAGATATTTTGCATATGGATTGTTTAAAAGTCCAAGAAATCCCCATTTATTTGCAGCACCCAGCTGTTCTGCAAAAATGCACAAGAGGGGAGTGTCAGCACAACCTCGTACTCCTTGTGTAGGACCTCAGAACTGCAAGAACAGAAACCGTAGTACAATTTAATGTACAGGGGCGTTAAAGAAGGAGCTTATTTAGATCATGGACTCCAACACATGCTGCTACACCAACACAAAACTCTTGGTGAAAAGCATCCATCTCTCATTTTCTGGCTGGTGTAGGGTGTTCATTTTCAGTAATCCTTATTTTACTGGCAATTCCTGTGTGCTACACTGAAGAAAAACAGGTGTACAAAGTGTTTTGCTTTAATAGCAACAGTTCTGTAGAGAAGTTTTTACAGAAGTCCCTTCCATATATTAGCAAAACCTACTAAAATGTCTGACTGAAAGATAATGGTTTTCCTCTTGGCTTATTTTAAGGTGATAAACCTACTTATCTGAAGTATCTGCCACCATAATTCAATTTATGGAGACTGGGGACATACCTCCTCAGAAGTTTTATTTCAGAGTTAGGATTTAGTGACCTAATAATGTCACAGGGAAAATCTAGATTAGATTTTGTCAGACAGCTATTTCAAGCCTAGAAGCAGAGCTCCAAACTGGGCTTAAAAGTGTCATCCCTTCTAGCAAATGAAAGGGAAAGCTTTACAAAGAAAGCTTTATTCTCTCTTTTAGCAAAAAAAGTGAAGAAAAAGTGCAGAACACTCCAAGTGTGCTTGGGTTGGTAGAGTGGAAGATCATTAGCTCAAACTAGGAAAATACTGCGCAGGAATACACAAGTTTTCATTCTGGTGCTGCTTAGCCCAAACACCAAGAACTTCAAGATTCCTAGTATTGGGATACAGTGTAATTGAAAGAAAAAAGTCTATCATTTTGTATAAACAAAAACTTAACCACAGGGAGAAGTGGAGCAATTCTGAAGTTCTGCTTCCTACAAAACTCCAAGTCAGAGTGAAACAGGCCAGAAAAGTTCTCGCCTGTGGACAATTTTAAGTCAAAATGGGGAGGCTTCTGTTTCTTAAAAGCTCATGACTTGATAATTTTTTCACTCTCCTGGAAGACAAGAACCTGGAGCTCAGGTTCTCTAGTCTACAACATGGCTGAGCAGAGACTCAAGTCTCAGCATCCCATACCAGCAGCGAGCATCTTGACCATCGGGCTACTATCTCATCTGTTGAAGGCTCATAGTCCAAAGGAGTTCCCACAGAAACCTGCAGCTTCACATTTATACTCCGAGGGAGGGGGAAACATTCCCTAGAAAGTTCTTGTCACACAATTGCACATGATTTGCTCAGGAACACAAACTTCACAGGTGACAATACTCCTTGCTAGATTTGGATTCACATTTGAGAGAAAGCTGTAAGGCAATAATCATGTAAGCTGCCCCTAAGAATGCCATAAAATAAAGTCCTATAAGACACAAACTTTCCTCTTCTACCCAAGAAGTCAGCTTGTTCTTGTGTCTTTTAGGTAAGACTGAACTCCCTTTCCACTCTAAACTCAATTCTGAATGTGGGTTTTGTTTTCTGATTACAACGCATTTCAAGGTTTCCCATCTTAAGGTAAAGTTTTTCAGAACAGCAGCATCCAGCAATGCATGAGTCGCTGCGGCAGCTGAGGACACGAGCACAGGATGAATTTGTGTACGTTTACAATGTGCTACACATCAAGCATTATCATGGATTCTAAGTGTTTGCTATTAATTCTCTACAAGTATTGGGGCTAGTTTTATTAAATATTCATTTTTTATTTCATATACTCATAGAAAGGTTTCGGTTGGAAGGAACCTTTAAAGATCATCCAGATCATCCATGGGCAGGGCCATCTTCCACTAGATCAAGCTGCTATAAGCCCCGTCCAACCTGACCTTGAACACTTCCAATGATGGAGCATCCACAGCTTCTCTGGGCAAATTTGTAGACCTATCTGTAGACCACGGTAAGAGTTGTTAAGCAACTACTGCTGCGGAGGAAGTTCCACGGCAAACAAGACACCCCAGAAAGACAAACTCCTTCCCATCCACCCTTTAGAGAAAATTTTCTCAAAGAAAAAAGCACATAGAGCATCTCACAGTAAGGAAAACTGCCCTTGGACTCTCCCTTGCGTCATAATACATTTGATGGACTCTTTCCAAAACGAAGTGTTCTTTTATGTTACATAGGGACACATTCAGCTACAAAGAGAGTCAGAGGTATGTATGTGTGACAGTAAGATTATTGCGGACATCCCAACTTCACTTAGGTTTCCTAGTCCTGGCTGTAATAATAAATGTTCTTTTAAAATTAGGATGACAACTTTAGGCAGGTTGTAGTCAATGGTTTTTGAAAACTGTTTTCTCGTATTAGCTACTAAGCCCTTATTTGCAGTGACAGCGCTATGCCTCTGCACTTCCCACTGGCATAAACCATTCTGAACTTGTGTACATCGAGGGGACCGTGCTGAAATACTACATGTATAAGGAAAAAGAAAATGAAAGCTATCAATTATTAGTTTGGGGGTTGAGTAAGTTTACCTGGGTTGAAGCAGGTTTCTGCTTCTAAATTACAGGCTATTGAAAGTACCTCAAACCAATTAAAAGTCCCGTAAAAACTAATCTCTAATTCAAATATGAAAGGATTGGGAAAAAACCAAAACATTTCTGACCCTCTGCATGAGAATGACAGAAGTGACTCCTGCCTTTCAGTTGGATATAAACACAACCGTACTGATTTTCCTGTATGATCTAATGAGGTTAATGAAAATACATAACTGATAATGCAAACAGGAATTGATCAGTTCCATGTCCCTATTACAAAAGGGGAAGACTTAACTTTAATGAGAAAGAGCCTGTAATCCCTTTTACATGGCACCAATGATGCTCTTTAACCCTCTTCAGCAGGTTTGGTATTATACCTTGCAGGCTATGGGGAATCAAATTAGCAATATTTCTTAGATCAGCAAGAGGCAGATGGTTGCGAGACACCACAAGACATCTTTCAAGAAGGAGAAACCACTTGCAGACCAGGAAACATCACCTCTCCGTTCCCCCCTTCAAACCTGAAGCAGGAAATATTTTCTGTCTCTATGGAAGCTTGTTCCGTTTTGCGTATTATCTCCAAGAACACGGAGCCTCATTTTCTAATACATGAAGAACTTATAACTGACTTCTGACAAAGCCCACTGACTTTACAGAGAAGTTAAATTGACTTTAGGTCAACAAGTAAAACTATAAAATATTTCCATGGTAAGAATTTACTGCATTACCAGCAAACAGACACTTGCAGCATAAGCAGATACATAACCTCCATTGTCATTGGAAGAACAATAAGCAAAACCCCACATATAAATGCACAGAATCACTAGCATGAGTTTCAGCTCAGCAAATAGTTTAAATATGCCCTCAAGACATCCCAGCCTCCTTTGTTTTCACTAAGGCAACACACACAACCTGTCAAAAGTCAGGCTTGAATATTAATATTTAATTGAGAGGAAATATACTATAGCTATGGAAAAATCCTGGGTCTGAATATGACAATTACGCTATTATCTAAACCATAATTTACATTTTCCACAGTAAGTCAGGACTCTGCAGCCACCAGAGCTTCCTCTGTTTCTGCTTCACGCAGCTTGTAGGCGTACAGCACAATAACCAGGTGGGCTTCCATGAAGAAGGGTGGAGAGTTCACAGAAAGCTGCTGCAGCTTTCGTGCGAGCTGCACGAGTCCATCACGAGAGGATTGACGGGCTCAATCCTCCAGCGGCGCAGAACTAGCTCACAGGCACCTGGATACACGCAAAGTGAATGAAGTACTCGGAGACGCTTCATTTTAACAATACTTGCATTATTTCAGAGTTAAAGCACACCCTGGAGACCAGAAGAGAAAGCATCCTGCCAAAAATGAAGTAAAATAACTTCTCCTGTGTATGTATACTTGTGTGTAGTTTTCTAGTATGTGTATTTGAGAATGATACAAAATCATCCATAAAATATTAAATTTAATCATCCATTTAAATCGCTTACAGTTGTAGCAGACAGTAAATCAGACCACCAGTCCCTCAGTGCTTACTGTCACAGATGAGCTACAGCTTGAAGCATCCATACACTTGTGTCAGCGGAAATACTTTCAGTGAAATGCTTGTTAGAATAAGACCTAAAATGCACAAGTAACTGCCTCCAACACAGGCACTTCAGCGACTGCCTCGTGCCTCATTCAGTGACTGCATATACGTGCAATGTAGTTAATCACCTTTGGAAAGCCATTAAGAAAGCACACATACTCAGTGAAGACTTAATTGAAACTACTAAGTACCACAGGCGTACAAGGGTACTTCCCTTCTCTGGAGCTTAATCACTAGCCTAATGAGCTACGATCCCTTGTTTGCTCTCCTCAATTCATTTTCACTAAAACAGATGCGAAGCATCTTCATGTATTGCACTCTGTAACCTACAGTGGGGCACTATCTTGAAAAGCAAAAGACAGTGTCTACCATGCTTACCACAGCGCCTGAAGCACTTGAGTCTCCCCTTAACTCTACTGAAGCCTTCCTATATCAATTTAAAAAGGAACCATCCCCAGCTTTTAGAAAAACTAACAATGAAGACTTAAAAGAGGAGATTCTTGCAATGTAAGCTCCTGCAATCTGTTCTAGTCATATTTTCCCGTTTCGCAGTCCACATTGCCTATAATTCACCAACATTAAGAGTTTTTAAATCATTATGGAGCTATGACATAATTTTATTTCTAAAATATAACAACTGATGAACTTTAATTGTAGTCCGGAACCCTAAGTAGATCTTTTTAGTTCTCCATAGTGACATTTAGATATAAAACTTCAGGTCTAGCCATGCAGAAACACAGCTCCATTTCAGCAGTTGCACACCACAATGCTACACTTCGACGTATTAAACACACCTCTGCAAGTGCAAGCTATGGATTCCCCCATGCCCTCCAGTGCAAAGCTGTTTTGGAGGTGGAAGGCACCGCAGATTGTTGAGTGACCCAGTTCACTCTTGCTGAGCAGCTCCCCCAGGGAGAACCATCTGCTGTTGTCCTAATTTATTCCATTAGTCACAGCCCAATACAAATCGCATTAACTATAACAGGACAGTATTACTTCTAGAACTCACCACACAGCTCATTCAGAAATAATCGTGTTATGGTCATCTGCTCTCCAACTCCCCATATTAAACGACAAGCACTTCAAAATCTTTATTTGCAACTTGTGTGCAAATTCTCCTGGAGAAAGGGCTAACCTACAGACCAGCAATATCACCGATGATGTAGCAATGGTAAACTTCCACAGTCGTGCTGCAGGATTAAGAATTAAGATTCAAAGCAGCATAGATGTCAGAGGTCCTTAACATACTACAGTGAAGCCTGTACTTGGAGAATATGGAAAAAGGAAACAAAGCCCCAGTAAGAAAGATTTAACCTAAGATGAGCTTATTTTAAAATAACTATCAAATTAAACTTAGTCCCAGATAGAATAACACCTAGATTTGTTTTATAGTAAACTTGAAAATAAACCCCAAAGCCTTGCCCTTTCAACAGGGCTTCGATGCTTGCTGTCAGTTTTGCGCAACAGAGCATTGCAGAACAGGGAGAAGCAGATATTCCAGATGCTAGTGTTCCCCTTTCCGCACATACTCCGCATCTTCCCAAAGCACCGAGCTGCCTCACATCAAGTCTATCCCACTGAGTGTAAAACTGAAAAATGTAACAGAAGGATTGAGTGGTCTGATAACTTCTTTTCTATTTAAAAAAATATCTTAATCAGTTAAGCGGTACTTTTAAATCTAATTTAGAAGTGTAGTTTTACAATGGACATTAAGTACCATAAATAGCAGACGTGCGTCTTCACCTGTACGACTAGCAGTTGGTAACTGAACAGCACTGGAACACAGAGGTCCCTTACGATCCCATCACACAATCTGGCACCTTGCTCATGTCTCTAGAAGGGGTGACAGCAGGTCAACTATGAGATGCGCAAGCACAGCCCAAATCAAACCTTCCAGTCAATCTAGATTACATGCTGTTCAGTTTTACCCAAAGCTATACGTGCCTTTAAATATCTAGTCACTAAATTCACCAAAATGATTCGTGATAAGCTGAACAAAACAGCAGCCAACAATGCTGGAGAGAAAAATAAAGATCTACAGACAAGTCGGTAGATCTGTACCAAACTCAAGAGGTGAAAGTCTGAGACGGTCAGTAGGTACGTAGCAAAACACGCGTGTCTACCCATTTTACCGTTGAAGGAGAGCCAAAATAGGGTTAAACAGAAAGGGTTACACAAAGTGGTTTCACTTTATAGGGAGTTGCCACAAGATACACTTTTACTCTCCATAGTAATGAATAAACAATTTGCACCTGTCAAAGTTTCAGATAAGAGACTTAATACCAGAATATCTGCTGAATACTACAAGAAAACAGCTCAGTTGAAACCGAGCTCTAAAACAAGAGCTTGCTAGTATGGCAGAGGAATGTACAACAACCAGAGCCAAGAATCGTGGCATTATCATGTACCAGTCTATCTTTTTATTATAAGTTCCTCTTCTGCTGCCACCACGGTTAGCAATGTACTCAGAGTACAAGACTTGCATTAAAACTGGTTACCAAAAGGTGTGATATAACATTATAAATTCAGCTGCAGCACAAAGAGCCAATAAAACTCAGTTTGCTTATCGTAACTATAATGCTAGAAAGGCAGCATCCTCTAACTACTCCAATACCCAGAGAATTGGCATGAAATGTTCTGCTCTGGTATTTTTGCCCACTCAACTCTATGCATCCCAAGCAATGGCATTTCCACGTAGTCAGAGTAGGAAAACAGATTTCTGAAACTAAAGCTGGTCCTAAGTTCATTAATTCAGTGGAAAGAGTTAGTAACCCTGCAGCAAGCAGAACTGGAATGACCTGTCACACTCTCCTTACCCGCGATTCCCGTCTCGTATTGGAGGTGAACTTACGGTTTATTATGAGTCAGAAGAAAATGCCCAAGGAACCTCATCTGCAGAAATTTCTGCATTTTGATGGACAGCCTACCGATTTTCTCTGGCTCATCTGGACCTGTTCCAGCAATGCAGCTGCTCTCTAGTCCGTATGTTGGATCCACCTTCCCAGAGGCTCTTGCTGCTTCTTGTACTTTCTTTACATGAGCTTCAACAAGCTCCAGCGGTACCTCCTCTCTGACTCGAGAAAACTCCTCTGTTAAAAATGACACAGAAAGTGTTATATTGCGAGGGTTTTAAGGGAAACTAAAAGTTATGATTTTCTCAGATCAACGTGCAGGTAAATCTCGTGACAAAATGAATTCTCAAATATTTAAGTTCCTTATTTTCACATGAGGTAGTTAATTTTCTCTCTCAAACGTGGTAGGAAATAGTCTCCTCCCAATTATGTAAAACTGTCTTTTACATGGAAAAATAAGGAAAAAAGTGAAAGGAACTATTTCATCGAGTTTCTTAGAGGACCCATATAACTTCACAGAAATAAACGAGGAAAACTGAAAGTTTAGCGTTGTGCATTTACCCATAGCTAAACTAATGACAGTGGTCACAGTAACACCAGCTACTAGGTGGTGCTTGCAAACACTGTCAATAGTCAGTGAGCACAGAAGGGGAGTGCAAGCCATCTTTAGACACTCCGTGGCCTTTAAGAGCTACTCTAACTTGCCTGTAAATTGGCAGTTTCAGTAACAGCAGAACACAATACTGGCTATCAGTAGACCTGTTTTCTACATACACGTAAACTTGTTTTTACAACTTATTGCCCACCCTGAAGAAACTCTAGAAACGGTTGATTTTAAGAGCAGACTAACAGAGAGCAAAGTTGTAGAGACAGGGCGAAAAAAAATCGCTGGGGCAAACTCATACCTAACGCGGCCTTCGCTGCGGCTGATGCCACCCGGGGATCCACCACCGATGCCAGAAAAGCAACGGTACTCATCACTGGATTGCCAGATTGGCTGAAAGGTACGGGCTGGTAAGCCAGCGGGCCCAGAGACGCATCGGAGTTCTCCAAATAGGGGTCTTCAATCGGAAGTCTCAGAAAATGGAGAATGCACTCATCTTGGGTACGGCTCCCAACATGCTCTGAGACTTTGTTCCAGTCATCTTTGTACATCTCCAGAGCCTGCAAAAGATGAAGATCGTTGTATATACATTGACTGCTCGGGGGGGGAACCCAAAAACAAACCTACTTTATGCAAAAAGATTTTCTATACTAGTTATTTTGGTGATGGAACAATAAATCGGGATCAGAAAACTATTTAAAATTGTATTTTTTCTGGTAGCAAAGTTATTCTGCATAAGAAATACGAACATCTCACTGGGACATCAGCTAAATTTAAGCTGCAGGGATCATCACACGAGTTTTATGCTGTTACTGTATCAGAATTGTCAGAAGATTTGGGATTTATGAATAATATTTGCATACTTAGTGTTTCCCCATTTTGCTTTCACATGAAAAGCTTTACAGAGAAGTAAGTTTGCTTGTCCTACCAAGTCTCACCAATTCTTTTAATTCCCATAACTACTCCCCCTGAGGGCACTCTTGTGTTCTCTCACTTATGTCTTAACACACTAAGCTCTTTGGGGCAGGAACAGGATTTATTTCACACATATATACTAGCTATGATGGTGAAGTCCAGTTTTTAGATCCAACAGATGTTATGAAAATGAAAGATCATCAAACCAGGGGAAAAGAGGAAAATATGGCTGATATCATGAAGCCAGAAGAGATCAGTTCTCTAGCAACTGTTTAACAGTCTGATTTTTGTTATGCATTCAGGTTAACAAATTATCAGGTGGCTTATCTACGTAATGAAGTAAGAACTTACAGATTAAATCAAAGATTTTGTAATTCAGAATTTCAGTCGCTTTTAAAGTTACTTAAGAAAAGTCTTAACAAAACAATTTAATAACAATGAGCTACTGAAGTCCCTGCACTAGTTTTTCAAAAACTAACAAATTAGTACTGTAAAAACCCAAAGTGGTAGCCTAATAGAATATTATCCCTTAACAAGCAGGGTTTTTTTTCCCTAAACACTGTTTTAGTTATTTAAGTATTTGGATAGCATAAAATAAGTGCTGAAGTATCCTGAACCGTTAACTTTTACATTACTGAGATGATTCACGGTGCAGTCACCTAGAAAAAGTAAAAAGCCATTTGAGATCTAGGCAAAATATGTTGAACTTAAAAGTGAAAATGGGATCTGCAACTCACAGGCATAACAGAAGTCTTCTGAAAATATTTAATACCAGAGGCCTGAGCAAGGGTGGTAAACACCTTTCTGTTTGAGTTGCAGATCCCATTTTCGTTTTGAACTTTAACATATTTGGCCGAGAAGCCAAGCTGGTTTTTTACTTACACTGTACTTACCCTACAACAAACAAAGGTAACTAGCTTCCGCATCGCTTCACAGCAAGCGAGCGGACGTTTTAGCAATAACTGGGGAAGGGGGAAGAACAGAGTTTGAAGTAGGTATTATTAGACTGCTTGGAGGATCCCCGTGATATGTCCTTACTGACTTGCTGGCCATCAGGCAGGCTGCCTTGGACTTTAAGGCACCCGTCTGGAGGTATAATATATTTCAGAAGACACAGAAATCCTCCTCCTCCTAAACTAACTGCTCATGACAACCGAGTTTCCCCAACTAAGCAGCATGTCCATTTAAGCATGAATGTTAAGAACAAATAAAATTAATAGCTTTTCAATACTTGAGATCTTTCCCACAAGGCTGAGAACTACCAGAAATCTCAACCTTCAGGGTAAGCCGCAAGACTGACTGAACTCTCCACGTGCACAACCTTTTGCAGCATAAAGGCAGAATTCAGAGCAAATGGGCTGCTCAACTGGACAGCATCTGTCGGACATCATGAGGAAGATACATCCAACACGTCTGAGTAGTACACAAAAGGACAGAAAGTTAATATGCTGGATGTTTCTGCAGAGTTGCTAGTGACGAGTAGAAGACAGAAACTGAGCCAGCAGCCTCACGTGTTAAGAATTCCCCAGCCTGGGAAGGGACATTTCCACAAAACAAGTTACTACGTATATGAAGGTTGTGCACTAAGAAGACGTTCGCCTGCAGGACTATGTGTAAACCAGTCTTCTTCATCAACGCTAAAACATTTTCTCTCTCTCTCTCATAGCTAGGTCTCACTATTTAAATTGGGTGGGAAGGAGGGAAAAAACCCCAGTGTATCTTCAGAAGGCCATTGGTTCCCTGCTCCCTCCCTTAAAACACTGGGTGTGAGATTAGCTGGGCAAGTACCAGCCTACAGGAACACTGTGCTCCGGCAGAGCTTAGCTGGATGGAAAGAACAATACAGGAACTGTTGAAGACCATGAGCCAGACAACATGAAGGCTTCTGAAAGCTCAATGGAAAGAACAATTTGCTTTGGGAATGAACCAAGGACAGACTACATTGGACAGCCTGGTCCATGCCACAGGAATCAACGGTCCCTAACTGCTTATGAACCGTTCTCCTGACCTCTGTCTGATCTTGCCCAAGTGTTTAAAGAAATGAGAAACTGCTTAGTTCACTAGGTCATACTCATGGGAAAATATTTCTTCAACCTTCATTTCACTTTCCCTATTTCATCTCTGTGCTGTGCAGTAAGTTATATGTCACTGTCTATCCATTTTTAATCACACTAGCATATCAGTTCTGCTTTTCATGACCACGCAAGGTTTTTTTTGCTCATTCTCCTTCACTGCTTGTTATTTTTCTGCTAGACGAACTAGCTCTCACAATAGTTGTCCTTACTATATATAGCGGAAAATGCACTTAACTATGCACGAATAGTACTCCGTGGAGATACGGAGAAGCAGTGTGGCAGGGAAGATGATTCTGGGAGCAAAACAGTATTTCCTCCCCCCAATTTATTCACTCAACAGGCGGAAGGACAATAATTATTTTAGATAAGATTTATTCTTTGGAACTTCACTGCATATATATTTGCCCAAAGCTACCCTGAGGATTTAATTGGACTGAGCTGGCTTGTTATAGCTGAATTACTTATGCTTCAACTAATATACTCTTTACTGGTTTATCCATGAAGAATGAAGAACAAAAACATTACTAATTTAAACACACATTAAATAGAATTGTAATCTCAAGACTTTGGGGTTTTTTGTTTTGTTTTTTAAAATAAGGAAGAATGTCATCTGGGTTATTTCATTAGGCTACTTCTTGCTATGTACGACCATAAGCTACAAACGTACAAAAGAATGAATTTTAAATAATACTACTAGTAAGCAAAGAAGCCAGCATATCAAGATATTAGTCTTGTTTCTCCATACAAGAATGCCATGAAAGACATCTTAGCTGTTTTCACCCTATAAACAAATTTTTTCCATGTGCCAATAGAAAAGTATTGTCTAAACAGTGCATATCAACCTAACATAAAAAAAATAATATCTATTTTTGCTGTTTGATGAACACACTTCCATATCTGTGAAGGGTGAACCAAAGTATGCTGCTGATAAGGCACTTTGGCTAGCTCAGAAAAGAAGCCACACACAGAAGCTGAGTATTGTTCAGCACCGTCAAGCACTGTCAAGATCCATTGTCCGTGCTTTTCCTTGTGAAATTACCTTTTCAATGGGTTTACTGACACATGTAAAGACAAAAAAGCCAGAACAATCACACAATTGCAGTCTGCTTTAAGCTCTCTCTTCAAGTAAAAACAAACACAAAAACCAACCCCAAAACTGGAAATTCTTATACCAGAACCCTGGATTACATAAAAGGAAAAAAATCAACCACCCAACCTCTACATCAAGAAAACGTTCCTGTAAAAGAAAGCTAGGTAGATGATAATTTCTTTACAGGAAGCAGCAGCACATTAATTATTTCAGGCCACCGAGATTCTTCTTCTGACGAAGCGCTATGAAAAACAATGCTGCCCTGATGTCAGTGTGAAAGACTAGGACATGCTTCTGCAGCACACCTCACGTGATGGTTTTCATCCTAGGCTGGAACTCCAAGAGACCTGACAATTACCATGTGGTTCAAGAGCATCAGATTAAGCAATCTGGGGACAAAAACCTGATCTAGTGTGCCGGCAGTTCTTTGAGCTCATTTTTACAGTACCTGATTTGAATCATCTCATGTATATTTCTTGTAGACTTCCGGAAAAATCTTAAAGAATACATCAAGTGCAGCTATGTGGCAAAAAGAATGGGTAGATGCATGGGATTAAAGAGTTACCAAATAAAGAGCTTCCCTTCTTAGTGGCAGGGGACAGGAAACAGCCTCAACTGTTTCTTAACAATTTAAACTTCAAAAATTAGCTGTTTCCCTAACATGCTATGGCACAGCCAGGAATTTGTAAAGATTATCAGAATTTCAAAGTATTTATCTTAGTGGCAGGTAAGCCATTACTTGAAAGGCATTTATTTCATACTGTTAGTAATTTCTGTTTAATGAAAAGACCTCTCTGCACTGCAAGATCTGTTCTTGAGTTTATGCAAACATTCTTAAATACTTAATTTCTGGCTTGCAGGTACAAGTTAGATAGAACCGAACCTTAAAGTACATGACGCCCCTCTATTACATAGATGTTACTGCCATCTCTTTTTAGTAGTAACTTCCTTGTAGCCATGACAGTCAAATAAAGAGATATGGTTTCAAGAGACAGCTGTAACCTTTTACCAATTTAAAAGCCATAACCACAACAGACAGGCAGCCATGTATACACAGATACTCAACCGCTCCCCTCCTCCGGCTACACCAGTTGAGTCCCAAGAGATTGCTCCCCACTATCAACTCTGCTTTGCTATTCCAGTTTCTGTAAAAGCATGCAGCTGTCATCTAACTCCACTTCAAAAAATTTATTAACCTACATGCAGAATATTACATGCTTTAAAAATCTACACGTTTTGATTTCCTAGCCTTTGGTTTTGCCCTCATGAACTTACTTCTAATAGCAGCAATGTCTCTTGTTCTGTCCATTCTCTTCCAGCACTTGCACCTTTACTCTACAAAAGACGGGGAAAAAAGTGAAATACAGGTCTTTTTGCACAGAACTTTTTAGAAGAAAACATTAAAGAAAGGGGAAGAACCTGTTATTTAATCCACTCAAACATGTACCTTTCACAATCCTCCTACTACAGCTAACCAATCCCTGGTTATCTCGTACTTCAGTTCACATGTTTTACTTACGTAGTCAAGGCACACAGGCGAGTACATTCCTGCAGTCTCTGCGGAGGCTGGGGGTTACAGATCCCACCTTCCCAACACGCCTAGGAGAACCTGCAACTCCTCTTTTATGCCAAGCCAAAGCAAAGTGATTTGGTACTCTTTTCTCCTGGCTCCCGGCTATCTTTGCTTGCACATACAGTAAACAGAAAAGCGGATTTTCCTAAATAATAAAAACCCTTAGGAGTGCTGATGGCATTCTGGTCAGCTTAACTTTGGCCAGTAAAATTAAGCCAAGAACAGAGCAGTTTACACAAAGCATTCTACAGTTCACACCAAGGACAGTGGCAGCCAACAGACACAACGGAATATCTAACCCCCTCACCAGCTGCCGTACAGCCGAAGGAGGCTGCTGTCTGTTGAGGAGACAGTATTACTTGATTCAGGCACACCTGGGATTCTCTAAGCTTAAAGGGCACCTTTCTCAACAGAACAGGGTTTATGTCAGTGTAACTTTAGCCCTCGTTAAACCTCTGCTTCCAAGGCAGACCGACGGGACCGGGTAAGGTGCATGCTGGTCCAAAAAAAAGTTTATCTAAAAGTTCATCAGTAACTTGGTAAAAAAATAATAATAAATCTTTACAAGTGAGATGAGCTATCTGAAAAGACAAAGTAATTACAGCAAGATAATCTGCAAATTTAGCAATCACTTGCTCCAAGGGTTGCTGCTCCCAAATCTGTACCTCATGGTTAACTCCTGGGATTTTCTAGAAGTTAAAAAGCTCTTGGTGAAAACTTCCCTTTCCGTGATTACAGACACCCTAATCCATTACATGTCAAATAAAGACAAAAGCAGGTTGTTGCCTGCTTATGAAAGAATATTATCTAGATTGGATGCCTCTATGCAAGACCACAGCAAAAGGAAAAGGGATTTAGGATAAGTAAATCTGTCCTATCTCAAGATGCATTTCAAACAGATCATCAACCCACAGAGAACATTAATCAAAGTGAGTCATCCAGCAGCTGATCAGTTATCAAAGAGGCTGGTATGAACAGCCAAAAAAGCAATTGCCACACACATAAAACAAAAAGGGAAATCAACTTCTGCAAATAAATCTGCTTGAGATCATCATTACAGATGCTTGCAAACAGAACCAGAGTCTAGACCAGTGAAAGATTTATGAATTTGGTGAATATTTATACCTCCCTAAACTAAGTGAAAAAGTCACTCCATGAAACGCGATATGGAATTGGGCTTCATAAACAAATGCTGATCTCTAGAACTGTTGGGTTTGGGGATTTTCTGGTTTTGTTTTTTTAAATAGTTATCTCATGATCTCCTGGGACAACGAACACCGTACTTACAGAAACCACTTACATAGAATTAGCCTGATGTCAGCCCAAGAGAGGCACTGATCAGCAGAACGCTACAGACTTCCAGACTGAAGGCTACGCTGAAGTAATAAACTGGTATTCCTGCAATACCTCCAAGCACACACGCAGGTATCAGGGAGCAGGAGGAGTTAAAGGCAACAGGTTATGGAATTACCGACATCACTGCAACAGTGTCTCAAAACTTTAACTATACAATACATTGCAATGACACTGCTAAAGCATCCCCTGCAATGGTTTTGTGACACCTTTTGTAATCGAGCAACTTTCTAGTGCTGTCAGTCTGGAAAACCCTGCTTAGAGTTGTAAAACAGGATGGTTAAAGACTCCGCTGAAAGATCTCTGATTCTGTATTAAATTATTGGATAATTTGTTGATTCTGAACCATTCAGGTAAAATATACAATAACATAACAAGAGTTCAGTGTCCGGAGACTGACAGTATTGACTAGCTGAGGATAGGTACATGTCTCTATTTCTACAAAATCCGATCTCCAACACAACCATCACTGAGGTATCTTGGCATCCTACATTGAGATAGAAGAAATCTACAACAGGAATGTTAGAGTAACACAAGTTACCCAATGTCACATCTAGTGGAGGACACTCGAGGAAGAAACCTTAATAGAAGGTGCAGGGGAAAAAATCCCAACATACTTGCCTTTGCTAAAGTCTTTTTTGAGTAAATGTCTGTGCGAAGTCCAAAGTTCTGCAGATCAGTAGGCTTCTCTTTGTTTTTCTCAGGAAAACTCAACATCTGCTGAGCAGCTGGAACCTGTGAACAAACGTTACGAGAGAAAGGTGAGAGGGGCATGAATTGAAAGTTATTCAAGGTTTTCAGACCAGTGTTAAACAGAACACGGACTAAGTTGAACATGCGTCTACAGAGATGACTTTACATAATATCACTTGCACACAATGCTAGCAGATTTGTTTTGGAGATTCCGACTACCTGAAACTCTCAACCTAGACCAATAAAAAAAGGGAACATTTCGGCAAATCGCGCGCAAGTTATTCTACTGAGATGTTGCATGGCACTGGCTAGAGCTAAGGCAACACACTTTAGTGCAACCTGCGGGGCTCACCTGCGGAGTGCGGATATGGAGAGGCATAAGTCCAGAGGGTGTATCAGCCAGCACATTGAAGTGAGGAGTAGGGGGAGGTCCCATTGCCATGGGACGGCTTTCTGGATCCACTTGGTAGTTAATGAGACCCCACTGCTCCAGAAAAGCATGTACTCTATGAAACAACATGACAAATTAAAACCTTAAGAACTAAAGCCTTGCTTATGCTTGACACTGCAGAAAGGAGACAGCAAAGGAAGAAGTTTACGTTTCTGGATCAAACACAGATCCAGAACCCTTCACTAATTGCAAATAAAAATACAAATCACATAGCACGAGCTTTGTACAGACTTGACTGCACTTCAGCATGTTGTATAAAACAGAACATGGTATTTTTGGTCATAGATAACAGGAAATTACTTAATTAAGGACAAAGGCAAAGCAAAGCTAGGGCTGCATGCATGGAACCATTTGCAGACAATGTATGGATTGTGAGCGCTGCACAACCATTGATTTGCTTCCCTCATCTATCTCTAGCTGTTCTTCACTGAATCGACATTTAGCAAGTTCCAAATTTCTAGGGCTCTGCTGCACCTCACAGCTTAAGACTAGGCAAAACAAAACTCACAAAGCTGAGTGGCAAAACTGGAATTTCTGAGAAAACTCCACATACTTACTGAACAGCAGAACCTAAATAATCACGAGTTAAGATCCAAACTCTGTAGGCATGGTTCAGCAAGCAGACAGAATATTATAAATAAAGAATAGTATAAAATAGTATGGTTACCATAGAAGTGGGGAAACACTAATCAACAGCACCGTGGCTATTGCCCACACCTATGATGTCATACTGGAACACTTCCATGTCTAATGTAGCTCCTATTTCTTTTTGAAAAAGTGAAGGCAGTGGCTGAAAGATCCATGGCTTTTACCTCATGACAGCGCACACATCTCCGGTCAGATTTCTTCTGCAGGCAGTGCTGGTCAAGTACTCTTGAGGGTTTAAGCGATAGGTGTCAATCATGAAGTTGCGGTAAGCCAGGTATCTGGAAGACAATTGATAGGTAGTTCATTTACATTGCTGTCTAACAAAGTTTCAAATATGTATTTTAGGATTCACCTTCTCCAAACACCTGTATTGCTGACAAGCAAACACCAACAGATAATTTTTATTGATAAAATTTAAGAATCATGTACTGGGTTTGTGTGGACAGGTTTTGGTAGCAGGGGGGCTACAGGGGTGGCTTCTGTGAGAAGCTGCTAGAAGCTTCCCCTATGTCTGACAGAGCCAATGCCAGCCGGCTCCAAGATGGACCC
>NW_008824677.1:196967-214549 GCF_000699105.1 Pygoscelis adeliae
TTGGGGGGGACTGTCTCCCATGGGAGGGACCCCACGCTAGAGCAGGGGAAGAGTGTGAGGAGTCCTCCCCCTGAGGAGGAAGGAGCAGCAGAGATAATGTGTGATGAACTGACCGCAACCCCCATTCCCCGTCCCCCTGCACCACTGGTGGGGAAAAGGGTAGAGAAAATCGGGAGTGAAGTTGAACCCGGGAAGAAGGGAGGGGTGGGGGGAAGGTGGTTTAAGATTTGGTTTTATTTCTCGTTACCCTACTCTGATTTGACTGGTAATAAATTAAGTTAGTTCCCCCAAGTCTGTTTTGCCCGTGACAGTAACTGGTGAGTGATCTCCTTGTCCTTATCTCGACCCACGAGCCTTTCGTTATATTTTCTCTCTCCTGTCCAGCTGAGAAGAGCAATAGAGCAGCTTGGTGGGCACCTGGTGTCCAGCCAGGGCCAACACACCACAAGTCAGTATCAAAAGCAACAGTAAGTAGAATTTATTTTTATATACTGAATATGACCCATCTCTTCCAGATTGTTGCATTCTGGATTTTATCTGTGTTTGGATTAGCAGTACACTGAAGCATGCTTAAATTGCAAATCACACAAATAGTTGCTGTAGCTTGGTCACTAACCAAATACTCATGCAACAGACCGCTAGCTGCAGAAAAAAAATTAATGGGTTCTGATCTTCACATGGAAACAGGCTAAATAATCCTCATCAATCCCCTCTGTGAGCCTGGAATGAAAAAAGCTGTGCACAAAACCAGAAGTAGTACACTGGATGGAACACTACTGTTTCTACATGTGGACTTTTTAAATGCATAAAGAGTTCAGTAAGAAAAGGTTAAAGAACAGCAAAATGGAGAAGACAAGATCTTTGAAAAGCAGAGGGCAAGAACCCAGAAGCCAGCAAAGCACTCCCCACTCCCTGAGCTGGGAACAGCTAACGCAGAAATGACCCCCGTCAGATTCCCATATTTCAGTGCACAACAGTCCAAGAAAGCAGGTTTTGGGGTTCAGCCTGTTTCCTGTACTGTAGACATTGCTTCACCGTCTTTTTCAGTAAGTTTCTGGAATGTACTAATGCTTCCTAATACAAGTTGTTTGGAACAAAATAAACTACCATAAAATTATTGCTAGCCCTGTTCTTTAGATGGAACAAAACCAATCTGCCAAATACAAGTGAGTATCCTATGCAAAGATGTGTTCACAACAGTGTATTTTAAGCAGTTTTCTGCTTTTCGAAAATTCAAGACGGGGACACCTCATATGCAGTGTGCAAAAGCAGCTGGTAATTAAAAATATAAATCATACAGAGATGGAACACCAATGCCTTTCACAGGCAAGACATAAGCAGACAGATGCTGCAAGTACACATTCCTGCCAAAATCCCACACCTTCATTCTGACCAAATTATATATGAAACTTGCTGGGAAAAAGTTATGGGACTAGGTGTTGGGCTCCTCCATGTTGAATGTTTGGTAGGCAAGGAACAAAAAGGGAGCTTCTTCCATAGAGGACTACTCAGGAACATTTTTGAATGCTTCTGGAGAGAAATGGGTTGCCACCTGCTCAAGAATAGGTACCTTTTTAAAGCGGTTTTGGCTGCAGAAATTAGTTTGATACTTATTAGGTAAGGTCACATTACTAGGTGAAGAGAGAAGCCTAAGACAGAAACATCCCTAAAGTTTATCCTGAAGGGAGACTGTTTTCAACAATAACATGACCCATCAGCTAAAACTTGTCAACAGCAAGAAAGATAAGTCAACTAGTATTTAGTTAAAATCCCTTTTAAGACAGAAACCACCCCCCAGGTACTACTGTCAAAAGAATAAACCTGTGTGAGCTTTTGAAACACGGTATTTCGTTTGGCCTGAAAACCAAGCTGGAGGCAAGACATTTCCATTCGGAAGAATGTTTCTATTTTATTTAAAGAGAAAACACAAAGCCAAGACCACATGCTACTCCTACAGTCCCTAAATGGCAACAAAAATACATCTCTAGGACAACATCAGGATTGAGAGGAGGTTTTTTGCTTCACTCATAGGCAATAACCAGTAGCAGCTCATGGATGAGTATCAGGAGACCCGATGTTTTGATCTCAACTGAAAAAAGCAGCATGGGATTACACACGATGACCACATCAATGGCAAATATGAAAGATAAGCATTCACTCACAATTCAATCTGTTCGCAGTCTCAGACACCAAGTCCTAGAAACCCCAAAACAAAAATATGCTGAAGAGTAAAACTGATGGAGCAGAGTCAGTGTCAAATACATTTTGGATCAAATACATTTTGGAATCACTGTGATGCAGCTATAGTTACCTCTGCAACTCAGACATGTAGAGAAGTTGTGAGTAAAGACTATAGATTGAAAATCATTCAAGGTGCCAGGGACCTCAGGAGGTCTCCAAGCCAATCTCCTACTCAAACCATGGTCGGCACTGAATTTTGGCCAGGTTGCTTAGGGCTTTGTCCAGCGAGGCCTGAAAGACTCTAATGAAGAACATTCCCAACTTCCCAGGGCCCCATCCCAGTGCTTCATTTTCTTCAGAGTTAAAAGTTTTCCTCATATAAAGACAGAACTTGCTGTGTTTCAGTCTGACCTATTTTTCTCCTTCCTCACACCTCAGTAATGAGCCTGGCTCCACCCTCTCAGTAACCTCCTCATGTATTGCGCAACTACTATAAGGTCTCCCAATCCTTCTCCTCTCCAGGCTGAAAAAGCTTAGTTTCTAATTTCTATCGCAAGATTAGATCAGAAGCCTCACAAAACGTCAGTCATGCCTGAGAAGAGGCGATTCTCAGACAAGAACACTCTCTCTGAAGTCTGCCTTGTTTACCTGCTGGGAGAGCAATGCAGGATGCTATTACCACTATCATCTCCACTGAAAAGGAACTGAGGAAAAAAGTTAGTTTGAAGAACTGTTCTGTACGAAAAATGCACGGCTTTGCTGATGTTAAAACAACGTACTGAGAAGACACCTCAAATGCTTCATTTAGCAGTTAATTAAAAAAAAAGGTTTAAAATCTCCAAAAGCTGCTCTGCAACTAGTCCAAGGCTTGATATCACGATAAAGCGATCACAATTAGCTTAGTTCCACTGTCCAAGTCGACAAGTGTACAATGGTGTTCTAATTAATGATTTTTTTGGTGAACTCAGGTTCTAGGATTATTTAATAGAAACAAGCACATTGTTCAAAAGCCTGATGTTGACTACCTTCCTTTAATGAACCATCTTTCAAGATTACTCTGAATAACTAAGCTTACTGTTGCAACAGAAAATTCTCAGAGAAGGGGAGATGTACTTTTGCTAATGCACACAAGAAGCCTTGCAGTAGATTTTTAAGATAAGTGTTTGATGCAAAATCAGCAGCTTATCTTGTTACACTGCTAAGTTAGATCAGAAGTTGATCATTTGATATATGAAAAAACCTACAATACTTCAAGACAACAATCAGCTTCCCCCCCCCCCCAAAAAACAGCTTCAGGAAAGCTGTTTAAGCTGTTTAAACAACTGTGTGTGTATAATTTTGAATTAAGAACACTGAAGTTCTGCAGTAGATACCAGATCCCACAAGGAGGTGAGCTAGGTACAAACTGGGTCTAAATTCAACTGAGAAAATTCCACCTCGATTGAATAGGCATGTCCAGAATTAAAATGTCACTAGAGGGTTTGGAACAGCTATATAAGAAAAAATATTTTTCGTCTTGCAATGCACAACTCCAGCTCTCCGATTTAAATCGGACTACCTAATATTTGAAAACACAGTTACATCTCAGGCCTGTGAAGATCCATTTTTCAACCCTCACTTGCACTTTCAGAATTACCCATCAGCTGCTCAGGGAACCATGAAATCAACAGAGATAACTGTGCAAAATCCATTCCACAGTCTGACACAGCATCCTACAACAAACTCGATGATCAGTGCTTACACACAAAACTCTCGAGTCTCAAAAATACAGCACAGCATGAGAAGAGGGAGAAAAATAAGGAGGACTATTAAGTTTCTACAGTATCATGAATTTTTTCAGATGTCTTTGGAAGATGATCGTGTCTTGTACCACATAAAAAAGTTGAAGACTTTGTTCCAGTATTACTGGGGAGAAACTAGTTTTATTCTTCCTGGATAACCGCTATTACTTTCATATTTAAAGTTTTAGCTCTACAATAATGCACAGACATTATCAAGCTACAAGAAGTGGTTGTACAGGTGCTCCTTCTTTCTTTCATGCCCCTACAGACAGTATCTGCTTAACACATGCACAGCTGAAGGGACCACAGGATTCATGAAACCGAAAGCTCCTTTATCTTGCTGAACCCTTACAGGCCTATATTCACATGTTTTACTTACATTTCTGGAGTCTTGGACTTGTTTTTTCCATTGAAGAATTCAGGAAGAGCACGACGTTCAATCACATGAATACTGTAACAAAAATACACAATTCAGATGCCAAATACTAAATAATCTTGGAGTAATCTGCAAACCTTCAAATGACTACTTTGAGGGAGTACGTTTATAGCAAGGGGGTTTTTTTGTTTGTTTTTTTTTCTTTTTTAGAAACCCTAGTATTCTTGCATGACCCTTTGAAATTTGCTTATTTCATCAAATAAGCAAAGCTGCATTGAAAAAGCGTCACAGAATTCAGTCATTGATTGAAGCAAAACTAAGCACCCAATGCTGCCCTAATCAAACGCTGAAGGAAAAGTACCGAGCAGCAGCCTGTTGTCAACTGTACCTTCACGAGTTCTGCATTCTGACGGAGCATCTTCTCCAGCCCAGCTGGTGCGAACATTCAGCAAAGTACCGATACCTCAAAGAAACCAAGCCTTTACCGTATGAACTTCGAAGATGGGAGTGCAAGTAAGTGCTTTGAGTCCAACTCAAAAGTTGGATCTACAGTAATTACTAGTGCTCACAAGTCAGGTAGGAGACTGACTGGCTTCAAGAAGGTAGTTAGTACCTCCCTGGTCATCTGGGACAATAAAATCCAAAGTATAGATATTTGGAGCAACTAAATACTGCCTTAAAAATAATTCTTCCCCTTTGCACTCCAAGGAAGAAATATGGAGCAAAAAACTGACCACATATGGAAGAGCAGAACTAGTGACACATGAGGTACTATGCAATATATAAAATAAACTAAGGTAAAGGTCACAGCAAATTCAGCTTTAGTTATTTGGCAGATACATTAATACTTTTCTCCTTCCATAGCTGTTCCAGGTAACGTACCATTTAAGTTTAAATGTTCTTTTAGCAGAATCTTCCATTCTGCATGCACTACCAGCCTGACAATGTAAATAGCACTGCGGAAACTTATGAAATCACATTCTCATATTTATTCTCATATTCCCTAAATAAAGGATTGGAGGAAGTGATACGATTTATTTTAACATAAATAAGGAAATTTGGTCCTGAAATGTTTTAACTGCAAGGTGATTGCACCTGTGGAGTTCTACCAGCAACAAATGAACAAGATAATTTTGTGTTATCCATGGCCTGTAATATGATATATAAGAGGGTTTTCACTGCAAAGCAAAATTACAATGCAAGTAAACAGCCAGAGTATATGGAACTCGATTAGTCAACTCATTTTTTTTCTTTAAGATCTTAATACGCAAGTTCTTTGAGGGACCTAAGATTTAACCCACCTATTACTAAGTGAGAAAATACCTTCAAGATTAAAAAAATTTCCATTTTCCAAAAAAGTGTCAGAAGTGCAGGGCTTGTTAGAGTAATTTAAGACAGAAACTCGGAGAATGGCACATATTTTATGCAGGTTAAAATCTGGAGAACTACAGCGGTCCTTCAAGAATTGTTACTTTTAAAGGAAACACAGAAAAATATATCCTTTACAAATCTTCCTTCCTCCTAAATGTTCACCTTTTAACCTATCATGTAATTGTCCTTTTACACTGATACTGCTTACTCAACTTGTCATTCATAGGAAAATACTCTAACTTGAAGATGAAGATTAACCAATAAACTGTTCAGATTTTAGTAAAAAAACAAATTATCTAGTTCTTGCAATGAAGTTGCCCAAAGCATAAGAGATTACTGAATTGAGCACTAAATAAAATTTATTTTTTTACTAGAAAATTAATTTTAGCAATGACTATTCTAAAACAGCAGTTTATAAAACATTTTGAGAGAAGTAGATTGGAATTATTCTTCAGCTTGCTTTAAATTAGTTGTGACCGGACACCTTAAATATTTGTAATTTGGGAGGGCTGCAGACAGTCATTTGCTTATGTTTTTACATAAGCCAAGAAGCACCTTGCTGGCACAACAACAGCAGTAACACTTGCAGTCTGAGCTGGGACCGTGCTACATACGTGCTCTCTAGTTCTCCAGAACTACAAAAACCTATCTCTGAGTGGAAAAGAAGTGCTCAGAGACAGAAAAATGTCAGTCTCTCAGCTGTGCTGTTGTTTCAGCCTTAAATCCAAATCAGCTTAACACAGTTTCTGGAGCACTAGAATCCAAAATCAAAGCTTCTTTTCACATCATCCTGCTACCTTGTGGACGTCCACTGTTCCTGTCAGAGATGCTTTAAGTTTGCCTTTTACAAGGTCAGAACAAGTACACCTCATGCAACGAGAGGTTTACTCTCTTTCTTCAGAAATACCGCATTAGTCTTTTAGCTGTGTTTCACAGGCAGGTTTAGCTCTCAGGAACGCCATTAGAACTACTGCTGCTACTACAAATGCACCGATCAAGAATTTTTAACCAAGCATTACCACCAGTCATGCCCAAAAGGCACTTGTACAAGAGAGTCAGAGTGATCTCATGACAAAATGTCATTGTCGTAATTTTCTCAGTAGGGAAGTAGTATTCTACCTTCACCTTACAAACAAGGAATTGAAGCACAGAGACTAGAGATGTGCCTACCTTGGCTTAAAGTAAATCTCAATTAGCTCGAGCTACGCAAAGTTGCCTTTCCTGATCTACAGCAGATCCACAGTTCTTTATCCCTTTACGAAGTGCATCAGTGGAGCGTTTCATTCTGTGTGCGTAACAGAACTACACCTCGAGCTTTTCCGCTCACAAAGCAACTGGAGCACCTATAAATTGACTATGTGATCCTTGGCTTTTCTGCTTCCAGGATCATCTCAAAGTGGGAGAGCAAGGGGACTGAGAAAATGGATGGTTCTATTTATGGAGATTTAGGTCAACTCAAGCCACTAGCACAGACATAGGCTAAGCAACTGGCTCAAGGTAACAAAGTTTGCCAGAGCTGGAAATTGAACCAACCCTTACACTCACAGTTCAGATCCCATCTTAATTCACTACTATAAAAAGTTATGCACTTTTGAAAGTTGCACATGAATCCTAATAGCAAAGTGACATCTTTTTAGATTCCAGCCTAAACAATGTCTCAACTCCTAGAGCTAAGACAAAACGCACACTCAAATGACAGCCCTTCCAGACAACTGACTATGCCTTATTCTGTTTCCAAAGCAGTTTTTATTTAAAAAGAAGTACTACATGAGAGTTTAACTTGTAGAGGGACTTTCATTCCCAATCACTTGCTTCTCTTCCCACACCACAGAAGTTTGAGTATACAGAGAACATTAGGGTTACTATAGCGAGTAATATGGTCATAGCGCACCAGAAACCTCTGACTCCAAGGAGGATTCCAAAATGAAACAAATGTCCTCCCTGTATAATCAGTGACTTATCCTCAAAGTCAATATCCACAGCAAAATAAAAAGCCACCAGCTTTCAGAACTAGATACAGACATAGAAAGATCATACAAGGACTAGAGAAGTAGGGAAGAGAAAGGAATTATTTTCCCATGGCGGGGAAAAAGAAAATAAAAATCAATGTAAAGCAAAAAATGCTGAGAAGGTAGACTGAAGATCTATGCTGTTCGAAATTCTCTTCTCATTCCCAGTCCCTGAAAACTGCCAGAAGTCAGCTCAGAAAGATTTTTTAAATGGAAAAGATGTACCCATACATGGGAACTAGACCTAAACAAAAGTAATTTCTTTCAGATCTCAGCTTGATTTATGAGAAACAACCGCCAAAACTCTAAGTCTTCCCCCAGCTCCAAATTATTTTCTTACCAGTTGTAGTCAAACCAAGATGCATAGCTTGGAATAATGATGTGGTTGGTTTGTTCTGTGACATTATCTTCACCTGGATCAATTGACCGACTCTGATCGCCTTTGTTAGGATCTTCATCTTCCTGTATCATGGCGGGAATACAACGGTTAGTAGGTTGCAAGAGACATACCTAACAACTCTCAGCCAGCACAAAGTTAGTCCAAAACAAGTGCTTTCCAATCCTGTGCAGAATAAACTTTTCCTGACGCAATCTCTGGTCAGTGGGGAAAATCCCAGGGATCAGAGAAAGTGTAATCTGTGTTCATAAAAGTATTAAAGAAAGCATAAGGCCATCTTACAAAGTTTTTACAGAGCCAACTCTCAAATCTCAAGGACATACTTGGCAGTACAGTTAAATCACACTTCGTGTCCTGTTTATAAAATTAAGCATGCTCTAACTATGGGAGAAAACACTGCATTCCAATTCTGCAGTATACTGCAACCACGTGTAATGAATACAGCACAAATCTAGAGTACTTTGTAAGCTGTCAGCCTAGCTCTTGCTGCCATCTCCAGTTACTGACACCGCACCAATTTTTAATACTGTCTGAGATGGGTTGTATTTTTTGCCGCTTCCTCCATTAACCTTCTCACTCCTCAGAAGAGTATTACAGGAAATCAGATTCATTACTTCTAGTTTCACTGGAAGACACTTGTCAGCAGCAATAATTTCATGTCTGCAAAACTGCATCTCATGACCCTAAATTCCTGTTTGGATAAACTCACTTTGACCAATCTTAAAGCTGGTCTTGGATATTTCTCTCTCGTGAAGAAGAGATACTAAGTTCAACTTGGAACTCTGCGTGTCCCTGTATCTGCTTCCACTCAGAGGGTGAACAGACCCATGAGTTTGCTCACACAGGGCTGTGAAGACATCAGTGAGCAAGATTTTAAGATTTGCAGGAAGAGGGACAAGTCTTTGGTCACTTTCGCTGCTTCACAACAGAAGTCTCCTGTGAACACCAGGTATTCTGCAACTTGAGTTCCAGCACATGCTCGCTTCCTGATCCAAAAAGATACAGAAGGGCATGGAGGCAGTATAAGAGGAAGGTCAAGGCATGATGTGAGCCTGAGAAACCCTCAGGTGCTATTTGAAGAGCCCATAGGTAACTCAACATTAAATGGTTTTCTTTACCCGAATTACTCATCCAGACAGCTTTCAGAGAAACAGACTGTTAAAAATAATCGAGTCCCTCAAGCAAGATATTAAAGAGTCATTGGTATCAATGACATGCCTTTTTGGGGACTAAATTCCCCTAAAGACAAGGCATCATTCTAAATGTATTTAGTGATCTGACAATAGCTATTCAGAAAAGATGTCCTTCCTCTCATCAACCCCTCAACTTCTAATACCCTTCTCCTCTCAAAATGCATTCCCTAAAGAGAGGAACAGACCACATCCCCAAAACCCACTGTTTAGCACAGGACATAAAAGCAAACCTCTTCCAATCTAAACACAGAACAAATACTAAGGCTGCTGCATGAGTCCCACAGTTCCAGGTCATTCTACACCCAGAGATGGAGAAGTTACGCTGAAAAAAAAGAGCATTTCCCATACTGGAAAGGCCTGCTGTCACGTTCCTTCCGGGCTGGTTTCCCTAACTTGGAAAACAGCGGTTGCCTAAGAATCGTATTTTGGAAATTTCTGTTCATGTGTCTGTATCTAGATACTTACACCCACCGCTCCTTGGTGTGATACCTGCACCTAAAACCTAAAGAAAAGGTTGCTTACTAGCTAGTCAGCGGTTTGCATACCTATAGTTGTCTTCTTCCCCTATTTTAAAACATGAGAAAGGATTTTTGAGCACTTCTGAAAACACATACAGAAACTGGATGTATGTACTGAAATATGGTAAAACTAGAAATATGTCCGTATGGAGAGAAAGCCAGATTTTCTTAATTATGTGTATAACCAATCCAAATGTCTGTGTCTATGCAGGAGTGCAACTGTATGAACCTAACATAGATGTGACCTTTTCTTACCTGCATGATCAGGCAGACATCTTACACTAGGCAAGCTGTTAAAAATAGCGCCTGGCACACCAACAAAGCAATTAAATACAGAAACTACCCTGACAACTCTTAAAATGATCAGGAAGCCTATCTGGGGTTTAGATTTAGTCCTGAAACCTAAAGAAAAAGCATAATCTTTGAAAAATCTTGCATCTGAAAAATGCTTCTTTGAAAATACTTTGCATCTGTCTCCTCATTCTCGTTTTTAATATAGTAGATTTAAAAATACAAAATAATCTCACAGCGTTTGTAGAATTTTTATAATAGCAAAGCAACATTCCTATCAGTGACTAATTTAATCTTATACATGAATTGAAAAACATTACAGGCTAAGTTACTAAAGATGGAGATTAAGATCTTGATAGGACAAGGGGTAATGGTTTTGAATTAAAAGAGGGGAGATTCAGACTAAATATAAGGAAGAAGTTTTTTATGCTGAGGGTGGTGAAGCACTGGCACAGGTTGCCCAGAGAGGTGGTGGATGCCCCATCCCTGGACACATTCCAGGTCAGGTTGGACGGGGCTCTGAGCAGCCTGATCTGGTTGAAGATGTCCCTGCCCACGGCAGGGGGGTTGGACTAGATGGCCTTTAGAGGTCCCTTCCCACCCAAACCGTTCTATGATTCTATGATCTCAGTTTCCACCAAACTTAGTAAGAAACGGCTGCTGTTACCTTTCCTCCAGTCGCCACTGTCTCCTCATCCTGTTCATCTGAAAGGTAAAACATTGAAAATTACACTAATAAAAAGCATCTGATTGCTCATAAGCCTTTCTAGCAATGCCATTGCTTAACTGGAAAGAATATTTCATTTGTTTTGGAAGGGAAATGAGGAGGAAAGCAAAGTGGACCACACATCATTAAGGCAATCTCATCTTTATGCAGGCACTCAACTATCGCAGACAAGGGAACAGATAAGAATACAGAGGAAGGATAATTAGAATTTTTCCACACTTAGGAATCCATACCTAATTACCGCCTTTCCCAGTGCCCTAGATGTAGCCTTGTATAATAGGATACGGGACACTAGTTTCTCTCTGTCATGCCAAAGGCTTAGCAAAGCTCAGGGAACCTGTGATTCACCTTGATTCCCAAGTGGAAAAGAAAAACTCTGCCAGGAAAGAGCTTATATGTCATATTAAAAAAAAAAAAAGATTCCTACAAGGGAACAGCCTTGCAAGTGAAAGAGAGTCAATACGTTTCAACTCAAATGCATATGAAAACTGAATTAATTCAATAAAAGAGTAGAATTAGAGATTCCTTTTAAAATTGAGAGATTTAAAAATATTTACTTTGTTGGCCTGCAAGCAAGACCTTACTATAAAACTTAGGGGAGGGTTGCTGGAGGGTGTTGTGTGTTTGTTTTACCGAGGTCTGCTACTGTTCCTCCTTTCACTGGCGTGTTTTCACTGTCTTTCTTTGGGTTCACTACAAAAATAAGCAAGATTGAAACTCTGATGAGTAACCATCAGACAAGACACAATAATCAAAGTTTAGCATGCTTTGCTATCTTATCAATCAACAGTTTTGTTGGTCATGTCTTTGCAGTTCAAAAGAGTTCATCTGTGCCGTTTGAGTACAACAGACCATTTGTTTGATTTCTCTGTAATTTCACATCTGAACACAAAGCAGCTTCTATTCATGCAGCCAGCGGACTAAGTACTGCACTTCTTCCACCTGCACCACACGTAACAATTCTTACACAGACGTTCAAACCAGGTAAAAACCAAATGGTGTGACACCCAAAATAGCTGATAGAAGAAATTATTTTTCTGACTTATCTTTACTTAACAGGTATTGCATAGATCAACACTTTTCTGAAAAGGATTAAGAACTGAATGCATTTGGCATGTTGCTAGAGTTTCCGCTCACTTAATGTGCTTATCTTGGGTACTTGGCGTACAATTATTTTCCTCCAGAAAACTCCATCCCCCAAAACATGAACTCTGTATAATGGGTGAGAGCAATCCTAAAATAGGTGAAACTAAACTTTTAAGTGGATTTTTGTAAATGTTATTTCAAAAAGCCACAAGAAGGTGAATCTGCTGCCCTTCTCAGCTGTCACATTCAAATCCCTGACTAGGTAAATTTAGATGGGCACAGATCACCTAGCCCCATGGCCACAAAGTATTTCAAAGACTTGACAAAATACACATGTATTTTTCAGTGCAGTTTAAGCAATTGTTTTAACATTCAGAGAATCCAGTGTATGCATTTTACCATTTTTGGGAAGTACCACTTCTTCTATATTAGGTACTGGTGTGGGATCCTCCATATCCTTTGTAAGATCTTCTTGCTCATCTTCTTCTTTCTGCCCTCTCCTTTTCCCATATAAGGCTGCTTGTCTAAAACAGATCATACACAAATTCTCTGCCAGCTGCAACTGTCAGATGTTCTGATCTTGACATTATTCTTCAGATATCAGGGTTAAAGGACTGGGTTAAAACATGAATGCTGTAGGAAGTGGTGCGGGTGGAGTTAATGAAAAATATTCTGTTTATTACTAAAACGAAGTAAGCTTCAAAAAAAAAAAGTCTTTTCCACTGTTTCAAGACTGGAGACCACCACTGTATATAAATCTTGATTCCAACCCAAAACTGTCTCTAGCATGTTGGCAGCACTTGCTACTAGTGAGATTCAAGGGAGCAGTGAATCACGTTTGTCCTTTTTCAAGTTGCAATAAGGGTGTCTGCTGCACAGAACAGAAGAGGCAACAGACCATTTCAAGGCATGCTGCCTTATTTCAGGAAAAAGGCTGGCTTGTATGATCGATTCTGTGTACCGAGGAAGCCATTTTGGGAACAAAGGCAGAATCACCCACACCTCTCCTTACAGGATCTAACTCAGGCTTTCATATGAAACAAAAAAGTAATTCAGATTATCAGCTAATTCTTTCTCACCTCAGATGATAAATTTCCAGTTTTGTCTTATTAGAGCCCAACAGGTCTATTAAACAAGACCTGAATTTTTAGTTCAAAAGTGCTCCCCTCCATATCCACACAAACCCCCATAGATTAAGGTTTTATTTGGATATAATATTGGCCCTTTTTTTTTTTTTAAGAGGTCAAACTAGCATTGGAAAAAACCCTAATCTGTAGGCCACAAATGCTATGCTGTTAAAGTTGCATTTGAGAAGTGGACTTTAAAATACCTGGCTATGTAGATTAAAAAACTCCTCAATTAAGTGCAGTAATTTATGGGGTTATACTTCAAAAAGTGTACATGTACTACATGACCGCACTAACAGAACTAGTCTGAGTTATTTTAGAAGCAGCTGAGTAGCTTTTCATTTGGTAAGTTCTACTCTTGATGCATCACTGAACCCTGTCACTGACACAGATAACACGACAACTTGCACCAGATTCTCCTCCACCTGAAGGCAACACATTTCTACAGAGTAGTAAAGAAATTAGATATACTGCACAAGCAAAATCACCCAAGTCTATTGTAGAAATAATTATTCTACTGTAATCTAAGGTGAGACAAGTGAAGGGTGACAGAGATCTCCCCATAAGCATTTCTTCAAGAAAATTCACCTCAAATTCCAGGACTTCGACACTCACCCTTTCTTCCCTGTCTTTTTTCTCGACTCCACAGGAGTCGGGGGTGGAGAAGGAGAATGCTTTCTCTTCCTTGTACTTGCTGCTGCTTTCCTGTCTCTCCTCTCCGGACTACGTACAGGCTGATAGATAAAGTGAAGTAGTTAGCTCATCCCAAATACTACAGTTATTGAAACGCTGTAGGCTACACGCTTTCTGAACACATCCTACAACAGAGAAGCTAAAAGCAATAATATCACAACATGCACCACATTCAGCTCCAGAATACTTCCATTTGTCAACGAGAAAACCCCTAAATTTTCTACAGCCATCCCCCAGATGCTGCAATGGCTATGTACTTAAGAACTGGGCTCTTAAAACAGAGCAAGATTCAAATGCTAATGTGTGACTTGTTCAATATACTCTATCCATCAGGAGAGATTTCCTAGTGAGTAGCCTGATCTCAAGGTTAAATGAACGCGTTTTCAGAGTCCTAACTAACTTCCAGCATTGGGAGGGATACAAAAATCAGTTTCAACAAGTACAAAGAATTCGGAAATCAAATATTAACTGATGCTGTTTAACACACCCCTGGCTTCACTTCCTCTCCTTAACAGAGTGGGTCCTGTCTCTTACCATCCTCAGGAAGGGGGGAAAAAATAAAAATCAAAGCACACACACTTCTGGATAAAGGACATATGTCAGAAGAAAGTTAAACTAGACTGTGTTATCATAGGCACCTCAAACTGTTCAACTAGCTTAATTTTAGCAACTTTGAGTGCCAAAAATTTGACTTATGCAGAGATAAAGAATATTCATGTATCAACAGGTCACCCATTAAGCAGAGAACCACCTACCTCTTCATTTTTCATGGAGATTCTCTGTCGAAAACTCACTGATTTCCTGTTCTCATCTACCTCATAATCCTCTTCATTCATCCATTCATTGAATATATCTGTGTCCAAAATCCACTTGGCATGAACCTAAAGAACAGGACGACATATCAGCATGCTGATATTTTTTGAAAAAAGTAACTCCATGACAGACCTCATAGGATGAAGAAAATACTTGTAGCTTTGTTATCAGGCTCTGAACATCCAGATGTCTCGTAATGGTTTTACACGCAGTAGATGACAGTTTCATGAGGCAATACAATAAAGGATGAACATGCCCATAAGTCTACTGAATGCCATGTCTGTTCCTCAGTCATTTTTAAGCCTTCTGAAGCGTGAGGTCAGTTCTCACAGCTGGGACAATGGCTCTGTATTAAGACCATACTTTGGATGCTGAAAATTACCATCAAAATCTTCTAAATATACAGATCACCTTAGCAGACGTGCCACAAAAGACCAAAACAATTAAGAGGAGTTGGCCGTATCTTGGAAAGATTGACTATCTTGACTTAAAATATCCATCTTCAAATAAAGTTCTAGTTTACAAAGCTGAAAATAAGTTCTTGAGCTTTAGTATGATTTATACACAAAAAGCATGTGTTCCAGTTATTTACAGGTAACTACTTGGAATAAGTAGTGTTTGAACAGACACCAAGTTATTTTCTGACCTCAGCTGCTCTAACTCTGCTGTTCAGATCAACAGCATACATACAGAACAACATTGCATGTTATGTATAAAAGAGTGAGTCCAGTAAAAGGACAATAAAGTAGTATTTACTACTGTTTGATTATAACTGTTCTGTATTGTTCACTTGCAATGAGCTAAACCAGAAAGGCAAATCATTTCTGTAGAAAGAAAACTAATTATGTAGAGAACCTAAATAAGGCTGCTGACATTGGCTGGAGTGCTCACATGTTCAACAGATTGAGAAGCACTGCCTTTTTGCATCATGACGACATCAGTTAAGAGCAGAGTTCCCATTAAGTTGAACCTTTCCATAAAGAAAGGTGAGATATGACGCTCAGGGATTCTTGAAACTACTGGTTTTCTCATTCACTTTCATGTTGGCTCTAACTCTAGGGACAGTTGCATTCATACACTATAATTCATTAGCAATGCCAAGGATTTTAGTAAAATCAAGAAACTTAAACTGTGCCCTGTACTAAGAGCATACAGAAGTATCTACAGTGGTACTGAGCTAAGACAAACGAACTCAAGAGCTTCTGTAGCAGCGTGAAAGCAGGGGATGAGGGAGTCCATGGCCACACACAATCTTTCAACGAGACCACAGCTCTATTTTGATCCCAATAGTTGAATCTGCTGGAAATAACGTTGTCATTCCAATAACTCAAAGAGAACAGACAAGATTTCAATTGCACCACAGGCTTCAAAAATTCAGGTTTGTTCTCCTGAAGAAGCTTCTTAATTTCCATATTGTCTAGCGCCTAATATTTCTGGCCATTTCTATATCATAGAAAAAGATGAACTTTCTGCACACAAAATACATTTTAAGCCCTGTAATACATGTGTGGTCATCTCAGGTTTTTAACCTGATAGTTCTTGTCTCTAACAATATTCTTCCAAAAACATCATGAAGATATGGTATTTTCCCCACTTCCTCTCCTTAAACATTGTATAATGCCATTATGCCTTCTAATGAGTTCTCAGGTTTCATCCTCGAGATGGCTGCACTTCAGCAGTAAGGGAAGGACTTGCCTTTAACAGAAAACACCTCAAGTCAGGCCAAAATAAACATGGTAATTTTGGCACTATCAGGGATGCGTAAGTGTGTCCTTTTCACTCATAAAATATTTTTTCAACAGCATTCCTCTCCAGACCAAAGAAATCTTTTAGACATTTTCATTACAGCTCTAGAAATATCACCCTGCTTTTCCATATATACGGAAATACAGTTATTGTTACTCAGCAGCATGTTAAAACATCTATCTGCAGATGACACCAAGTTGGGCAGGAATGTTGATTTCCTTGAGGGTAGGAAGGCTCTACAGGGGGATCTGGACAGGCTGGATCGATGGGCCCAGGCCAACTGTATGAGATTCAACAAGGCCAAGTGCCGGGTCCTGCACTTCGGCCACAGCAACCCCATGCAGCGCTACAGGCTGGGGGAAGAGGGGCTGGAAAGCTGCCTGGCGGAAAAGGACCTGGGGGTGCTGGTCGACAGCCGGCTGAACATGAGCCGGCAGTGTGCCCAGGCGGCCAAGAAGGCCAATGGCATCCTGGCCTGTATCAGAAATGGTGTGGCCAGCAGGAGCAGGGAAGTGATCGTGCCCCTGTACTCGGCACTGGGGAGGCCGCACCTCGAACACTGTGTTCAGTTTTGGGCCCCTCACGACAAGAAGGACGTCGAGGTGCTGGAGCGTGTCCAGAGAAGGGCAACGAGGCTGGTGAGGGGTCTGGAGAACAAGTGTGATGAGGAGCGGCTGAGGGAGCTGGGGTTGTTTAGCCTGGAGAAAAGGAGGCTGAGGGGAGACCTCATCGCTCTCTACAGCCACCTGACAGGAGGTTGTAGCGAGGGGGGGGTCGGTCTCTTCTCCCAAGTAACAAGCGACAGGACGAGAGGAAACGGCCTCAAGTTGCGCCAGGGGAGGTTTAGGTTGGACGTGAGGAAAAATGTCTTTACTGAAAGAGTGGTTAAACCTTGGAACAGGCTGCCCAGGGAAGGGGTTGAGTCACCATCCCTGGAAGTATTTAAAAGATGTGTAGATGTGGTGTTTAGGGACATGGTTTAGTGGTGGACTTGGCAGTGCTAGGTTAACAGTTGGACTTGATGATCTTAAAGGTCTTTTTCAACCTAAATGATTGTATGATTCTATGATCTAGTAGCACCTGAGCATGAGCTATACCAAACAGTAACTTTGGAAAAGTGTTTAAGAGAGACTTACCTTCCATGGCTTTTCAGGAATTGGAGGATCCTCAATTTCAGCATCTATTTCATTGGCATGAACCCAAGTGTCATAGCTAATGAGAGGAGTCAAGAGAAAACAAAATTGGTCCCCTGGGCTGTTCATCCAGAAAGATC
>NW_008824677.1:214582-240431 GCF_000699105.1 Pygoscelis adeliae
TTGACATGTGCAGATCATATTGCTGGGATAGAATAGTAAAGTATTTCCCACGCAATGAAAAGTTAAAGGAATAATCACTGGTTTCTGCTACAGGAATAGGACACACCGAAAAGGGAGGGGTGCAAGGCATCTAATGCACATTTTTAACTTTCTGAATTTAAAGGCCATCTCAATGAAGCCAGCTCCAGCTTAAAATTGCAAATCTACTCTGTACATTCAGGGGTATAAATGCAGCTTGAGTCACCTGTTCAAACCCTGGCATTAAGTTAAATAACTTGTTTCTGTTCTTATGAGTTTAAAGCAAGAGATACTGGATTCCTAGAAGAAAGGAGTATGCATCCTCTCCTTCAATCCCTACTGCTGTAGAATCCATTTATTATTTACATTCACTTTTCCACATGCTATTCCCTCAAAAGCCTGTTTATAAGTACTAAGAAACTGCACTCAGTAACAGCAAAAGCCAAAATACTTTGTAATCAACACCAAGCATGTTCTGAACAACTGGGATAAGTCATATGCAAGAAAAGGTGTGTATATAGCATTCCTCATTTATACTGATATTTACAAATACATATACACACAGAGTCAACACAAACTTGACTACTGGTATGATATAAATATAAAAGTATTTAAAGGTTCTTCATCTGTATGAAGAAAGAAACTTAAGTGTGATTGTTGTTTGCTTTCTTCCACTGAAATACGCATACGGTTCCCAAGAAGTCTGTGCATGCACAGCAGAGCAGATTTTAGTAGTCTGAAAAAGTTGTTTAAATAGAAGTCAATGCTGGGTTATCAACCTTTTGAGTTTTCCATAACCTGGACTCAGAAACCAGTTACTACAAACACATTTAAGTTACTAACAGTACATACACTATCTTGTAACATCATCTAACAACACAAGACAGCTTTCTCAAATATAAGCTTTCAACAGTCACTTGCACTTGCCTAAAGGCAACCGATGGAGTGAAATCTCTCTTTGTCAAAGAAAGTTCAACTAGGTGATTAGAAGTTCTCCCTTTTAGCTTTAAAGTCTTACTAACTTTATGGAAAGGCTCACTCTGCTCTTTGAAAGTCTGGTTCAGTTTGCAACTTTACTAGTGGCTCTGCAGAAAAATAGACTCTCCTTTTCTAACCTCACCCGCCTGCCAGTATCACAAACGGGTATGCATGCTTCAGTTTTAAACCACTGATTAAGTCTTTTCAAGCCTTGGACATTGAGATAAATGGTAGCAATGCTAAATTACTGTGTGGTTATACTCCGTAAGACTGCTTGTCTCGTAATATGAACAGCAATGTACAACCATTCAGAATCAAAACAACAGGAATGCAGTATAGTCGGGTTAAATTTTTAGAAGAGACAGTATGAGATAGGTCCAAGCCTGTCATATTCTGCAGAATAAGAAAAGAGCACAGTTGTAGCCCACAAGGCTGGGACATTCCCCATGCAAGTTCACCACAGAGCACTGCTATCAGGAGAGGTAAGACTCAGTAAGCTAAAGGAACAGCTTGTTTGAGGACACGGATTTTCCTACTTTCAAGTTTTAATTGACACTTTTCCTTCAACAAACTTAAGTAAGATTTGTGGTGCGCTTTCTTCCCCCACCGTTCTTTACCTGTCTGGAAAAAAGCCCCAGTGTACCAGCACCTGCTTGTCTTTTTTCATCACAGGTCTCAACCATTCATCTGCAAAGGGGAAAGAGATCTAGCATCAGATTCAGATTGTAAAGCACATTAAACACTATTTTGCTTTTCCACAGTCACTCATAGTAAAGTTATTGCAATAATCTCTGATAAAAATCTACTGTAGTGAAATTACAATGGCCTGGCCTGCCATGGTAATACACGCGCCAGCATTATCTTTGCCACGTCTAAACATGCATGTGCTTTGCCTGCATACGACACAGATGTTGGATTAGTAAAGTCATATTAATATTAAGAATTATTACATTTCCTTCCCTGGTCACATACCCTAACACACTCTAGATTAAGATCCAACGAGGCTTGAAACAGTCCGCCTGCTTCTCAACAGAAGCAAGAGGCATTTCTGGCTGACAGGTGGAAGCACTATCCTCTGCCAGCTCATCTTGTCCTGTATCATCTCCCAAACACCTTGGCCACTTGGGCCTGGAACTCAGAATGGGACAGAGCAAATCCTCCAAAAGGACATTCAGTAAAGACAGCAGAAATAACACAGAGAGAGAGAGACACTCCAATCTTTTTTTTTTTAAAATCTCTGTGTAACCAAAAAGACTAAACTTCTCCCAAAATGCTTTCTTGTCAAGTGGTAAACATTTCCCCTCTGTCTTTTTGTATCCTTGTTAGGCATCCGAATCCCCTCATTAACTTCTATTGATTTACATTTATTTCAGAAGACCCTCTTCCCAGTACTAAATTCTACTCTCAACAGATATTTAAAAAAACAATAGAGTTTTGAAGGAATAAAATTTTGAAGGAAGAATGTCAGGGCAGGGAGCGGTGGTGAAACAGATTTTAATAG
Source organism: Pygoscelis adeliae (assembly GCF_000699105.1). Taxonomy (NCBI): domain Eukaryota; kingdom Metazoa; phylum Chordata; class Aves; order Sphenisciformes; family Spheniscidae; genus Pygoscelis; species Pygoscelis adeliae. Next base: position 217,080 of record NW_008824677.1, read on the forward strand.
AACGCTTCCAAGAGTCTAACAGAACTTGCATGTCAACTTTCTTCTTTCGCAGCAGTGCTAATGACGACTTCAAGTGAATACAGACTTACCGAGCAACATGAATACTTTGCTGGTTTTCAGTAAGGCACACACTCAGTCTGACTGGTGTTTTAAAGGTTTTTTCTTTTAAACTGCACATCTGACAATGTAATAACCTACCCCCTGCAACCCAAATATCGAGAATATGGCCCAGAGCAGGATTTAAAGAGAAACCCTGAGGATTTGAACCTGTATGAAGATACACTGCTTGAATTCATGGCTGTTTTCTCATCTTAGTATAACCAGGGGTTAAGAGAGCTCGTCTAGCACAACTGCACGTTCACTGACTACAAGACAGATGGTACCTACTGTGCTCAACCTTTTTCTGAGACCCTGAAGTGGTTAAAAATAAATACAAACCTGTGGCTAGGCATGATACTACCCGAAGTACAGAACAAAGACAAGCACCAGAGGACAAACAATCCATGATGGTTCCTATACAGAAGTGAACACTTCCATCTAGTGGCCATCAGATGCCAGGGTGTATGGGAAAAAGGTAATTTACATCGGTGAAGCTCAGACTCGACAACAATGATCCACTAGACAATTAAATGTATTTAAGATGAAAAAACTTAAGAGCAATTTTTTTGTTATTTGCTGAAGGATACAGCTGTTAAATTGTTTTTGTGGAACCCACGTACTTCATATAGGGGCAGACCACACCATAATAAAGCCAACAATCTCAATTTATCAGATCTACTTGTTATTGTATCCACCTTGCAAAACCACATGCAATGATACGTATCAGCATTCCCAACCTGTCACCTGGAAAGATGGGAACATGGCATGAAGTTTTTCTGTTCTCATTTACTTTAGCATCTATGCTACCTTTCCTACATCTACTTGATTCCTAATAATGTTTCACTCAACATTTTGACCTATACTTACACACTGGGGTATACCAAGGAAGAAAAACAAGGAAAAAAGTTAATGGAAGCTTTAGTTTTAAGCCCCCTTCTTTCGCTATACTTCCTTTTAATTTTTAAACTGACTTAATTTCTTTTTTAAGTTCTTCTGGACCCTTAGCTTTGTTCCCCTTCAGCCTGTAAGTTACTGGGGACAAGCAAAATATCTATCTGCATTCAGCAATAAATAATATCTCAATTCCCAATGCAATCACTGAAGAGTATTCAGTGTTACACACCTTAAGCTGAACATGTTGCATCAATTAAAAATGTGAATGTTACACCCAACAGTTAGAAGCAGGACACACATTGATTTTATTTGGAGTTGTTAATCCTAGAAATACTTTTCAAGTGGCTCTCAGGAGCAGGCTAGGAACATACTGCGTCTGTGCAAAAGCTCCCGTAACTGCTAACAGAATTTAGTAACAAGACTATTTCCACTTAAAAACTGGAAAGCAACCTTACCGTCATCCATTGAGGTAGGACTTGGATAGACGTGGTGGGTAGCCTTTGATTTCTCTTCAGTTACTGTTCCCTGTGGGAAAGGTGGAAGGAAAGAAGAAACTCCATGAGAAACCTTCAACACATTACCCCAAACTTCTCGGCTGCTTCTTTTTACCCACATCCCATGCAACCTAGAAATATTCAAAGCTAATTTCAATGCAACTACGACAAATACCACTTCTAAGGAGTGCCAGAAAAAGGCAATAATTTTAAGACTGCTGCCAAATGACTTTGTCATCTCTTGCTCTTTTCATCTCAAATCCTTCTTCCTCCAAGTTCCTTCTGCCCCAATTCTCATTGTAAATTGTTCAACTACCAGTTCATACAAACCTATTGGTGAATATTTTGTAAGAAAGCATCTGTAACTTTTTTCCACTAAGTACACATTTTGGTCCAAAACAATTTCTAAATACGACAATTTACATAAGGTGAAGTCTGAGAAACTTAACTAGAAGTGGCTGCCTTGAATAGAACATTCTTTGTATTCAAGAAGGGCTGCATGTGAAGAGACAGAATAAACACCTGGTCTTTCAAAAAAGCCTCCTAAATCATAGAAGAAAGGGAATAAATCAGAAATACACTAACATGATAGCATTGTTTGTCAGATATTCAAACGTGAGAATACCTTTTCTTCTTGGTGGTTTAGGGCATCATTTTCTTGACATATGAGAAGCAACAGATGTACTTCTCACGCTTATGTAGATGCCACAAACAGTGGTACAGAAAGCAATTTCTCTACATATGGGTACAGGCCATAATTATACTCCTACTGGACCTACATCATCATGCAAGAAAGTTCTACTACATAATTAGGTATCTGTTAAATAAATACATAACACTGCTTAGTGTGGCCAGTCAAGAAAACCCTGTCCTTCCCTCACGTGGAGAGCCATAAGGATTCTCCTAAATGCTGCAGAGACACCCCAGCCTCCATGTATGAAGAGTCATTTCCAAGGACAGCAGAAATTGAGACTGCAGACTCTTCTGCAGAGGAGTTATGTTTTGGAACAGTTTGTACGAAAATGTTATTCAAAATTTACATTCCATAAATATTTTACAGATTTATTTAAAGGACATAAGAGCAAATGGGGTAGGTTACTCCAACAATACACGAACAACTTATTTAGAAGACAGCCACCAGCATCAAAAGGAGGAAAATTTAAAAAAAGCTTGAAGATGCATTGCATTATGGTAGAAATATTTGGAAACTACTCTGATATCAGGGGCCGAAAGGCAAGAGTTCCTACACCAACAAGAGTTCATAGAACTGGGTAAAGGGAGAGGAGGTGCTCTGAGCAACAGCAAAAAAGAAAGAAAGAATTTAAAAGCGTTCAAAGGGAAAGGAAAGAGCCCTGGCATGAATGAAGAACGTGCAAAGTGTTTAAGGAACAATAATGGAAATTCTCCCTTCATTCCCCGTGAGCCGAAGATGTTTCTCTAGATGTCTAATCTGAGCTTTGTGAATCAGATCAGTAAGTTTCATCTATTTCCTATGGAGCTTTAAAAAACCCAGTACGCAATAGATGAACAGGAAGTCTCTCGGATGCCGTCTTGCCTGAAAACAAAAGGATGGGTAACTTCACATTAAAACAGCTTTCTGAAAGATGTAAGTAGATTGTAAGGCTTATTCCCTGCCTCTGCTAAACTGAATGTGACTGGAAACTAAAGACTTCCATCCATAACAAGATGGAAGAGTTATCTATCGACAAAACACTTTTCTTGAAGCAGATAGATATAAATGCTAAGTCTCACTCATTACCTGCTTTCAAGTTCCTGAACTATTATTCTGGCTCTTCTCAGAAGAATCCTCGACATTTATAAAGAAAATCAGAAAAAGCGTGACTACCAGAGACAGTAACAGCATCTTCACCAGCAGAGAGAACAAACATCTAACTGACACCTCTTTCTACAAGCCCAGAGATCACACTAGCACTGTGCTGGGGCAAGAGATACGCAACTCTTCTGCAAGGCTGCAGTCAGAGCAGTGAAGACTTGGAAACGCCAGAGAGGAGGGAGCTACAGGTACTAGGGATGGGGTAGAGGGAAGATGACAACAACAGGTTTAAAAAAAAAAAAATCAAGACAGTGAGCAAGCACAGGTAGCAACACAAATACAAGATGAGAATTCAGAGGTAGGGCAAAGGAAGAAAGCCCAAAAAGCAGAATTAGGGACAATTTCTGTCTTCAGTTCTTCACATCCCTTTAGAGACAAAGCTACCTGCTTTAAAAGTCCCTTAAATCATTCATGGATATAGCATGCTTTGAGTTCACAATAGAATTCCTTTATGAGAGGAAAATTGAATCATTAGCCCTAATTTAAGCAATAGCAAGCATCCTGAATCAGCTCAATAATTAAGAGTAACTTGTGAAAAATTACACAACTGAAGTTGAGACGATAGTTCACAATCACAACACAGGAAATACGTTTAATCTGGAAAAGAAACAGTTTACTTTGGCTACAGCCGTGAATTATCATAACACAAAAGGCTATCAGAGCATCTAGAGTTCACATTCCAGGATATTCCTCTTAAGACAAGTGAAAGGACTGTTTGCATTTTTAAGAGATGAAGCTATTAATCTTGTTCAGTTCATAATTTAGTATATTAAATTACATTGGCAAGAAGTTGACTCTCTCGGAAATAATGCTGACTACCTCATAAGCAAGAGACCGTTGTTGCTTGTGTTCTGTTCAGCACAAGCAAGAAAAAAGCAAGTAAAATAAAGCAAAAAAGGTAGTGATCATTTTAAGATTAAAGCTTCCTTACGCTGTCCCCACATATCTAGAATAGCTGTATTACACACTACCTTCTTTGGTCTCAGATTTGGACAAACGGTGATCTTCCGCTTCATATAAGCAGGCATTCAACATTAAATCAGCTGGGGCCTGCAGCCAACTCATTGAGACACCAGAACTATTTTTCACTTCAATGGCAATTTCAGATTTACTTTTAGAACAGAGTTATGATTCAATCTCCATGTGAGGGTAACTACTAATCGCTTTTAACAAATGGTGAACTTCTGGTCTTGAGCGACTTGCTGCTGCTGCCTTGTGTTGTCAGACACCATCCAGATGTTAACTGGTATGTTGAAGTCAGGCAAATACATTTTATCTTACAACTGACAAAACATTTGTTTTAAGATATGCTATTTAGCAGTTACCTGGTGACGTTTGACAATATCCTTCAATTTATTAGCCAACTTCAATTCTATATCTGGAATGAGGTAGATGGTCGGTCTGCTCAGACAATTGTTCTAGTGGAGAGAATAAGAAGTTAAATAAGAAATTAGTAGGCCACCTGTGACATAAATCAAAAAATTCCTATTAAGACCACCAATGCTTGAAAAAGCTCAAAAGGAACACGTATCGGCTTGTGATACGGCACACTAACTCTAGCTCCAGAAACCCCTATGACAGCAATATTTCCTTTGCACGCCTCCCCGCCAAAGTCTTATCCTGGGTTTCTTTCTGGTCTCTGCAGATCTGCCGTTAGCTCCGTCAGAGACATTATCACAGATAAAGGGAACGTGACCCAGCGTAGCTGTTCTCACGTTCCTGCTTTCACATCATCTTTAATGGAAACCATGTCTTTGATTTCAAAGAATTTTTGACAGGCTCTGGAAGGCTTTGCTTGAAAGGGAATTTAAGTTCCCTGTGTGTCAACTTCCAAATCTGAATCTGTCCTGTCACACTAACATGCGGATTCATGCGTTTCTATGGTAGTCGCAGGTACACATTCATTTTATTTTGGATTTTAGCATGTACTCAAACCACCATACAATGATTTTTTCTAATAAGAGTATTGTTTCTTGTTGCTGTCCCTCCTATTTCCATTTTTGACAAGCACCTGAAAGTTACGTCTTGGCTATATTGTACACTGAGCTTGGGTTTAGAGTTTGAAAAAAAATATTGTTATTCACACACAGCAGCTAAAAAAAAAATTAACTTCAAATTAGATTCCATACAGCTGTTATCTGCTCTCTTCTGGTAGTAACTTGTTTGATAAAGCAAGTGAGAGAGTCTAAAGTGTACCCTAACCCTGAAAAAAGTCAAACTTTTATCAAGCTGAAAGTCTCAAGAAAGTCAGCAATTGTATGGATATGTACAGAACTAGTTACTCAATCCTAAGGGCGCTTCTTTCACAGGAAGACGGGAGACACTCAGGATGCTTTCTCCTACCTTACAAACAGGTTTTTGTCACCCTGTGCATATCTGCAGAATATCAGCGAAAAAATTCTGAAGTTTAAGTGATAACATGGAATCGTGACTAAAATGGGTGGGAGAGGGAGGGAAGAGTATAATATTCCTACAGAAGTCCAGGATGAAACTCTTCAGTGGGTCACAACTGAGGTACATGAAAAGCTAGCGAATCCCTTCCCCTGAGCATGTGAACACATACAGTTTTGTATATGAGTGTCTTGCCTGCACTAGTGTTTTCTCAATGTTCATGAACATCTCCACATTTCGATCCATTCGGGATGGATTCTGCAGGTCAAACCTCCGCCTGTTAAGGAAAATTATTCAAAAATATTAAATTCAACTCTCCTCCATTCTGTAGTCAAGAATCTTTCACGTTCCACGTAAAAAACAGTATATCATGGTAGCTACACATAGGAACACTTAAAGCACAATCACAAATATTTTTGCTTCACTTGGCAGCCCTCACAAGCAAGAAAAATCACAATGAACCAAATCAACAAAACGCAACTGATTTGTGAAATGTTTAGGAAAAATGAAGATTTGACATTGTCCAACAAAACCCTGTAGCAGGGTTGTACATTCCACAAAAGCCACAAAGGATAATTAAACAGAAACACAATCAAATGCTCACGATGGATTTCAACAACTAGATGAGGAAAATTCATGAACAAGCTCTCACGTTTCTCTTACTTCTAGCTGCAACATCCACCAGTCCCAGATTCTAATCCAGGAAAAACACGGCAATTCGTTTGCCTCAGATTTTTCTAAACTACTTACCTATTTGAGAACAAGCCACCCCACACACAGCATATAGGTAGCTCATAACCCATGTAAGCATTTTATGATTGTCTCTATTGGACTCTGGTACTTTAAAGTTCGCTACTTCATTGACAAATCAAAATTCTTGAAATAACAATGCAGATTTAAGTGTCTATCAGATGGGGGCGGGGGGGGATAACACAAAATCTGAGACTTTCTACTGGGAAGAACCACAAGAGCCCCCAAAGGAATTCTGCTGTATCCACCTGAACTATACACATATTCAGAAGTCATGGATGAATCAACTCAAATGAAGAATTTGAATGGCGACCCCCAAGAACCTGAGAGGTGGGACAACAACAGCACTAACACCGGTCCCTCGCCAAGTTCAGCACCCGCGGGTGTCTGCACTAGCACTCTCACACAGGCTCGTCACCACCAGCCAGGGTAAGCAGTGCTGCAGGAGCCTCTGAAACAGTTTTGGGCCTGACCCTTAACACCTCAGCCTTTTCCGAAGCACGATGGTATGTTTAGATAACCAGGCTGTTGACTCTCAGATGTAACTGGTGCACCTCTGTACCTCCCAAGTTTTGGAAAAAGCTAGAGTCTGAAAACGCTCGTAACTGGAGTGCCGAGTTGGTGTTCAGGAGTGGCAATACCAGCAGAAGGGATTTCAGCGTATAAAATAAAAAGTACCCTGTACACTTAACACAGTGAAAAAGATCATATTTCAATTACCATGCAGTGACTGATATGCTTTAAGTTAACACCCCAACTTAAAATACAAGAATTCATTCCTGTGCTCATATCTAATGACAGCTTCTTTTAAACACATGCTTGTTTCCAGTAACACATCAAATCAATTTTTAAAGTTTATCAATATACAATGAAGGTAAACCAAAGCAAGGTTGATTTTTAGTCACAAAACCCATTACCACACAAGATGGCATCACATCAATATTACACTACTAAATTAAACAGACACTTCAGCTGAGACCACCATGTTTTTCTTCACTTGAGGCTCTCTAGTGTTCTCAAAAGGAAGCTGCCTACGCAGGTGGTACTGCGTAAATATGCTGTAGTGTCGGGCAGCACTAGAAACATTCACTGTTAGTGAACGATGGCTTCTCTCCTAAAGCAGTATTAGGGACTCTTCCCCTCACTCTAAGGACGTGGCAAATAGCTTAAAGATAATATCCTGGCGTATTTATTAGAATAGTCTTTCAATTTTAGAAGAAATTTATGACCTCTTTAAATAGCATTGTGCATGTTGAAAACTTTACGCTGACTTCTAGAAGTAGGGCCAGTCATCAAGAAGCCTCTCAGTTCACTGCACAACACAATAAAGTATTTTGCACCTATAACACATCGGATTTTAAGAGCCAAGGTCAAGCCACTTCTCCAGTATTCACCCATTGACAGCTTCATAGTCTGTATTCAAAACATGTTTCTCAAACTTAATAGTTTCAAGGAAGTGAAGATAAATGCCAAATAAACACAAACTAACCTATTTTCCTAGACACCTAATAAATTCTTCAGTACCTACGAAACAAAGATACTTAAGGCATTCAAGTTTGACCAAAATTTTTACATTTGGTTGCCTAAAAGCTGCATTACACATTCATTTAATGCTATACATGCCCCCAATTTTTTGCCTGCTTTTGAAACCCATACTTTAAGAGAAGCATGTCAATATATTAAGAAATAGCACTTTTTTTTAGTTGCCCATTTAGATAAAATAGCAGTACTAATTCTTCCTGTCCTTAGTTTAACTGATACCCTCTGACAGGTTTTAGCAAACAACTATACTTGAATTGCAGTGATAGACAAGGTATGTCCAGCTGCACTGGATAAGTGCATTTTTCAGACATACCTATTATGACGAGGAAAGGTACTTCTCCTATAAGACAGATCATTCACAAACAGGTTAAGCAAGAGCGACAATGCATACCGTTAAAAAAAAAATCATATTTCAGGCAAAACACCACATATTATTTGGTTGAGTCAGTGAAGGATACATTCCAAGCTCTAAGTCTGATCCTCAGAGTTAAATTCAAGTATTACTTCCCTCTACATCCCACATGCACAAACACAAGACACTACCCACACTAGTTTGGAGGAATCAGCAAGAGAGTGAGAAGAGAGGAGGCAATCGTGTATCTGAGTTTTGCTGACAAATTTCAATGACTGAAAACTAAATTTGTTTGGAAAAATTGGAATGTTTAAATGTTCATGAAGTAGGAGCCATTTAACTCCTTTATCTTAAGGCAAAGAGGTAGCAAGACACTCCTGAAAGATACGCCACACAGAACACTACAAACACGTATCGTGCCCTGCGCGTTGGCAATATTGGAGCAGAAAAAACCCTGAAAGCAGTTTACTCATACCAGCTTCCTGATATATCCACCTCAGATATCCATTTAGCTGATAGGAGTACAAACTACTCCTAAAAAATAACAAACCATAGCAAAACAACTTTATTTTTGCCTTTTAATTTGCTCTCGTGGGTAACAAACACAGTCAATTCCAGGAATGCTGTTACAGGTCTGCACAACATCAGATCAGAAACTATTTAAATTCACGTACAAGAACTATCTCTGCTAACTTTTATGTATCGACTTTTCATCCTCAGGTTTCTTCCAATTTTCTCAAATATCGTTAATTCACGCTACTGCTGTCTCGGAAAGAGGATTATAACTTTAAAACACACAGGCCACAACACTGTTGGGACGTCACACGAATAGTTTTATACTAGTGTCGACAGCTACGTGAGCGGCGTTTCTAACTACTGACACTCCCCATTTTTGGAGGCTGATGAGCAATGGAAAACTTAGCATTTATTAGTATCTATGCAATGTTTCATGTTTTCCCAGTTATAATTAAACCCTGCACTCAATACAGTAAGAAGGATTTACATCTTACGGATGGGAAACAGCGATTCTAAGATACTGGTTAATTTGCTCAGTCACATGGCAAATAAATGGCAAAAAAAAGCCTCAAGCTTGTAATTAACTCCCAACCTACAGGCTCAAGACCTTAAACTTGGACAACTTCTCTTTAAATTTGGAAGCGTGCGGGGGTGTCTTAAAAAGCTACCATCAGCAAAACAGGAAAAAAATTTCCTCTTCCCATCTCTAACTCCCTTGCCTATTGAATTCTCCAGAAAGTATTAAACTTTAAGTAGTTTGCATAGGCATTTCATGTGCTTAATTTCATGCAAAAGGTGTATAAACCAAAAAAGGTGTATAAACCAAAAATAAAAACTTACCAGCCCTGTTCATTCTTATATTTGTAAGCAGCACCAAGAATGTGACATAATGTACCTCCAGCTTTGAAATCCATGAAACACTTTGCCTAGAACCAGAAAGAAAAGTGAAAACACAGTGACATTAACTTTTATGTAATTATTTTAAATTCATACATACCTGTTAGCTGAGTTTTAGACATCTAACTTATCAAATGCATAGTTTAATTTTCAGATTAATCACTTTTGGAGTTTTATGTTCTCCTTTAAGAATGCTTCGAGAAGACTAAGTGCATTCGGTTTAAGTAGAATTCTTCATGTTTGCAAGCAAAACCTGATATATCTTCCTTACATGAGTAGCTTGTAAAAAATTCCTTGCATAGCTGTAAAACAGAAATCCAAACTGCTCTTTGAACACCCATTTCACAGTAAATTAAACCTGAAATCTTAGCTGTCAGTTAAGAAGCTCTTCATCTATATTAAATAGGCTAAAACAAATCATTAGAAACGAACACCGAAAACCCAGGCTCCATATTCACTACGGCTCCTAAAGCTCTCCATTCACATCCTTCCTCCACCGCAACAAGAAGTTGTTTGTCAAGATCTGAAAAGGTCACTGTGCAGACCTGCCCTAAAATACTAAATCCAACTCATTTCTTCAACATCAATTTTAGCAGAGTACAGCTGAGTCACATATTCGTAAACAGGTACTCCAAATTAAAGAACTGACATCCAAACAGCAGCACGAGGAGACTGAAAAGCTCCGAGTTCCCCCAAGTCCGTTCTCTAAAAGGTTACTAAAGAAGCAGGACTGTTTCCTACACAGAAAGGTACATTTTTTCTGACAAATTTTGGTTTGGAATTATCTTTGCTCTTTTACTAATACCTCTGGTCAGAATGTTTGTATGTATATATATATATTATATATATATAACATATATAAAAAATATACATATATATAACAGATATAAAAATATGTATATTTAGAGAAAGCTGTTCTAACAGTACACTGACATGACAAAATGAGGCAGATCGATCACCTAGCTAAACTTCCACAACAGAAATGTCTATTCTGCCTTGCAGTCGGTACCCGCTGGCACTAACGAGGAAGGACCCACCTACAAAAATGCAGACCCACACCTCCCAGCCCCGTCAGAAGCGCACAAGGGCCGTGCCAAGGGGCACTTGAGTTGTTGACCCCTTCTGACGTTGCTCCATTCAGGGTAAGATGCCCAACTACTTACTGGAATTGGAAGTGAAACCTGTCTTTCCATACACGTGCAAAACATATAGACCAAGATCAGCCTATTCTGCGTTTCTCAGTAAAAATAAAAAACTTGTACAATTCACAAAACAGGATTTGGGGAGTTGTTTAATGGCTGGACTCCGGTCACGAGCGGTTTTCTGCAAGCTGCCTTCTGCCAGAACTAGAGAAAGCACAAAGCTGGAGACACCGCACAGACGACAGCCTTCATAGTAGTTTTTCTACATTAAGAATGTTTCTCATCTAGCTTCTGTCTTACTTTTTAGATCAGAACAGGTCATTTTCTTTAAAGTCCATTATATTACACCTCAGGAGTATTTGCTAACACAGAATGAACACCAAATTACAGACAGTTCTAGCATTACTCACAAGCATTTTAAATTCATTCTACAGCCAGGCAACTAAAATGGTAGCATGGGATCTAAACGAAACATTGCCTTCCTTGGCTCTAGAGCTGCTCATGGAAAGCAAAGCAGTTCTGCGAGATATCAAATACACCAGTGTCCAAGAACAACATAAAAAAGATCCTTCATAAGCATTCAACAAGAACAGAACTGCTCCTGGTCTACCATCTGTTTAGAGCCCTACTGTGCACAGAAAGTAATAGAGAGAGCTCAAAGCTGCCATAGGGGTACTTGCCAGTTTACGAGCTGCATGAAATTCAGTACTATTCTTCGCAAACTAAAGTCCTCTATGGATGGAGCAGTCTCTGATCAGAAGCTTGAACAAAAACAAAACGTTTCAACATGCTGAATGATTTTATTGCCATAAGACTTGGCTCTGAGAATACAAGCGCTGGTTTACAAACACGCATGCAAGCACTAGCTGCTTTAAAAAAAATAAATCTCAACATGAAGCCAGAAGACCCGTTGTAATGAATATTTTTGCAGCACTAGTATGCAAGTTGCTGTTACTTATCTTCAGCTGTCCTACATACATACGGTCATCCAGAGTCAACCTTTCTCTTTTTGCTGACATGCCAGACCCACAACTGAACGAAATCGCTGCAGCAAAGCCCACCTCAGCTGCATTTTGGGAAACTGTTGATCGCACCGTTGTACCCAACGTCCCCTACTTCAAGTTCAGGGGCTGCTGCTGCAGCTTCGCCTTCATCAAGCTGCCCGTCAGCAGCCCACATTAAATCTTTCAATGACAAGGTCACGCCTTTCTGGTGTGCCCCCACATTACCGGGGCACAGGGCTCAGTGATCCAGGAGCCCCCGGCACCACAAGCAATCGGAGCGACTCTGGCAAGTTAGGAACGTTCAGCCAATACTTAACCATGAAAAACAGGACACACATCTCTTTCACAGACATAAGTCACTTCTTTAAAGTGTCAGCAGACTCTAGCAAGACCCTCTTATTAAACTGTGGTCATTGCTACTAGCATAAAAAGGAAGTTGCTTTTAACAATTAGACAAAACCTCTTCCGCAGAAGAGATGCAGCTGTCAATAAACCCAATTCCCTTCAACATTTTTACCCAACCAAATCCATCACAACAAGGCAATTAAGATCAACTGGTCTCACAATATGCCGTCTTAAGAGTTAATACCTTAATATAGCCTTCATTTCAAATATGTGAAACTGTCTAAGCAAATTAATCAGCATTTTCTTTTTTGAGCATCAGTAAGGTTAGTCAATATGCATTTAAAAGCAATAATCAGAAGACGTGCACAGAAGTCCAGCTGTAACAGTCCTTCATTCACTCTAGATCTCTTCACGGACCCTGTACTGTACAGCATCCTTGCCAAGAACAGGAGCTTAAACACAGAATTAACAACCCTCTCTCAAATGCAAGGTCTATTTCATCCACTCAAAGCACTAAGTAAAATGTTTGAACTTTATTACAACAGATGTAGCCCATAGTGATTTAGATGCAGTCCAGGTCAGCGAGGTTTACCTCGAATACTGATGGCAGAGACCAGCTTCCCTTTGTCACTGACTGCTCCAGCACTGGAGAGCAGACACTTCAGAGAACGAGCCTGAGGTACACTGGCTAGTACTTGGAAAATAAATATAAAGGCTCTAACGTGAACTGGAAGGACAACCTTGGTTTGACATGTTCTCATCAGCAAGCGCTCCTGGTGAGCCACGTCCCTGTGTTTTGCAACGACTGCAGTTCTCAAGACCAACACAATCTCCAGTAAACTGCACTGATAATGGAAACACTGCCGTGTGTATTAATGGAGAACAGCATCACGCAAGGAATGGACCATTAACGGCAGCCTTTAGTGATGGCAGCTGTGAGTAGTAGCCACAAAATGAGGACTTCTGGAGTCATCTGCAGGTACATAGCACTAGTTTTGATGGCTTGGGGGTTGTTTCTTTTACACAAGCATGACCTCCTCCTCTTCAACTTCAGATCCTCCCTTGCCAGGAACATGGTAATACTGAACAGTAACTAAGATAACTACGAACTTTTAACCTCTTTTAGCTTCATCCAGTTTCTTTTCAGTGGAAGTCTGCAATAGCTTTTCAATATATTTTTGGAGATTAGCAATGTCACTTAAGACATCCCGTCGCCCCACCTCTCTTCCCAAGTCAGATACAGTCCTGTAGAACTGAAGCATTCTGAACGTCTTCAAAGTGCTATGGTAGAGTAACAAAGCCTCCTTTGCAGCCTGAACTGGTATCTTAAATTACATATCTAAAAAAGTGACAGCTAACCTCGTCTTAAAGAGTATATTGCATTTATAAAAACAATATAAAGGAAGATGTACTGACGAGTTGTCTTCTGTCGGAAGTAACTGAGAGCAGAGAGATCCAACTGCTGTAAACTTAAGCTGAGCAAATTTGATCGGATTAGACCTTCGAAACAGCAAGAATAGTTAAACACAGGAACAACATATTTACAATGCCACTGAAATCTTTATTACCCATTTTTACGATAAGACAAATTGATTTAAGACTTGAGAGCACTCAAATGACTTATCAACTTGTTGAGTATGGGTACAGTTTTATGGTCTACACTGCCATATCAAAATAGGGCACTGCAATGTTCACCTCTGTCCCTAAAGCTTTTCATCGCCACCGAGGTATCAGGTGATCAGAATGGTGAGCGACATCTCACCATCATCAGAATGGTGAGCTAAGAGGTGGTGAGCTACATCTTAATGGCATCTTGTGGTGCATCTGTGTGCATTCCTAAGCACCAAGAGATTCACCCAGTAAGTAAGTCTGAAAACCCCTCTTCTGGAGAAAACGTGCACGAATTCATACTCTTCACAAAAGAAATGCAAATGCACAAAAGATAAGCAAAATGTCTGAGAAAAAAAAACACCATAAAATAATAAAAGATAGTATTCTGTAAGTGGTGGACCAAAGAAGATGAGTACTTTCAATAGTTTTCAGAACAACTTCAGTTTATGATACTGTAATCCGTTATAAATATTTCCAACTTAGTATGTATATCTAAGTGTCATGGCTTAACCTCAGCCGGCAACTGAGCACCACAGAGCCGCTCGCTCACTCTCCCCCTCCCTGGTGGGATGGGGGAGAGAATCAGAAGAGTGAAAGTGAGAAAACTCGTGGGTTGAAATAACAACAGTTTAATAATTGAAATAAAATAATAATAATAACAACAACAATAAAAAAAGAATATACAAAGCAAGTAATGCACAATGTGATTGCTCACCACCCGCAGACTGATGCCCAGCCAGTCCCTGAGCAATGGCACCCCTGGCCAGCTTTCCTCCAGTTTATATACTGGGCATGACATCACATGGTATGGAATGTCCCTTTGGCCAGTTTGGGTCAGCTGTCCTGGCTGTGCCCCCTCCCAGTTTCTTGTGCACCTCCAGCCTTCTCAGTCGGTAGAGCATGGGAAGCTGAAAAGTCCTTGACTAGTATAAGCACTACCTAGCAACAACTAAAACATCGGTGTGTTATCAACATTATTCTCATCCTAAATCCAAAACATACTAGGAAGGAAATTAACTCTATCCCAGCCAGAACCAGGACACCTAGATTGCATGACCTTTGGTTCCCAGTAAGCATTCTGTGGCAACGATAAGCAAAGACCTTCCGGCTGATGTCCGCAATGCTTACACACACATTTATGACAGTTGTCTTAGCCCACAAAACCTACCCTAAATGGGCCAACTGGGTGCCTGATACCATGCTACAGTCCTTGCCCTTCACAGCTGAAATCCATTTGTTACTTCGTCCTTACCATTTGCCACATCCCTCTTCCCTCTATCAGTTGTTTAGACTTCACGCTCACTTGGACAAGATTCTTTTGGCAGTAGGCAGGGTTCCAAGCACAACGGGACTGTCACTAGGACACTACTGGTAAAGATGTGCCAAGTCTGAACTTTAAATAAGCAACCCTTAAAATGCTGACATTGTTTCTGTATACCAATATTCTGAGTGACCGGAAAACTATCCCAGACTAATTAGGTAACTATGTGCTACTAAAGAACACGGTAAAGCCATTTTTCAGCCTTGACAGCGTTACAAGTTTGAAGTTCAATCAACAGAAATGACCAATGGAAACTTGTTTGCTTTGGAAAGTGCATGTTAGTCAGTCAGTTTAGGATGCATCAGTCCAAACAGATTTGACTTAAAATTTACAAGTTTACATAGAATTTTACTAGAAATTAAAACCTTTCCACAGTATTCAGGAAATCACTTCCAAACGTACAGAAAGTAAGATTTATTACATTTAAAATCTGCTTTTAAGGAGGAGCGTGCTATTCCACCCCTTCCAGAGGATGCATCAACAAAAGCTTCAGACTAAGCACAGATCCCCCAGTCACCTGGAAGCACGCCAGCAGCACAGATACTGGAAGAAGAACAAAACACGCTGCTGTAACAGCAGTGGGTTAACCCCAGTACTCACAGGAAGCTTTGTGAAGGCAGGATTGGTGACATGTTTTCCAAAGGCATCTTCCTGGAATTGCAGCAGCTGCACCACGAGCCCAGCCAGTGTTTTATTGGTAGGAGCATCTGCTTGAACATACTGCAAGACAAAAAACACACGCTTACTTGGGATAGAGGATAATAAAACATGAAGTCTGGTTTACTAATTCCCCAGACCACTTTATCAGTCGTAGAGCACAGTTTAAGATTTAAGGATCACTGTGTGGCTGGGGAGGGGAGGGCAGTGCGTGCACAAGAGGAGCACCAAGCACAAACATTTTTCAAGCTTTACTCTTAAAATATAGCACAGATCTGTGGATCATCATCAGTTCATCACGGCCGCCGGTGTTTTACAGATAGAGATTAATTACTTCAATCTGATTTCCCAATAAAGGAACAGACTAATTTTGGCCCACACATACAGAAAGCTTTCTACAGCAACTTTACAAGCTCCTTCTGTAATCAACTACTACACATTAATCCCAAGAGCATCATTTGGTACTATACAGCATGTCACGTACAGAAAAACTGATCTGGACAACTACATTTGCAACACTTTGCGACAACCTAAGCATTTCCCAAGGTTATACTTCTAACAAAATGCATATATGTAAAAGGGGAAATCACAGCATGGAAAATAAAAAAAGTCCCATGGCTGCTGAGTTTTCATTACTCCTAATATTACAATATGCATTTATTGGATGTCATCTCCTCATCATGCCAGAAGACTTCTAAGAGTAGAACAAACATTACTTGTTCACGTAGAACATGGAGGAATATTAGCTACCCTAGGGTCATTTACCTGAGTAACACTATGAACCACAAGGCCTTTGCTCTTCCCTCAAATCAGATTCTTCTAAAGCTGCTTAAAAAAAATTGAGAGCCAGAACCCTCAAAAGTTTAAAGCAGTGGTGTTAAATAGCCGTCAAACCTAAGTAAGCTTTCCAAAGCACCATCTACATAGCAAAAGACACTACAAAGACACTGACTTTTCCATGAGAATTTTACAGTATCTGACTATCTCGAGATGCAAGTTCCTTCAGCGCTTGTTAAGAGGCAGACAGACATACCTGAGAAGTTAAATCTTAGCAACTCAAAGGACGCAAATACCCGTAAGACTCCCAGGTGTCCTGCCTTGTGTATAAAACCTGATCTAGAAATATGAGCCTATAAAGAACAGAAATTTCCAAAGCTGCACTTTTCTTAGCCCTCTTCCCATGAAAGGCAGGCAATTGTGACAATTTTTCCCAATTAATAACTCCTCTCAATTCACATCAGCTACCACAGAGATATGAAGCAGCAGTAACAGTCAGTCTTCATTGCTGTTAGAATCCAGATAAAGACTTTTATTCTTGTAGACCTTCACGCTCCTCTCAGCTAGCAACTATTTTCTTTCTAATTTTTGGACTAGAAGCTCTGTGTGCTGCAGCTGAATTCACCAGAGCAGTTTAAGCAATCTTTTGTTGGAATTACTGATCCTAGACAGGATGGCAAAGTGGAGCATGTGACTCACTCAGATGCCCCAGTTAATCCAGCATCTTTACTTAAAAACCCATCACGGCCTCTGCATTAGCTTACCAGGTGCTGCAGCTCAGCGGGAAGCGTGCCATTCTTGGCAGGGAGGCACAGAATAATATTTAAACCCCAACTGCTAAATTTGCCAGAACCCTTTTCATCAGTGTCCTAAGGGTTGCTAAACCACGGACAATTGCCAAAATGCATACAGTGCTGTGTATTTTTATATCTGTTAATAAAAGATTTATCTTAAATGATACAAAAAAATAATACAATTGACTATCACACCCAGGATGTGCACAGGGCTATTAGCTGTGATACACTACATCTAAAGCTCCCATCATTTTGCATGTCCAACCTTTGCACCACCACCTTATGAAAAGTCTGAATAAAACTCCAAGCTTTTAGTTCAGCTATGCCAATTATAATGCAATCAAACAAATGTAAATTAAAAGGTGCAGGCAAAACAGGTATCTGCTAAACTACAGATTTAGGATTTGCACAAATGTGGAAACAAAAGCATGGCAGATCAAGTGCCAGACTTCATATTAAATAATCGTATTTCTATTACCAAGACAGCTGTGGTCTTGAACACATTCACATGCCATACATGTTAAATATGTTCAAAAAGCAAAGCCGCTGGTTCCAACTTAAGCCCAGCTATTTAAGACTGTCTACCCGCCTAGCTGTAGCACTTTCTCTAAATACGTATCTAGAGCAACAGATACAACATTTTTCCCAGTAAAACAGAGTACACTGTAGTAGTACAGCTTTCGTTTTGCATGGGAAGCGTGCTCCAGGAAGACAGAAAAAATGCAAAAGTAGCTTTTGCTGAAGCTACACAGCCTTCATCGTTCTGGCAACGCTGTATAGAGAAAAACCCTCATAACCATTATAAGTCATTTAATGGGGGAAAAATCTGTACTGCCACATTTGCCTTTTTTACACAGGTAAAAAGTCTTAAAGCTTTTTGCAGCAAGTTTAACACAGTATTTTAATTTAAAGCACCAAAAATGCACAAAATGCAACAGGACATAAAGTACTGATGGCTCCTACTAATAGTGAAATAGAAGTATAACACAATCGTGTACTTATGGCCATCATTTAAAACAAAACCAAAAAAACCCAATCACCAATCCAAAAACTTGGAATTTCACTCATCCATCTCCCAACCCATATAGTCTACTTACACTCACAGCTTCTTTAGGGCACCTAGAACAAAACTGCCTTCAGCGTAAGCCTCTAGCTAAGGTTCTCTCAACTTCCAGTTTGAGGATCCAATAAGCCATGGGAAGATAATCCATGGAAAAGATAACCAGAGAAAGAACTTATTCTTCACACAAACAAGCCAACGAAAACAGAAAATGAAAATCAGTAAGGAAATAGTCAAAGTTTAGGGTTTTCTAGTAGGGCCTCTTTGTCATTCACGAAGGAGAGTCACCAAGACAACACTGCCCGCTGTAAACACATGGTGACTCCGAGCACCCAGCACTGCAACCTCAGTCAAAAAACTGAATCTAGAAGAGGTGATATTCTTGTATTGACTTACTGCAATTTTTTTTTCAAATCTTTTCCTTCAGAAAAAAAAAAATTACATGAGAACATGCCTGGGAAGCGTATTCTTAGATGTGAAATTTTTCAGGCACTTATTCCTTTACTTGCAGATCCCAGTTTTACCTCTTGCAGGAGGCACTGACAGCTGGGAGCTGTCAGAAAGGAATATAACGTTAGGAATCCCTGATTCTATTTTGCACTGCCACTATCTTGCAAATATATATTTATTTTTTTTTACAGGAAACTCATTACTTTACCTAAACAACAAGAGAAAATAAACCTTCAAAAGGAAACACAAAAGACTCCTCTCAATCACTTATGCATGCTAACCAGCAATACAAATGGATCTTCAAAGCAGCAAAATCAGTAAGATGACTTCCTGATCGATACACAGCGGGTTTGAAGGGACCACAGAGGACTGAAGCCACAACACAGCTGCAAGTTTTCCACTAGTCTCCACAGCAGACAGAAGCAGAAAATGATTCTGCAGCAAATAAAGGTTTTTAAACAGTGAATTCCAGAAGACAGAAATGATGCCCCGTTCCTAGGTACAGCTTTGGCATAAGACGATTTTGCTCACGTGCCGAAATACCAAAGCCCCATCGACACAGCAAAGATTTTTCTAACATTTCTGCGTCAGTTAGAAACAAAAACACCCACACGTCCTTATGCAGAAAACACGTATGGTCAGAAGTCTTTCAGTGTAACTCAAATAATTCAAGACTAGAGAGAAGCCGCTAGCAGAGGAAATCACTTCCCTTCACCAGCAAGATTTGCCATTGTAGCTGCACTGGAAAGCCTTTGTCACAGACGTAAGGGACAGATTCGCATACCCAGTTTTGATGCGGTTACTGACCTCAAATAACCACATTATGGCTCTGCGTTGTAGCCCCAACGCACAAAATCCTTTCCTTCCCCCAAAACAAAGAACATTTCAGCTCAGGTCACTAAATAACAGGGAAAGGAAAACAACATTAAAATACTTTGATTTAGGTTATAACCCTTGTTCCTTTTTTAAAGGTGAGAACACAAAGGAGCTGCAAACACAGAGAAAACCCTCCCTCAGATTAAATCAAAGTCAGTCACTGCAGAAGTACTTGGTGAGGTCAGCACCGACACAAGAAGTCAGAGCCAGCCGGCAGATCACTACAAATCCTCTAAATTCAGCTCCTGGCTGGCAGTGAACAAGCAGGTGGTCTCCGAACAGACATCTTCAGCCATAACAACTGCCATTTCATAACGGCTGCCAAGAAGAGGCTTGTCCCTCCTCGCTCTCGGGCTGAGGCTTATTAATAGAAGGGCATAAAGGGACCCCGCGCTGCTGCCCGTCCTGCGGTAAAACAGGCGTGCTCCACCAGCACCAGTCCAACACCTTACAACAGCACCGCACTCTATGAATGCGGAAAGAAAACTTATTATTCTATACTTGATACTGGTGCAAGCGGGTCCCAGATACTCAACAAACCACCCAGACTTCCAAGGGATGATACCTCCTCATACTCTGCACGGTTTAGTGTCTATATGGACAGCCCATGCTGTCTTCTCCTCTAACTCACCCTTTAAGACAACACTCCACTTGTTCTTTAAAAACCAAACCAAAACACCCTCCTCCCCACCCCCCCCAAAAAATCTGTTTTCCAACCTTCTTAGAGGGGCAGGGCACAGCTTTCAGAGCCGCTGAGTAGCTCAAGCTCCTGAAGGCCAATATATTGAACCAGACATGATTAACACACCAGGAACAGTCCTTAGGGACAACAGCTGTAAGGCCAAGGCTAGTTTCTGCATCCTTCTAATACATACGCAAAAAAAACCCCACGCCAAATTATCTCAGGAAGGTATTTTAAATACGAGAAATAACTCTCCTTTATGACAAGCCATTTTAATATAAGCAATTTGTTGCTTAATGTCAGAGGAACTACCTAAACAACACATAATAGCAGAGATCACTAAGCATTAATATAGCAAAAAGTGAATTGCCCGGTTTACTTTTGAACTACAGATTTCTACGTATAGTGGACACCTTGATGTCACCAGAGTTAGTCTACCCAAACACTACGAAAGCCTGTCAGATCCCCCAGGCCTTGAAAACCACAGCACGAACCCGTTTCCAACTCGCAGGGAAGAAAGGCTCAAACATACGTACAGCGGTCCACGGCCTGGGAAGAAGCGGGGGACCTCCTGCAACTCTCAATGCAGGGAAATAGCACAAGATGACTTCCATACATCACACGCACAAAAAAAGGCAGCGGGAGGAAGCCTGGAATAAAAAAATGTTGTTTTCTGTCACTAATAGCCCCCCCAGTGTTCCTTCCCTCTTTACAGGCACCCTCTACTCCACCACCTGAGCCTTCCCTCCCCAACACAAGCTCCCAATGCACACCGTCTTTCTGCGCGTCCCAGGGAAGGGCCTTCCTCACTACCAGCGCTTTAGCCAAGAAGAAATGCGCCCGGAAGGTCTGTGTCAGGAAAACAGTTCATCCTTTCACAGCAACGCGGGGTTACAAAACCCACATTGCTGCCCGACAGATTTTATCATCAAAAGGTCTCTGACAGAGATTGACCGTGCTGCCTAAGCAGCCCACTCTCCCCGTTAACAAGAGTTTTCCAATATCCTGTGCCCGTCTTCCATACTACTATTTAAACCTCTCATTTTTTTGGTTCTACTCCAGAGACACGGAGAACTCTCAGATATTTGAAGATGTGTCTACTCTAGAGACAAGAATGAGAAGATTTGTAATTGCTATTCTCTAACTTTCTCCTTGCCCATCGTGACTTCTGGATCCTTGACCAAGCTCGCTGCTGCTCTCGGGATTCTCTCCGAGTCGTCCCTGACGTCCCCGGAGCAGGACACAACACCTACTACAGCTGACGGCCTCGCCACTGCTGAGATGTACACGTATCCATTTTTAAGAGTATGAACTGGACAAAAGTCAGCTATAATCACCATGTACTTCTCCAAAAGAAGTCATGCACCCACAGCAAGATGAAAATAGAGACAAGATGAACTAGAGTCCGTTTACCACACACCAAAAAGGAATTAACACTTCCACTTAGAGCATTAAGGACACATCTTTAAACGCTAGTAGTATCAGTTTCCTTGTTTCCCAAAACAAAAACAATCTTCCATTTTTTTTAAAGGACTTTACGCAGCAGTATTTTGAAATTCACTTGCCCAGTAATGATTGCCTCCTGGCCCAATTCTAATCACCTTCCAGAGTTTAAGAAATAAATATAACCATCTAATCTTTATAACCAGTAATACCGTGTAAACCAATTACAATAAAGGAGGTTTTCTTTGGCATACAAAATGAAAGCTCCCACTCCTGAACTACAGATAAGAGGCCCCGCCAGGCTAGTAAGGTGAGAACCAGCTTGTCTAGATAGCTTTGATTCACAACAGCAAGGGACAATAACCGTTAAAGCTTTCAGTAAGGTGACTTGCTCTTCTGCAAAATGGCAGGTGCCAGTTCAAAGCCGTTTCAAAAGTTTACTGTATTCTTGTGGGTACGTGGTTATGAAAATGAAATGAAAGAACACTCCTCCCCAAAAGTCTAGAAACAGCAGAGAAGCACAATCAAAACAAAGAAGAACTAAAGGTATACTTTCACATTACAATTTCCTTATCAACATAAATAGATTAAGCTGCTCGCTCAAACTACCACCTCCCCCCCCCGCGCCGATTCGACTGCATGTGGCTGCGCTGGAACAAGTTATGTGGAAGGACCGGTAAAACACACCTCTGAACGTGCTCTGGTTTTTAACCCAGATCAGTTCAGACGCCCATTTCACAGCACTGCCACACCAATATTCCGATCGGCGGCACCCACAGAGCAACAGGCAAACTTGTCCGTGGGTTACCGACTCCAGACCCGCCGGAGAACGGAGGGATGGACGGCAAATCTCAGGTAAATACAGAGACCAAGGCGCCTTGAGGTTGTCCAGCATCTCCCCTTGGTACCGCTCTGCCCCAGCTAATGCTCTTCGTGGCATTGCTACCAAGCTGCCTAGGCAGATATATTTGTCTTCCGGAAAGTTCACCTCAGGTAATTTTTCAAGGCTTAGATATTGAGAGAAAGTTACAAAATCATCATACAGGAAAAACAGTCGAAAAGAAAGCAAAGAAACAGAGAACCCAGCAAACTGGATGAAAGAGGAACAGGGCTACAAGGGCGACGTACAGCAAGCAATGACACTACCGAAAAGTGAACTTGCCGTAAGCACCAGCAACGCGCACAGAGCTTTTAACGTGCACCAGGTTCGGTGAAACCCGGTTCTGAACGGCACGAACGGCTTCCCCCCCCCTTTTTTTAAACGCACCGACACTTCAGGGGCGCGGTTCAAGTGAAACCCGTATAAAATCCTGGCAAGCCGAGCCGGGACTTGCCCGCACAAGAAAGTTACCGCTGCAGCTCGCCTCGGTGCAAACGTGGACGCGGGGCACCGGCCGAGCCACCTCGTCTCTGCGGGAGAG
>NW_008824677.1:241543-242267 GCF_000699105.1 Pygoscelis adeliae
CCCGCCCGCCCTCCTCACGCCCTGGGCGGTCAGAGCAGCCCCGTCCATCCACGGCCAGCTTACCTTGCGGTGGCTTTTCAAAGCCCTCTGCTGCGCCAGCGGGGCGCTGATGAGTTTGGGTGTTCAACTCTGTTTCAGTGTGTCCCCTCTTGTCACCTCTGGTTGTTCCTCCGCGCTTCAGCCTCCACTGCCTTCTCACAGGACCGGGCTGAGGTAGGGGGGCCGCTCCCGGTAGGTCTGGGCTGTGGAGGCGGCAGGTCTGATCTGATCCGTAACTCCTTTTTAATCTGGCACACGTTATGCTGGTGGAGAGGAGTTGGATACGTAGGGTGGAAAACCAGTTTTTTTCTGTTCAATGCATCCTGGCACTCTGCTTGCACTGGGTGGTGGCAGACTGAAATTTGTGATACCGCCTTTTTGTCAGCAGATTTCCTCTTATGTAGGAAACAACTTTTTTTTCCCGCTGTGGAAAGAGGCAGAGTAGGGACCTGTGTACCCTTTTGTATTTGCTCCTCCATCTTAAGGACAGCAGACGGTGAAGCATCAGACCTTCATAAAGGATGACAGGACAACTCATCCTTGGGTACAGCTGCAAGGATCATAGAATCATAGAATCATTAAGGTTGGAAGAGACCTCTAAGATCATCGAGTCCAACCGTTGACCCAACACCCCCATGCCCACTAAACCATGTCCCTCAGCGCCTCATCTACCCGTCTTTTAAAT
>NW_008824677.1:243729-257013 GCF_000699105.1 Pygoscelis adeliae
TCCTCCGCCAGCTCCCTCAGCACCCTTGGGTGGATCCCATCTGGCCCCATAGACTTGTGGTTTTTTAACCTAGTTTAAAGCCTAAAGTTTTAATGAGTTGCAGCACAGGAACAGGAAACCTTTGGGAGCAGAAATTCTTGAAGTCGTGATTGCAGTTGTGCCCCTCACGTCTTGGAATCCCGGTGAGGAAGCATAAAAAAGAAGGGAGAGGGGGAGGAACTGAAGAGAGAGGGCAGGCAGGAGTAGGAGGGGAATGAAGGAGGAGGTCATACCCCAGTGAACGCCGCACGCCCCAATGTTTTGTAAAAGCTCCCAGCGGAAAATAAAATGAATGCAGATGCTGATTTTCATTACTGTAGGGACTAAGGAAAATGTATTTGTTACATTAAAGATGATGATCTTGGTCTGTCTCCCTTGTAACCATAGTTTTCTGCTGTTAGGGCTAACTCTCAGAGGTAGAACGGAATCTGATCGATCTGGACCTTGAAAGGGAAAAATACGAAATCAAAGATTTCATCTGGTGGGAACTGGGAGACATTTGATGTGCCATGTAAGAACCGTGAGATTTCAAGGTCATGGGGAATGCTACTCTGGCCCTGCACCTAGACACCTCAAATCATCTGCCCTTTTTCTTTCTTCCAAATTTAGGGAGTCCCCTCTTATCCTAACCTGAGGTGTCTTTTGAGGCTGTAGGGTAACTTGCACCTTTGATTTAGATCATTTGGCTCAGAAGGAGGAAGATCTGGCTTTAGCCTGGTTTCCTAAAGGAACAAGGCTTCCTCAGTCATACCCCCCGTGTTCCCAAACCTTGCAAATTTTGGACCCGCTAGCCACCTTCAGTCAGCTTTGACGCACAACACAAAGGCCGCGATTCCCTGGACCGCTGATCAAGTAGTTTGTGCTCCAGGAGCGCGTCCTTCCTAGCCAGTCACTAGGGGCATTCCGGGAACCCGAGCATACCGACTGTTACGCCAGCAACGGCGTAACGTTTGGCCACACAAAGAAAGAGTAAGACCACCTGAACTTCAAGACTAGCTGATGGCTGACAAGGATTTGATAAGCTTGTTTTAGGACACAGTTGAGTGCGCAGACACCAGAGGAGGCAAAGGGAGAGCTGAGGGTACGAGCAGATGATTTATGAACTGAAGCTCAGGGTTTGCGTGGAGACTTCGAGAAGTTCAGCGGAGAGACGTGATCAGGGAGTCAGTGGGGTGCCGACATATGTAACGACCCTGCAGTCAGTAACTACCCTCCCATTTTGAGCCTAATGGGATTCTCTTGGGAATTTACTAAAAATTGCCCTGCTATATAATCTTGTGAAGAAAACGTCCCATGGGAAGGTGGATCAGAGCAGGCAGGGCTGCAGAGAGTTTTTATTATTTAGTGTGAACTACAATTGCTCATCAGCCCACTAGGGACCGAGCTGGTGCTCAGTCAGGACCACGGACCCGGGCTTCATCTTACAGCACATCAGGTCCTAACCCCAGCAGGACAGAAACATACAGCGAGGCGGCATTAGCCTTTGTGTGCCTCCACAGCAGCGGAAGTGTTGGATTATCTTCAGAAGCATTACAAACCGTGCCGCCCTTTGATGAAGCGTCTGATCAGGAACAATTGAGAGGTTTGTACGTAACCTTAAGGCAGCCACATGGACAGTGGCTTTCCTCAGCAAAGAGGTCACACTTGGGGTCTGCGTCCGGTTGCTACCGGGTGAGGAGCAGGAAAGGATGAAAATGGCTCCATCCGCAAACCGAGGCCACCTGGAAGCCACCCTTGGTGGATGGCACAGACCTGATGGGGAGATGTTGGATTGCAGAGGAGCCACATGACTATGAGAAGGTAACGCCTTAGGGTCTACAGCGATAAATACGGGTGTCTATGACATAGTCGGGGAGCTCCAGCTGCTGAAGAGGAGACTGGCAGCAGCGTCCAGCTCTGGGAGCAACGGTCTGGCTCCCGCGTGGCAGAAAAAGGGGCGCCCGGGCAGCTGGTGGTGAAAGTGTGACTCGCAGTAATAAACTTTGGCCATGTGCAGAACAGGGGGCAGATCTGGCCCAAGGTGAAGGCCAAGGCACGTGAAGAGGGAACGCTGGCATCAGGTGGATTTCCCTTTGCCTCTTGGGTGACCAGCGTTGAGGGCAGCTGAATGTCAGCAGCTCAGGACAGATCTGGAACTTGCCTTTCATTGAAAGCACAAGTTCCATCCTAGAGAGGGGATGACAACAGGGAGAAGCGTGTTGAAACGACTCAGATTTAGTACTGGCACAAGAGGAAGATGAAGGAGGAGGTAGTTTGAGCTTGACTGAACAGAGCGGGCAGTACTGATGTATAAAGCAAGGATATTTAGGAACAGACAAACCTGTGGCAATCCTGCAGGATGCAGACGGCAGCCTCGGAGGAGCAGAGGAACGGGGTCGCAGGTAAGGCTCTGCCTTGCAGAGCCGGCTCGCAAGAAGATGTACAGGCTCAGGCAGTGCTCATTATGGCCTCAAAAATCAAGTGGTTTAAAATACAACGAACAAATCTGCACCGAGTCTCTGCTGCCGGGTACATTCAGAAGTTTTATTTATCTTTTCATAATCACATCTAGTCCAATGGAATGAGTCATTATGAAGCAATTTTCCCCAAGTTTCCTCTTTTAAAAGCATTTAGCTTTGCCTGAGTCTCTACTAATGTTTTATTTGTGAATCCAACCATTCAAAAGACAAACATTCAAAACGTGACAGGCAAAAAAAAAAATCTGTAAATAATTACAAAATACAACAAATTTTAGTAAAGAAAATTGAGTACATTTCCATGATTTGCTCCTATATTCAGTTCCAGAAAAATAATAATGAAGTTGGGGGCTTCTCCAATTTTCATATTTTTCAAACCAATCCGAAGAAGCAGCAGAGTCCTTGGTCCACACAACCAGTAGCAGAAACCTGCACCCAGGCGTGGTCCTGCTCCATTTAACTTTGCAGCTTCACATTTTTTTTTTTAACTCTCCATAATTTCACTCCGTTTGTACACATTTTGGTACAAACTGGATCAATTACCTCCAGCTGCCGGGTTGCGGTTGCCTGTTTGCAGGCTGCGGGCAGCGCAACAGTGCACCGCTACAGCGGGGAACCAGATCTCCGGTGAACGGCAGCCGCTGCGCTACCCCGGCTCTTCAGCGCAGGAGGGTACCACTGAATCATGCGATTTACTTCACAGAACGGAACTAGGCAATGCTTGGGCATTTTACTGCCACTTCATCAAACGTTATCAAATATAGCGACAAAAAGCTCTTCATCAAAATCACAATCCCCATATAAAAACATCCCTGGCCTTACTATAGGTTGCAGGTGTTGCCCCTGCACGCTCCAACCCAGAAATAAATACTTGCAAGAAAGGACACTTCCAGAGGTACAGAGAATGATGAAAACAACCAAACATCCAGAAATCTGAACTTCAGAGACCATTTTCGAAGGCAGCAAAGCGAGTATATTCCATAATGAACTGGCAATAACTTTATTTTGTTCTAGAATGGAAAAAAACCCCACACAACACCCCAAACCAAACGCAAAACCAGAACATCCTTTGCAGCAGTGTTAGTTTGGATGCCTTCTGGTGGGACATTTGCCAGACTGATCAGGTTTGAAGCTCACTCCCTGGAAAACGGCTCACTGCCCTGCCCACCTTGAAGCAGCCCGCAGCTGGAGGTCCCTTTTACAGAATACGCGTTTTTCTCAGCTGTATGGCTTTTCAGTGGCTTGTTGCCAAAATCCCTGAGACGTCATCTTCACTCCGAGGAGAGAAGGCACTTCAGAAAAGATACAAGAAGTCAGAGAATTGTAACATACCGGGTTTGTTACAGCGAGGATACTGCAAGACAACTGTGCGTTATGAAACGGACCTGCAGTTTCTGTGAAGGAAGGCGATACAAAACTTCGGTTACGCAGGGCGAGGGGAACCCAATTTTCATGTACTTGCAAGATCAATTTTTCAAAGCTGCCTTTTAGAGTACATACCATGCAGCTTTCTCCTTCCCTCTTCCTCACCAGGTCTTTGGTTCATACCAAATTCACAACAAGACTGCCTCAGACCTCTGTGGCATTTGTAAATTGATGCGGGAGTGAGCGAGCACCACCCTCAAACCTGCTTCTAGCCACTAAGGACCCGATAGCCACTCGGTAGGCACTTCTGTAAAGATCAAGATTGAAAAATGTCATTTTCTTTCTACTGTTGGAATTCATTTTACTCAAATCTCCTTCCTTCTGTCTGCACCTAACCTTCCTGTGACAAGGCAGTTCAGCCTTGTTTTTCAGAGCTGACCAGAAACTGGTCTTTTTGAAAAGCACTATCCCTTGGAGGTCCGGCACCACAGCTCCGTCAGGTGCCTAAACCCCTCCTCATCAGTTGCTGAAACGAGGTCTGACACACAGCAGTGCCACACACTGCTTGTGCTCCACTGCACCAGTCCAGCGGACAGCCTTTTGACACTGCAGCACGTGTAGCTGACACTTCATACACACCGCGGGTCGGGTTTATCGCTGTTGACAGGCCTTCCTGGGTTGCAGTGCTGGACCGTGAACTCCTCTATGCTTTTATTGTGTGTATCTGAAACTTGCATCCCCACGAAGCTGGGTGTGACAGTGTCTACAGAGGTAGGCCTGATGCCCTGCTTATTGCTAGAGACCCAGGGTTGAAAGTCAGCCCGATCATAGCCATCTTCGCTTGAGTGCTGGAGAAGACCTTGGTATGCAGAATCTGAAAGCGGAAACGTGCGAGGCTCCCAAGGCTGTACTTTCTGCGGAGTGAAAAGGAGAGAAGGAAGTTGCCGAAATCAAAAGCCTAGAATCAAGAACTCTACGATACCATCTCCTCCCTGTCCATGCCAGTCTGCTGAAAGACCAGCAGATTCGATTTAGAAAGCTAGCTCTAAGTTTGCCAGGGTGCCAGAGCAAAGTCAAGTTTTAAGAGCAATGAACACTGCGCTATTCACAACGTTTCCAGGATCACCAGTTCAGCTTTCCGTTGGTATCAAGACTACTGCCTTGCCATCTCCACTGACACGCCTTGCTTCTCACACTCTCGTTATCTGAAAAGGCTTCCAAAGCAAACGCTGTGCACTTGGGCCCAAACCAAGGACAGATCTGGTATGAAGTGTAAGACTGTGCTTGTAAGACTTTGTAAGACCATCCCTAAGGACGAGAGGAAGTTCAATTCCCCTGGTAGTTTCAGAATTTAATCCTTAACAAAGTTAACTCCTTCTGCCAAAGAAGTATCCCATGATGTGTGCAACTGCCTGAAACTATTTGCTTTCATGCAGGTGACTCAGTCCCACCCACTAGGGGTAATCTCAAACTCTGGGTCAATATGGTTTTAGAATTAAACTATGACATAAAGAAGAATAATCTACCCCGCTCTGAATCCTTTAGCCAGCCCCGGTCTCAGCAGACACACAAGCTGAGCTCTCTTTTGAGCAGTGTGAAGCTCATGCAGCTTTCAGAAAAGTTACTTTCTGTACCAGTAAAATTGTTTTAGAAAAGAACGTGCAAGCTGAAGCCAGCTGACATTTTACAGCGTAACCTCACCTGTATTGCATCATCAAGCATTTCCAGGGAAGATTGGGTGTCTTCACAGCAAGGCAGCGCCACTCCGGTCCTACTGTGGACAGCGAGGGATTGCAAATCGTTGCAACCAAGGGCTGTGCAAGCCAGTAGAAGGGTGGACATAGAGATCATTAAGGCAATTAAATCCAGTAACTGGAGACGCTGGCTGGGGCTGCCCAGCCCATCGGCCATCTGCTTTGTTGGACGACCTAAAGCAAAGCAGTATTTGTAGCAGTCAGTTATGTATAACAAGAAACCCAAGTAAAAATGAGATCACTGTACAGTGAAAAATGTATGCTTTATCCCCTCTATACAATAAGATGAGATCACATTGCCCAATTGGTGCTTTAACTCATTAGCCCTTTCTCTCCTGTCATCTCTTCAAAGAGCATCTCATGGCTTCTTGGGCAATCACTGTCCGTTTCACTCATCCTGCGCATGAAGAGAACGATTAAGCATCACGAGAGATTAAAACCTTGTGAAAAGAAGTGAGACAGCAGAAAACCACACCAGCTACTAGAGGCAAGACTGCTCTATCTGCAGCTGCCTGGAGGTACGCCAACATTCTCCCCCGGCGTGACTACACTGTTTTGGCCTTTTTCCGGAGGTATGGATTACTAACTGTATGACGCGTCAGTCCCTCTCCCTACTCAATAACTTGTGAAAACATCACGCAGCTTCAGCTCTGGTAGAGAGGCAAGGATCGCAAAAATACGAAACTCTCAAAATACCATGAAAGCAGAGACAGACCTACAACTGCCCCCACCGAGGGAAAGGCAGAGAATTCAGCTTTTACCCACGCAAACAGGACGCGTGTACCTCCGGACACAGAACAGACTGTTCTTTGTCCAGGCAACGGGTAAAAAGGTAAGGAGATACAGCAAATGAATTGAAAAACAATCTCCGTAGCAATGAGTTCTGCCAAATTTATTAAGTAAGCCAGAGGAAAAATGCTTGGAAGAGGTATGAAGTACTACAGTTAACACAAAGCTCTCAGCACGAGCCTGAGCTTAGTAGGAAGGTAATTTTTAACAGGACTGTGACACGCTGCGTTACTGTTCCACTGATTAGGCCCTACTTTAATCAATGTTTTGCTTCTGTTATGTAATAGACTTATATGAGCAAAATGACGGGCACCCAAGGATCTCTTCATTTAAAAGAAACTTCTTGAATCAGGATCTCTACAATTTAAGATGAAGAACGAATAAAGCCGCCTTCTTCCGTGTCTGCTAGCAAGAACAGTACCTGCTTCCTCGCTTATGGGAAGTAGCTGCTGCCCAGGAATCCCAGCGGGCTCGTTCAAGATCTTCGTATTTGGAGTGATGACTCAAGTACATCTCATCAGAAGTATCCTCCAGCTAGGAAGAGAAGTTTTGTCTGAATACTTAGAGCATGAAATCTCACCCGCAGGCCAAGCCTACTGTTCTAGAAATCCAGGTAAGCAATAGCTAACCCATTCAGACTGCCTGGGAACCAGCACACACACTTTGTATCGCTACCTCATTTTCATACTTTTCGTTATGAACTGAATTGGGAACTTGTTCGTCAGCCTGAATTGTCAGACAGATGCAGGCTGTTGTACGCACCATAGAAAGAGCTACCGTGGGCATTACATCATGCACGATGAGAGGGTTTGTTCTGCCTGCAGCTACCAGCGGTGACCCACAGCTGACATGCCACTGCAAGCCTCATCTCTGCTGGCCTTTCGCTGGCTTCAGATGCAACTGCATTGGGCAGAACTGAACGGCACTTCATACAGCGACTTTGCTTACTGGGCTGGCAGAATTTAGTGACTGGTAAAGACTGACTCTAGAGCTACTCGTGCCATTTGCACCTTCTCAGAATGGCTACGGGCATTTGAGACAAATCGACAAAACTTTTCTTACCTCAGAGTCCGCTTGATTGAAAGGCTCCAGTTCCTCGAGCTCTACTATCCTCCAGCTGCAAGGGGCAACACAAGCTAGAGATCACTTCAAAGAAAAACACGTTTGGTACTAACATTTAAATCATGGCAATACTAATACCTCTTTTTTTTTTAAAATTCTTTTTTATCCATTAGGAATAGTTTCCTTATGTCATTTCATTGAGAGGAACAGCTCATTCTGCCCAGCTAAAGCCGTTTCCTCCTGTCACCCACAGGAGAGAGGATCAATAAAGCCTGGTCTGTAGATACCTCGGTACTACAATCTCTTTGTACTGAGGCTTCTCCACTCGAGTGGCAGCTCAGCTGCCATTGACATTGGGATCACAATGTTATCGATGTCGTAGGAACATTCCACTTTTCTTCTTTTTGAGGACTGCTGAAACACAGAATGAAGAGAAAACCCCATGCAGAAAGTTAATGTTGGCCCAAAAGCGTATTTGGGTATACCACAGAATGCAACTTCTCCGTAACAGCAAGCGCAGTGGGCTCTTTCCACTGTCACTGGCGTTCACTGATATTTTGGTCATGTTATAAAACCTCTATGGTTTGGCTTATTCCTACATGAAGCAGGATAATACTTAACCTATCTCAGTGGGCGGGATTTCACCTATAACTCACTCTATATATATAGGTCATCCGTGTCACAAAAAAATAACTTAAACAGGCAAAGAAAAAGGCTATGATGATAATTCAAGAAGTAAAAACCTGTCATTTCAGTAGACTAAAGGAGCTGTACCTGTTTCGCCTTGCAAAATAAGGGTTGAAAAGGAAAAAGTAAAACAAGTAAACCCATGGAAGAACACCACCTTCCTGAGGCGGAGGATGCCGCTGTTGAGACAACAAATGGCAGTATCACAGCGTTTGGGCTGGAAGTCAGAGTATTTCCAAATCAAGGAGCGAGGCTCTGGAACAACGTCCTAGGAACAGTGGGATGAAGAGATCCCTAAGTAGTTTTGAGATGCGTTTTGATCAGTTTATAAAGAGGGCCATATACTGTGGTTCCCTGCAGAGCTGGAGATTAGACCTGCAATCCAGAACGGAAGCGTACCCCTTACTTACAAGCCAAGAAGTCTCCAAGGTGCTACAGTTCTTTTGTTCCGTTCTCAAACAAACGTCCTTTTGTTTCTAGGTAGAGAGGCCAACCACAAATTGAAGTTCCCGGTGGCCACAAGGATAGCTATGGCTTATTACTGATGTAATATTATTTAAAAACCTTAATAGGCATAGGACTACTCGGAAGCATCCTTAAAAATCTGTTTAGGAAGTACAGACTGTACCTGGAAGAAGAGCTTACAAAAGAAGCAGCCAGCTCAGGGTTGGACTGTTAAATCTTCTGTGCATCAGAGAGGGAGAAGAGCACTTGCAAAGAAAGCACTAACAACACGGGAGCCAAAAAACCAGAAAATGAGTAGCTGATGCAAGTGAAATGGGCGTAACAGGGACTGCAGGCTCCATGGAGGAGCCCACTACCCCCTTCTACAAGAGTCCAGTGAAGATCCACAAGTACTGTGTCGATCTCCATGAGACGGACCTGAAGCACACCACAGTTGGACCTAGAAAAAGCTACTTGAGAGCCTCAGCTCTGAGAAAGGTCTGTTTCTGTCAGTTAGACCTAACAATTACCTATAAGCAAAGAGAGGAAGGGAATAGTGGTAAGGATAGGAAGTCTGAGCCCCTGTCCTTCAAGGTTTCCTTTGCTCAACGTACTTGGAGAACCAGGAGTTACTCAATGCCTTCCTAGAGAAGTGGTTGTTGCGGGATGTATTTTTTTAATCCTTTCCTAGTTGTAGAAAAACAAGAAAGTGTTACAGATAATCTCTTGGCTGATGTTCCTGCTTCTTATGGGGAAGTCCATAGCAATTAAATCTCTACTATTAATTTGTAGCCAAATAAAACCGTAACATTGTGTGTATATAACTATTTGCTTGCAAAAAAAAAAAAGGAATCAGTAGAGTATGGTCAGTACCAAAGTTGAAACCAACCAATCTGGTTGGGGAAGCAGTGCCGCAGGCACCTAGCCAGCTGAGCACTGCCTGAGGAAAAACGAAGCAGCACGTAGCTGTTGCTGTTTAACACCAACATCCAAACTGCATTTCCCAGCAGTCCGTTAGCAGTAACAACCCATCCGAATTCCCAGTGAGCTTGCAGCCCCAAGGCAATGCTCGGTCAGAGAGGTATCCCAGGCTACCCCCCCTTTTCAGATTCATTTGCCACAGCTTTTGTTTCAACTCACCATTGCTGAGATGCCAGTGAAAGGGATTGGGCTGGAAGAACGGGCTGGAGGAGTCTCTGGGTACAAGGACGGCGGGTGGTGCAGAGAACTGTATTCATGCGCCCAAGGACTGGAAACAGGAAAGCTGTGACTGGATGTTCCTTTAAGCTGCCTTCTCCCTTCAAACAATGAAACTGTTAATAAAACAGATCCTGTGCCCAGGGAAGGGGTTGAGTCACCATCCCTGGAGGTATTTAAAAGACGGGTAGATGAGGCGCTGAGGGACATGGTTTAGTGGGCATGGGGGTGTTGGGTTGATGGTTGGACTCGATCTTAGAGGTCTCTTCCAACCTTAATGATTCTATGATTCTATAAAATGCGAACAGACAAACCAAGGTGAAGTCAGGCTGACTCAGGACTGGTGGGTGATGTTGCTACCCCCGTAAGGTCACCAAACCCGCCCTGGGGAACAGAGGGCAGAACAGACATCGGCATTAGAGAACAAATGTAAAACAGACGCCTCAAGTGAAGCGTCAGTGCTCTGCAGCACTGAAGATGCTAGCCCAAAAACGTTACTTTTGGTGGGCAATCCCACAATAAAGTGGAAGGTGAAGTAGGTGTTACAGCCATCAAGAACTGCACTCCTCAGTCCAAAACACAGCCACTTAAAAAAGCTTCTTCACTGCAGAACTGGTCAGGCTGGTCCTATTTCAAACAATCAGTCCGATGACAAACCACACCGATTTTAAGACAAATGTACTCTTCTCCCTGAAGTCCTGTAGAACCTCAGCTTGATATGCTTTTTCTCCATCAGTTAACTTTTTATTCTTTTTCCCATTTGTGACTGGCTTATTCCACGCTGAATACCACAAATGGAGAAATCTTCCAAACCTATTGTGCCAAATTACTCCACTATTCAAATCCTTCCTAAAGATCTAGCTCTGTGAGGCTCTTAGAGAGTTAAAAATATATGAAAATCATCCTGCATTACTGCATCATCCATTAAAACACACTCTTCACAGTAGGTGTCTACGCGCGCGCACACACACCCCCATACATGCTGCCCATAAATAATAAGTTTTTGTGTAGTCTTGTGGCTAAATATTTGAAAAAAGGAAGGAGGTATAGAAAGATAAATCAGTTAAAAGTCAAACAGCTGCTGACCAGCTGATAGAATCTATACCGGTGTGTTGTTCAAGCATCCGCTGGTAGGTTCCTCACATTTACTGAACACTAACCACCTGCTTGTTCTGCCGTCAGTACATCCTGAGCTGATTACGGGAAGGATGATCTCTCTCCAGAACACCTCTCTTAGAAAGCAACATCCATCCCCATTCAAAGCTAAGCAACCTCAGCCCAGACTCAAACATCATTAAATCAAGTTGTAGCTCCGATTGTTAGGGCCAAAACCACACAACCTGAACCTGCTGATGTACTTTCAGCACGGAAGCTGTTTTGGGCTTTTTTTGTTCACTTGGTTTTTGTTTTGTTGTTTTTTTTTTTTTTTTTTTTTTTAAATACTATCTGGATTGTTCATGATAGTTTGCTTCAGCAACCACAGAACATAAAGAATATTCCAGATGCAGCAACTGTGTCCCGGAAGAATGTCAAGGACACGGCCAGCTTGCAGTCTGCACGTTACGCTACTTTCAAAAAATGATCTGGCATAAAAACACGCCTTTTAAAAGAAGGCCAAATGAAACACCAACTGTAGTTCGTTTAAAAACCAGGATGTGTTTTAGCTGGGTTTCCCTCTTCCTGTCTTGAAACTGGTTTGAGTCTTCTGTCACTTACCTTAAACTGCTGTAGACCATTACAAAAAAAAAAAAAATCAACTCTGACAGGCTGATGAAAAAAATTAGGCTTTCCAAAGCCGCAAGAGCAGCATGCAAATGGAACAGCAATTGCTATCACAGCAGAAAACACACACTAGAATTTTGCCAGGCAAATACTGCTCTACTCCGATTTCAAATAAAGGTTCAGAAAAGCTTCTTTTTGGGTTGCTTGTTCCCTTGAAAGAAATACAGAGAATGGCAAGATTTATTGATTTGTTTTTAATAACTTGGCTGAGGCAAGTATTTCTGTGTCCCTCCAAGGGGGTCAGAATTTCTGTGGTTTGCAAGATGTTGGACTCAGTCACTTAGACATTATTACAGAACAGAGTTCAAATTGTCTTCCACTGGAAGAAAGTGAGCTACCTTCTCCACTCTACCTTGACTGGTTGCCCTCAGGTACTGGTTAAAAGCCCACGTTTAATTTTTTAACTTCATCTCAAACTCCATTTTACTTAACTTACAGGAGGCAAGCAGGAGCGAAGAGTGTAGGTTTGGGAATGTGCTGTTAGTTGGATCTTGTTTCTTTCCAAAATGGGACATCTTCAGAGTCTTGAGTTCACGGCTCAGTAGTCTATGCAATCCGTCCTCTCTTAATAAGGTTTCAAAGTGCAAGTGGAGAGGGTTGCCTGAAAGTAGAAAAAACAAGTTATTTTGGTAAGCACAAGTTCTCCTCTTTTCATATGCGCAGCACTGCACACACATCATTAGCAACCCACACCTGTTAGTACTTCAGTAAGAGCATGAGGTGACACAGCTAACTAAAGCAAGCGTGGTCGGTTGCAGGCTCTCTCGCCCCATGCGTGCTGCGCCAGAGAGAACAGGATGAGAACGTCCCCAGAACAGCAGCCTCTGCCCTGGCCCTCTGCTAGATGCAATCTGACAGCCAGAACCTGATACCTTGCCATCGAGCTCCCTCACCCTAACGCTACGCTAACCTGAATCATATCCAGCTACATATTACTTGGCACTTGTTTGCATCATTATTTAGCGAGCAGAGATGAGCTTATACTTTTTTTTTTTTAAGTGATAAAAATATTTTGAGAGATGCTCTCATAGTGGCACAGTAGAAAAAGTATTTTCCTCACCGTCCCTTAACCTACTCCGTAACTTCTTGGTGCACATTCTTGCTCTTCCATGGTTAAAGGCACTAGCAGTGCCGCAGCCACTGTTGTCCTTCAGTTATTTAAACAGAAACTAAATGTTAAGGTTCTACCGAGCATAGTTCATAAAAGTAACCACAGAGCACATCTAGAAGGCCACAGGTCTTTAAATAACGAGCGCTTAGACTCAAACAGTGATTTCACACTCAAAACTGGTGCTAGAGGTCTACCAAACAACTGCCACCCCCCTCGTCAAAATCAGCATTAGATTTTCAGTCTTTCAAGTAGCCCCCCAGGGCAGGGGTGTAACAGGAACTTACAATAGTTGTTCTGCAAAGCCTCCAGAATTGGAATGTTCCTTGCGGAAGACACAGAGAGCTGATCCTTAAGAAGTGATCTAAGCTTACGTTAAACTAGAGATGGGAACTGCCTCAGACGCAGGCCAAAGACACAACGCGGTTTCCTAGGCTCAGAAATCTCCACAGACTGCACCCTTAGACTGAAGACGACATGTCTGGTTACCATGCAGAACACCACCGGACATTTTTCATTATCCCCTAGAAACATACTTACAACTCCGTTAGCATGTTTTTAACCTCCTTGGACGTAAGGAGGAAGAGCAAAGAGGGCAGTG
>NW_008824677.1:257083-258798 GCF_000699105.1 Pygoscelis adeliae
TACTCACCATGAGATAAGGAGAGTATGGGGTGGAAGCCAGAGTCCAGGAGGGCTATGCGCTCTTCTAGGGACATGGTATCGGGATCTATCGTCTGGACAGAGGCTTTGCAGCTACACAGGATGCAAGAGTTGGGCCATTCACAGCTGCACTTGACGGTGAGAGGTTTCAGCGGCTAGCAGGAGGAAGGAGATCCAACGTTATAAAAGGGAAATGTGTTTCAGATTTAAGTAAAATGGAAGTTCAGATCCGGTATCTCCAGTCTGCTTTCTACAGGTACACTAGTTTCCATTCACCAAAAAGCAAAGCCAGGCAAGTTGTGAAAAACTGGGGGAAAAAACCTCAAAACCAAAACCGTAACCAAGCAGGAGATTTGCAGGGCAAAAAAATAAAGTCAAGAGCCAGGATCAATGTTAAAAGAGTGTGCAAGAGTACTACCACAGGCCATTTCTCCTTCGGACCACGGACAAACTACCTTCTCAAAATAATTCAGTGTATTAAGGGACACATTTTGTGTGATTCTTTACTACTATTTCCAAGCCAACAGAGCTGCTCCTCGGTGATTCCACTGGAGCCATAATACTTAATCGTTTTCTTTTTAAAACTTCAAACACTTCTGTGCCTTTTCTCATCCTGTTCTTCCTCTTCTTCCTTAAAGGCTTTTCGTAGCCCTGATGCTTCCAAAAAACTTGATAAAAACTGTTAGGCGAGCAACCCACCACCAGCAGCATCCACCGTTATGACCAATATTGTCTTATTTTCCACTTTTCCTCACGTGCCTGTCGAAGTGCAAGCTGCAGCCACAACAGCCCTGATGTCTTTGTTCAGCCACTTCCCCCCACGCTGTCACTACAACACACCCGATGCCCCTGCCCCATCAATATACCAGGTTCCATGCTATCAGTCAAACCAGAAGAGGGACCATTAATAATGCATTTACCTATAGCCTAAGCGGACTGAATTAAATCAGACTGGCTTTGCGCTCTGACGAAACAGAAGATCAGACCGGGAAAAGTAACACAACTTTTAATCTTTTTGTCTTAAATCTGCAGCTTGTTAGATACCTGTTACTTGTAAATCAGTATTTGAGGAAAAGGCTACAAACAAGCAAATAAGATATGAGCGGTGTAACAAACTACCACCTGTCAACTGACAGATGTTACCACACATGTTCTTTGTGTGTCAGAATTAATATGTTAAACATCTTTTAATCATCAGGTAACTCACAGCTAGGTGTCCAAGGAGTGCTTATTTCACCAGGTTTGGTAGCTCAGCCTTCAAATAACCACAACCCAGTTACAGTCCGTCACACACCAGCTTGCCGAGTCTTAACTAAGGTTCTGTATTCCTGGGGTTTTGTTTTTGGGTGGGTGGTGGGTTTTGTGTTGTGGTTTGGGGTTGGGATTTTTCCCCTGGACGATTCCAAGGTCATCGACTCCAAAAGGTAAGTGGCAGAAGGTTGCTGCCCACGCTAAAGTCTGGTCATCAATACTCGGAGAAAACAGCTGCCTGATTTTTAAGAACAGAAATTTAGGCTCAGTTTCTAAACCACAGTTAAGCAGAGAACTCATGACTTTTTTTGACGTATCTGGGAATTTCTTCCAAAATTCTACATGAAAAGTGCTCAGAAAACACTGTACTAAAACCAGAGTCCAACATTACAACAGTTTTTCCTAAAAATAAAACACATAAAAACACAGCATAGTTTAGTAACCAC
>NW_008824677.1:258817-280875 GCF_000699105.1 Pygoscelis adeliae
TGAAGTGAGACACGGAGGTAGCTCGGACAAGCGTGCGCTTCTTGTATCTGCAAACTGGGCGGATTCTAGCCGCGATGCAGGTATTGTCCGGCACCGCAACAAGGTTGTTAAGTGGGTTTTGTTTGCCAAAGCTCTCTTCAACATTCACGCCGATCAGAGAACTGCTGCCGGAGGAGCCGGTATGCAAACTGCAACCGAATGAAAAGCAACTCGCTCAGAGCAAGAGCAGTAAGGTGTAGTTCTGTATCTATTATTGCGGCTGTGACACCCAAAGACTCCGTAGTATTTATGTCTGCAGCTAGTGCTTACCAGTTTTGTTCTCATCACATTTTCAGTCTTTGCTACATTCTCTCTCAAGGGGTATGTAGATTTCTGAATATTTCGTTCTCAGCACAGAAATGGACACTGAAGGGTCTTAACAGCTATATATTCATCAGTTAAGGACAGAAAGCCTTAAAGCCAATGCAGATGTGGCAGCCACTAATAACACGCGTTCTTTCTCCAACAAAGAACTTCAGTCAGCAGCTCAATTTATCATCTGATAATAACAAAGTCATTTACTTCCCATAAAAAAAGATAGCCGTTAAACCTAAAAACGTTGGCAAAGATCCTTTCCATTTCTCTCTGTTCACCGTGGAGTTATGGTTAAATCTAAGGCTGTATTTCAATAAGCAGATACAAGTTTATTGCCTTGCAGCGTATTCTTCTTCTGGAACCATCTGTAAAACAGTGCCTTCGTAAAAGATCTTCTCTTTGTAATTGGTCACGTTTGTATTATCATTTAAAAAAATTAATTTCTCTGTTACTTTTGCTGGTCCCAATCAAGCGTGATAATTTTTTTCTTGGTCTGCATAGCAAACGTTCTGGTAAAACTAGAAGTTTAAAATCTGTATTTTTGTCATGTGAACCAGAAAGGTTCTAGCTGGATATTCCAACTCCATGCTGAACTGTAGGACTGCCTGGCAGAAATCGGTGTCACCAGACGTTGAGCTGAGGTACTGGTTGGTGACAAGTCTTTAGAACAAGAAAAAACCCAAGCCTCCCTGCCCCTGCCATTCTTCAGGAAATGAAGAGCTGCTGGTTTACATCCAAGTTACAGCATTCTGTACTGTTGCCCATTTGTTTTCAGTTTATAGTTATAAGCCAAATCCTGTTCAGCTATAAACACATATACACGAGGAAACACATCTGTAGGAAGAGGTGTGCTTACAGAGACCCAGATTTCCCCAGTCACCTCTTCTTGACTGCACAGACCAGGCAGATAACAAAATTTTATGGACAACAGTGAGAGGCAAAATGCAAGCGAGAAAGTATTCCGCAAAAATATACACTACTGACATTCCATAAGCAAAACCAAACTAGTTCTATAAAATGGGGTATGATAAACCTCTGAAGTCTACAGCAGATCTGCACGAGACTATTCTTTCCCAATGGCCTCATGCCTCCTGTTGGCCTATACAGAAAACACAGGTTTGCAGCAAAATTGGTGTATGTATTTTGGACCTGGACAATTCCAAACCACAGCCACTTCCGCATTAGCTAGCTCAGGTAGCAGGACGCGGGGGAAAGGGTTGCTGTAATGAGGTGTCGCTGCCCAAACTGGAAAGAACTTACTGCCTGCGTGATGCAAACAGGCCATCCCACCTGGAAAGTGAGCATTTAAGAAGATGTTGTAGCCCAAAGTCATACAAACACAAGCAATGGTTTAGAAGCGTGTTAGTGGTGTGATGAGCAATAATATAATTTGCATTATAAATTAATACAAGTTAGCTGTTGTTTCTAGGATTTCATTGCATAAGTACACATCATCTTGTACTTTGATGATGATACTCTGCATCAGTTCTCTCCTCTGAGGCTCGGTTTTGCTGAGGTGGAACCCGTCTCCCAAACACAACCCCATCTGGCTTACGGGCACGGTGTCATTCAGCCGCACGTGAGGATTCGTCTTGGCCTCTGAAACCAGGCCACCGCTCTCCAGCTCATTGCCTCTGTCACTCCAGGTAAGTGGAACAATGAAGGAAAGGAGAAGATTCATGGCCAGAACCACAGTTACTGGGTTCATCTCCATAAAAAACCCGTACTCACTCATGTGTTTGCATCTACCCTATTGTTATTTGTCACACAAAGAAAATTAACTTCTAATGCTAAATTTTTGATTCTATAGCATTCCACACCTGAATAGCACAGAGAAAATTACAACCATGGGTAATTTTATTTGCAGTTTCTCTATACATCTACTTATTCTCACAAAATAGCCTTAGATTTCCATTGTGAAGTTTTATATACCCAACGATCCTATAAGAGCTAGGGATAACCCGACTAGGAAAATCTAAGATATATTTTCAGTTTAATCACAGACGACTCAGGGGTATAAGTGTCTCAGTGGCATTTTGAAAGCTTAACTCTAGAGAGCACTTTTAAACTTGCATTCAAGGTGTCCCAGAACTTGCACTCAAGTGCTTTCTAATAAAGTCTCATCAAAGCTTCCAAGGAGCTCTGTAAATAGAAATTTCTCAAACTTTCTTATTACCTTGTGTGTTAAACAGGAGGTTCAATGTATCAAAGCTAAATACAAAGGAATTCTAGGGCTCTTACTACTCTCTTCTGATTGCTGAATAAAGCTCTGTATTAAGAAACTTTAAAAATATATAGCACAGCTTGTGAAAAATCCACGCTTTCAAATCTGCAAGATACAGTTTTCTTTCCAAAAGAGGCAGAAGCTTCAAAAGCCGTTACTAGACGAACAGAAACAAGTTACGTCAGGCAGCATTTCCAACACAAGCAGAGGATAATTTAACTAAAAAAATCTGAAGAGACACAATATTTAAATTTTGGGATCACATTACATATATCTACTCATTTAGGAGTGATCAAAGACAGATCATACTACACTGCACAGGAACTATCCATAGGAACTTGTTTTTACGAGTCCCAAAATGGAAATCCTGATTCTCAGTATATGCTCAAAAACCTTTGGCCTCTTCCCTGACAAGGTCCAACGGAACTCCTAGTATCTGACACAATTCCAGTTTCGGTACTTAGAGCTTCATGCTTATCACAGGATGTGAGCTGGATACAGCCAGAGTTCTCACTGATGTTTCCAGAGTCTGCCTCTTAGGGAACTGCTTCCCAACGCAAGCACCCAGCCAATCCTACAGTACAGTAAACAGCACTGAAAAAAGTCTTAAAAGTATTTAGGCACCAGAAGAAAACAGAGCATTTCCTTAATACCTTAAGCACAGTCTCTTCAAGTTAACTTGAAGAGTTACAAGTGCTGTAACCGGAAGAGACTGAGCTTAAGATATTAATGAGAACACCCTGTAATGCTATATTTGCAAAAACAGGCTACAGCGACGCAGAGTAACAAGTTTGAATTGCCACCACCACGCCTGAACAAAAGAGCAAGGCTCACACCTTGTGTAGCAGAGATGACAGGTCCAAGTACTACGGTAAAACAGAAGGGAAACGCATACGCTGTTCGGGGCCTCCTCTTCCCCTCCCCGTCAGCCTAAGCTAGAGTCAAAAAGTGATCACTGCAACTCAGCGGTGCATTTGCAACGCTAACATTTGCCACTGATCCTGCTGCTGGTCCTGGCAACTATCCTACCGGTCTCCGGCTCCTGCTTTCACACCGCGGTGGCGACTGTTCCAAACAGAGCAAGCAAAGCAGCGGTTGTTCAACCTGTTTGCAGCACAGCCATCAACCTTCACTCTCTGAAGGCAGAACTTCACCAGCTCCAGCAGGTCAATTTAGAAATTCACATTCTTTCTAATAAAACTATTAACAACAGCCTGCCCTACGAGCAGATGTGCGTTCCTGATGAGGGAAGATGGAGGTGCTCCTCCCTGGGGGCAAGGTCAAGCTTCCTCTGCTTTTTCCTCTTCATGGAATTCTCATGGAATTAGCTGTTAATCAGAGCCAGGCACTGGAGGCCGGGCCAGAGCTCATGTTATATAAAGAATAGCAACTACCTGGTATCCCTGGCAACCCAACTCTTCAGCCTTTCGGTTTTTCACATCAGAAACATGCACTACCAATTCAGTTTGTTTTATCAAAATTGGTAACTTACGTATAATAAAATATATATTATATATATACAATTCTATATATAATATAAAATAATTATATAATAAAATATACAATGCCTTACTTGCAGTTAAGAAGATTAATTGCAAGGGGAGCAAGCATAAAGTCTCATGGAATAGAGAAGCAGAAAGTAGCATTTCAGGTGGGTTTAAGATCACT
This sequence comes from Pygoscelis adeliae, assembly GCF_000699105.1. Classification (NCBI taxonomy): domain Eukaryota; kingdom Metazoa; phylum Chordata; class Aves; order Sphenisciformes; family Spheniscidae; genus Pygoscelis; species Pygoscelis adeliae. Next base: position 263,064 of record NW_008824677.1, read on the forward strand.
ATATACCTCTTAACTCTTCAAGTATGAAATAGAGACCCAACGCACCACGCTGCAAGTAACTGTAGATTAAAACAGCCATTTAAACAGCTTTAGACTTTTATAATTTGGTCTAATACTTTCAGAATCCTCTGGATTTCTACAACATAAGTAAAGAGAAAATGAGGTTTATTATCTGCAGAATTAGCCCAGAATAAAAGCACAACTACTAAAGTACCTACCTTCAGAAGATTAGCAATGTTACTGCTTGAAGCTCAGGACTAATCTGCTAAGAATTTGTTAACCTATCAATCACCGATTAGTGTCTGCTTTGAATAATCCATACTTTCTGTTCCCTCATTCTACTGCAGTCCAATCAATCCTAGGCTGAAACTACCACTCTTAAAACGCAAGCTAGTTTTACTGAACGAATACAGCAAGAACAACCTTTACTGAAACCATCTATGAAAGAAAACAAACTCTTCCTCAACAAAAACACAGGATGTTTTATCTCATTAGGCAACACATCAGCCTGAAGCCTCTGCATGTCGTGATTAGTCCCATTTCAACTCCAAGACTAAAGCTCAACCCATTGATTATAAGAGCATCAGGTACCTCAGAAGAAGGTGCTGATGATTTGCAAGAATGATCACGCTGGATCAGACCAAAGGTCCATCTTGCTCAGTATCCTGTGGAGCGGCTGGGCTAAAAACAGGCAAGGAGGAAGGGGTGCAGAGAAGGCCTGGTGGTCATCAGGAGTTCTTGGAAGTGGTTCCACCCAGCATCAGCAGCCTGCCACTGAGATGGTGCTGAGGAAGAAGGGCACAACAACCGGGGCACAGATGCTTCACATTGCCAGGCGCGTCCCGTCACAAGCAGGTAAGTCCAGGCCCTCAAGCGCCAAGGTGCCTCTGAACGCCAGGAGGGTGAAAGCAGCTCCCCGCTGTGCTAGTACGACATAGGCAAACCGAGGCTTTGCTTTGCACAGGACTCCGTCTGTGCTTGAACTGTTTGTTCTTCACCCACCACGATGACAATGGCAAGATGCGGCCCAGGAGGATCTGCCTACATTAACATAAGAACAGCAGGTAGGTGGCTCTGAGTGAAACAAAGTGCAGTGGCCCTGACTGGGATGTCTAGGAAAGGAGTGTAAGAATCGGGCAAGTACGTATGACACGTACCCCAGCGCTCTAAAGTCTCTCCCAGCACCTTCAGTTCAAACCACACTTGGCTTAGGTAGTCCCAGTGTATTTAGCAGCCTTCAGTGAATCTTGCTGTCAAGCAGCAAAATGCAGACTGTATCCTGCTTTTTCAGCAGCTTACAGGCCTTACAGAAAACATAAGGAAAACCCCACAAGAAATAAAAGTGGCAAGTGCACCAAATTTTATTCAATTTAACTAGCAACTTGCCATAAACTTGGTGGCATATTTGTTTGAAATGATGCCAACTGCCACCCAAGTGGTACTACTCCTAGGTTTAGACAGCTTGACTGAAAACGGAAACACAGCGTATCAAGGAGTACTCAACAGTACGCGTCTTCTGAATCAGTGGGTTTCAACTTCTTCTCACTTGCAAAATTTTTCTCTTGAAGTGCCAACCTGTCTTCTTGGGCATTTACGCCTCCTTAAAACAAACTTGCTTATATGTCTTTTGCAGATCCCTAAGTCTACAGGCATCCAGGACCAAAGACTGAAAGTCTTTCCTCTAGACGTAAACAAAGTTGACAGGGGAAGGGGAAAATTCATTCGAGCCCCTTTTTTGTAAGGGATGAAGGCCTGAAAGGCAACTGAGTCGCAACTGCCTGCTTATGAGAAAGAAGGGAGAAAGCAGCGTGCGTCTGGCAAGGGAAAGGAACATTTTCTCCTCAAGACTGCAGTGCAAGTTTCACAGTCTTCTTGTCTCTATTGGGTTAACATCCCTCCCTCCCTATCACTGCTTTATCCGATTCATACAGGATCAGACACAGGGAAGAAGTGAGGGTTTTGGCTTTTTTTGAAGCAGCACTAATTCTTCCCTCTCTTCCCTCCCAAGAATAAGGTGGCAACAGATGGAGAAATCTTCAGAGAAGTGAAATAGAAGGGAAGGAAATAAGATGAAAAACTTCTCAAAGAGAACAGCCTAAAACCCAAGGAGATACTACAAAGCTATACGTGAAAATGGGTCAGCTGGAAGAACAGCACGGTAAATCATTGGGACGATCAGTGCATTTCACAGGTGTTATTTTCTAGGGAGCTCCTCCTGATACATCTAATACTCCATGGGATGAAAAGGTTATTCAGCAATTCTACAGACTAAAGTTTGCCTCTTGCTACCGAGCTTCTTGAAGCCCATTGGCTGCTTGCACAGGACACGTGCCCCCAAATATTAAACCAAACTAGTTATACACTGAACAACAGAAGGAAAGTTCCCGACTTCTTTAACAATTACTGCCCCCCAACCCCGCCAGCATTTAACACACAGCTGATCAGCAATATCTTTTTTCTTACAGATTCAAGGCTCCATAAAAATATGAAGAGTTAAAAGGCTAAACTCTAGGTATCTCTTCATCACCAGCAAGACAGGTAAGATTTACTTCTCCATATATTGAAAATTAATAAGCAGAAAAATACGTTCTACATTCTGTGCAAAGGAAGAGACTCAAAAAGCTCAGAAATCCACTCGTTAAAAAAATAAAAATCAGGTCACCAGGATGCTGTACGGCATCCAACCTTAACCTAGACAGGCAAGGTACTTTGGTCATCCATTTGTAAAAAGGAGGTAACATCTTCCAACAGGCTGCCTACAAGACAGGCAACATCATCTATATATTTGGCAGTTTTGGTTGTTGTTCTTTTACACAATAGATCACAGCTGGTAATTTCATATTACTTCTTACAAGAAATTCCCCTCTAGAATCCTCCCAGCAGACATGCATACCTACTTTGAATTTTTACAACTGAACTGTACATACAGAAGTCTTTTAGCTAAAGATCCCTTTCTTAGCCACTATCACCAATGCCTTAAATATGAAATCACTTTGATCAACCTATAACAGGAGGAGAACTAACCAGTTAAACACTCTGTTGACTTGGCAGGGTGAGGTGGCGCAGGCTCTGAGGGGTGCTGGAGACCCACGGATGGGGGTGCAGGAAGGACTTTGACACATACGGTTTCCCAAAGACTGTGCAAGATGAGAGCTCTGCAAGAGAAAAAAACAACTCAGTAAAGCTTAATGTGATAATGAATCTGAAGAAGGATGAGGGCAGAGGCGTGCAAAGCCCAGAAACCCAAAAAAGCGGAGTAATCTAAAGAGCATTCTGCAATTGTAAATAACATTGAACTTAAACAGGCCCAAGGTAAACAATCACATGCAACTTAATGAACTGCATTTCAAGCAACAATCTCCAAAGCAATCTAAGTTCACATTTTAAATGCATTCTTAACCCTCACAACATAAGTATCACAGTAGAGCTTTTCGTTCTCTGTTTTATAAGCTGGAGACCATTTTCAGGGCAAGACGGCCTCATTTTTGAGCTATTCTGCCTTTTCCACTAGACAAAAAGCTTATACTGTACTAAAATCTGTACTAAATGCTGTACTAATTTCATAGAAACTTTCAGAAGTTTTAATGAAGTATAGTATTATTTAAGAGTATTTGATGGTTCACACACACTCATTAGATATGATCCTGAAGTGTCAAAACAAAAACACTTTTGATCGCCACACCATTAAACCCCAACACCTGCAGTTCACTGCATGCGTGTATCTACACTAGCGTAAGTTAAACAACAAACCCCCACTAAGATGAAAGAGCAACAGATCATACTGCACTATCAACGTCACAGCTTCGTCCCTTGAAGGAAGCATCTCCTTGTCAAATAATTAGAGATTTATGCAGTCATAGACTGTATTTGGACCACAGTGTTCAATTGGTAGAGCTTCCATTAACTTGTTTATTCCCTTTTTGAACAATTTAATTTTGCCATAGAGTGTTTCAAATCTGAATGTAATTATTGACTATACTGCCTTTTAGTAGGCATTTCTATTGTACAATGAAAAAAACCCCAATGAATCATCCCATATTCATCCTGAATCTATCTAGCACAGTCTCTCTCCTCTGTTCCCACAGTTCAGTTACTCATTCTCAATGTTTAGATTCTTTGCATTGCAGATATTTAAGCACAGATAACATGAATTCCATTAATAGGGATTGCCTCTGCCTAGCTTAGGCACCTAATTTTTAGGAATCTAGGGAAACATTACAGTAAGCACCAAAGTTCTCTGTATAGTAAATGAAGTAGGTGCCTAACTTGGATACCTAAAACTTAATGGGCAGTAGTTCTTTTTGGATAACTTTGAAAGCACCTACATTTTTCCTTTGACTTTATAAGCACCTACTTTTATAGAATAAGTTCACTAAGAACTTAAAACTAGAAGCAAGTTAGGTGTGTAAGCTAGACAAGCAGGACTACCTTTTGCACTGACATCTCTGTCTGGTGATGACACAAGAAGATTGACATAGTAGAAGAAAAGAGTGACTGAAGAGAACACATCTTGGACAAGATTAATCATATATTGATCTCTGTCTACATACTACAGTGAGGTCTGTCCTAGACACAGGTACATAAATCTGTAGATATGCAAGGAAAAGAGAGAGAAAGATAGATGTGATACCAAACTCCAAACACTCCAAAAATATGTAGGTAAAGAACAAGGTGAAAAGTTCAAAATAAAACCATTTTTTATCAAAGTAATTTTTCATTGTGGGAGTTTTTGTTCATTGAGACTGTCTTGCTGTATTACCTGTCTAAATGTACATGAGTAAAATATCAACAACAGTCTTCTGGCTCTAGAAAGCAAATAAGATCTCAGAATGGATTCTCTAGCTGAATAAAACAACAATTCAAAGCCAGCTGGTGCCTCATAACAGCATAGCTACCAACGGTCCTAAGTTTGATAGCAGTCTGCAAAGCGATGCAGTGGGACCTGGGTGTTAGTCTGGAGTATTGGAGTTATGTCAGAGAGGTTCTGCATTTGGACTGCTTCCTCCATGCTTCTGTGCCAATGTTTCCATGTCTACTTTCTTCTTTCTCAAGTCACACAGGCTGTGGTGATTATGCCTTATTACCTGTATGCTTAAAATAAGGTTTCTGCCTCAGCTGAGTGTTGTTGTAAAGCCAGCAATATGTAATAGCTACACACCGGGCCATTCCTCCTGGAAGAGCTTCACTCCTCACAGCTCCCATTGGAGGTATCACACAGCACTGTAGGTCTTGACTGGCATCTTTATGTCAGCAATGCGTCGCTTTCAGAGTGCATATTTGGAGCAAAAATAGAAAGTCTTATTTATCAATAGATACTTTAGAATCAATTTTTATATTCCTGAATAGTTTTACAACAGGTGACTGAACAGATATTTCATGCATCTGAGACCTCAGTGTTATCCATCCAATTAAGTGACAACATTGAAAGAAGTGGGGAATTTGTAAGGAAGTATAGTGTTATCAAGATCTGCTTAACCTAGCGAATGATTTTCTCTGTTAGGACACCCAAAAGTTCTAATGGTAGACAGCCTGATGATAAGGGATCTGCCTCCAGAATTGATTCATCTTCACCTAAACTCCAATGGAAAAAAGGAAAATATTTATACTCAGAAGCAAAACATAACATTTTTAAAATGCACACATGCCAGCTTTAAAACCATATGTTTAAGCACAAACAAAAAATATTTTCTGTATTTTTCTTTGCAAATTTCACTACTAGACACTTTCAATATGCTTAATTTGTTAAAGTGCATCAAGTATTAGGGACATGGTTTAGTGGGCATGGGGGTGTTGGGTCGACGGTTGGACTCGATGATCTTAGAGGTCTCTTCCAACCTTAATGATTCCATGATTGCCTCAGAATTTGCAACTGAAAAAGTTAAAGCTGGCTTTCAAGAAAAGGAGTTGTCATTTTTTTTGTGTGTGTCCTCCGAAACATGAGTATTTTCCCTGCTCTACAGCTGCAGCTTGTGACAGTTGACCCTTCATAACTTCACAGAAGGCTAAAAGCACCTGCTCAGTCACTTGGTCTGGTGACCCGTATATCAGAAGCTACGCACCACCACCCAGCAATACCAGGCTCTGAACACTACTTAGGTATGTCAATCCTTTAAAAGGGTCTTTAAAACCATCATACACAAACAACGTGGGTCAGAAGTGCCATCAACACCAAGACTCTAACCACAGCTTAAGATCAGAAATGAAAATTTTCTTAAACACTGGTTTTCAGGTTTTTTTATGACTGCAAACTCATTCACTTTCCACAGTCCTTGCACAGTAAATTAAGATCCACAGTAGATTTCCGTGGTGGTTTTTTTTTTTGTTTCGTGGTTTTGTTCTGCTTTGGTTTTGTTTCATTTTGGAGAACTAAGAATACACAAAAGTACAAGGGTTTTTTTTTAAAGCATAAGGTGAAGCAAGTTCCGTTGTCACGTGTCAAATACAGTATACTGATATCAGCTGATGCATTAATATATGAGAAAAAATAGCAAAAATTAGTTATAAATATTAAAATAGTATATTAAGACCAAATTATTTCATGTTTATAAACTGCTGTTGATTTAAGACTTGGTTTAATGAAAGTTTCTTTCTTCGCTTCTACCACTGCAAAATTACATGTTTCTTGATCACTGACCTGCTTCTGCATATTATACAGGAAACGGGAAGGAACAGCATCTCCTACAGGGCACCTTGGGATAGACGATGAAGTCGAGAGCCACTTATTCTTTTCGGAGGTCACCAGTGACACAGAACCCAATTGGCCCTGCGTCTTCATTAGGTCTCCAGGCTGCCAGTCACCACCAAGGACTACTGGGCCCTGGGGATAAAAAGTGACACCGAATTCCACTCACAGAAGCCACAGCACAACAAATATTTCTTAGAGTATACTCTAAACTTAGGAGTTAAATATTGAATTAATGAAGTTGCCATAGCAATGTAAGCATTCTCTCTAACCTAGGGGAACAGTTTAAGGATGAAAAGTTACTAGGTCAACAACATCAATACTCTGTGTTTTTCCTAGAACTGTCCACAACCATGGCTTATAATTAACATGCTGGTTTCAAGGTCCTCCAGCTCTGCTCACAGCTACAGGGAGGTATAACTGAGATCAGCAAAAAGGAAATCAAGGCATGACAGTGCCCACAGGACATTACTTGCTCGGTATCATTGGTCATGGACCAGCAGCAGACATTGGTGACTGCTATTTTAGACTAGACTATCCAGGGAACGTAGACTATTAAGAACCACGTGGCAGTAGTTAATGAGTACTGCTCAAAAGGTGATGATCGCCATGATTAAGATTACCATCCTCCCTTCACACTATTTCATTTCCATTTTTATAATGGGTGAGGAACGCTGGCCACTCTGCAGTTCAGCTTCTACTGCTCCAGTCACACACATCCTTTCCATCCTTACCAGCGTACGCCTTGTGGCATACTCACAATGCTCTACACACCAACCTCCTTCTCTTGACAATCTTCTCTGTGCTCAACAGCAGCTTAATAGTTTCTCACACCAGCAAAATGTCTCTTTAGTAAAAGAGATCAGTAGAAACTAGCTGGAAATTTAGCATTCCTTATGGGAAAATTTAATGTTATTCACTGTGTGGTCTACACTTTATAGCACCTGTGGTACAATTATACACATACTTGTGAATGGAAGAAAATATTATGCAGAACAATTAACTTATTTCATGCATTTGCATTCATGTCTGTATAAACATCATAATTGCTTGAGAACAGTAACTGTTTACAGTGAATTAAAGATAATCATAAGCTAATTTGGTTAAAGAAATACTGAAATACAGTTAAGATAAACTCCAGTTACTTAGAAAAGATTCAAAGCATCTGAAAAGTTAGTATTCTCCTTCATCTTGTTGTGCTGCATTAGAGACTAATGTTATGAAAGTCGGGCCCTTAGGAATCATTATTTTCCATAGCATTAGAGTAGAATCAAAGAGCAATTTAGACCAGAAAGTAAACCTGGAGGTCATCCAGTCTAAGCCTCCACTCAAAGCAGGTCTGACTGACTCTCTCATTGGCCATCCTAGCCAAGAATGCCAATAAATTAAGGCTTTCCTCACCTGAGATCTTGCAGGGGCACCTACAAAAAAAGTATCCGAGGAGTTAAGCTATACGGACACTGCTCTTCATCTTTGTCAGAGACACATTATACCCCAGTGGAATAATAAGTTTTAAATTTATCAAAAAAGTCATCCAACATATTTGATTTACAAAAGCTGATGCAAAAGGGAAGTACATTTATCCAGAGAAAACAGACATATATGCAATAAGGACAATAATTAAAACAGTTTTCCTTCCAGAGAAAAGGGCAGGAGGAAGGAAAACACTCAAGCCAAGTACAAGTCCTCACATTCTGCTCCCCCTCCCCCCCAAAGTCTAAGGAAATGAGCTTTGCAGCTTACACTGAGAGCCAAACAGATTCAAATCATTTCAAATCGGAACATGAGAGTTATTTCAAAAGTTCAGAAGCACCTTCAAAGGATTAACTCAAGTGTTTCCAGAGACTTTTGCAGTGGACTGAGAGGCTCTTAAACGGGGAAACCCCAAAACACATTTCAGGTTTTGAAGATGGAAAGCTTTGTTTAATTTTTTCCAAGAAATCTAGTCACATAGAAGTAAATATCATTCTAGTCAAGAAATGAGTGTTCATCCTAACTATTTTCTACAATAATGCTTCTCAGCTGTTGAAGTGAAACATTAAAAGGTCATGGCCTGGAAGAAAAGCATAAAACTTGTGTACACAGTGTTCTGAGATTTAAAGATCTATGTGCTTTAAATGATAACACTTTCCAGCAGGTATCAAGGCTTGAAACATACGTGGTACCTGCGAGCACCTCTGATGGTACCCTGGCACGATGCCAGTTTAGAAACCAACACTTGCAAGGACCAGCTTGGTGGCTTACGCCACTGTGGAACCCTGTTCCATTAATGAGCTGCTCTGCCTGGAAAAAATGATGAAATTAGGCCCCCCCTCTCTCAGCAAGCTCTTACTGTAATCTGTGAAGTAGACAGAAGTCACAGCCCTCAAAAGACAAAGGTAACACCGCTTACTGGTATGGGGCTAGCTCAAAAGCTTTTTCCCCCCTCACCCTTATTTCTAAAGAGAAAACACCATTCTGCTAAAGAAACAGCCTGTTAATAGCTTCCAGAGAACCTCCCAAGTCACAAAACAGAAGGCTAAAATTACCTTAGCAGCACGAAGTCGCTTGTAGATATCTGTCTGCTGTCTTATTCGATATTCCAAATCAGAGATTTGAGCCTGCAACCACGTCCAACGGCAAATAATGGCTGCTCTCTCCATCGCCCACTGGCACTCTGCATGGTGACGTCTGAAAAGCAAAAGTTTGCTTGTGCTTATCATTTAACGCTAAAAACAATCTGACAGAAATTCAAGAAGAGTTTCACTATTAAAAAGCGATTAAGAGTTTGTGGTGGATACAAGACAAATGAGTTTTCCCCCCACCAGTTTTACCAATATCTAGCCTTAATTTACAACTCCTATCCCCAAGATAGAGTGGCCAATACAATTCTTCAGCTATGCAACTAAATATATTGAAAAGGAGCAGGTATCATTATTTTGACTATCACAAACTAATGCAGGTGTCCAGTCCTTTCTAGATAAGCACAGAAACAACTTCTCCCCTCTGCAAATTTGGGGGGTGGAAATCACACAGAGAACTGCCTGAAGGGACAAAGTCCTAGCTTGTGCTGCTGACCACAGAGCAGGACTAACCCGTATTTGTCACTCTCCTCATAGCTGTTTGTCTGCAAGATTTTTAGTCTATTGCTTGAACCTCTGTTGCTGTAACAGAAGACCATCACACCAGTGCCATGTAGAACACCAGATATTAAAACACCCACACAGACACTTTATTTATACTCAGAGTAAGTATTGCCTTCACTGAAAGTTACTATTCGAATGAAGGTTTACCTTAAAGGACCACACCATGCACTCCAGCGGGTCCGCCAGCCGATGCGCTAAGCATCAGGCACTGTGCAGTAACCTTACTGGCCTCCCAAAAAGCATCCCTGCTTGTCAGTCAGAACCTTCAGGCTACAGACAGACAAGCACTGACACCCTGCACTACGGCACTTTAAGAAGCTGTAATGCCCAGCATAAGTGACAGCCTGTGGCACCCGCTATAACACTTGGCACATGCATTATACCTATAGGAAAAAAAAAGACAGATAAGGTCCTGCATCTAATAAGCAGTCTGAATGTCTTTTGCTGAAACAGAAAAGTCACCTTGCATAACAAGTTTTTTCACAGTTCTAGTGTTACAGTTTCAGTTACACTGCTTACTGAACAGACCCACAACCTACCGTATCACTACGAACTGAAGCACACAGGTGGCGTTTATTGACAACAGCTTTTCCACAGAGGAAAAATACCTGATGCAAGTACATTCTTGAACAGCAATGGGGAGTTTTAATAAGCAGCTCCGAATTCAGTGACCTAGGGGCTCTGGGCAATTCTTGGTGGCAACACTGTGAAGGAAGAGCTGGCATCTCAACCACGGAATACAGGACAACGCATCCTTTGTAGGCTGCAGGGGATCCTACAGCAAGGTCGTTCTTATGAAATGAAAGTGTTCTTCTCTTTCAATACCTGCACCCATAAATAAATTTACAATCCTAAGATGACCTTGCGGCTTAAAGACTTCCTCAGAGTTTTGTTATTTCTAAGCAATTAGTCTAAGAAAGATTTTTGTAGCTTACAAATCCTAAATACATTTAGCATTTGATCTGAATTTATGGAGATTAAAAGAAGCACACATTCAAATAATCCTCATAATATAAGCAAAATGCAGCTACACAATAGTACTTCAATCACTCTAGAGTTGGAAACAATGGCTAATGCAAACACCACTTTGTAAGTGGAAGTTTGTGGAGGCTCTGGTGTATGCTTTTTGCTTTTGCACCAATAGTTTGCAATAACTTCAAAAATCTTTTAGTGCAGGCAGCGATAAAAAAAATAATTTGTTTAATCTTCTGTTCTTAACTCAAGACCACTCACTTCACAATCTAATGTAATTCAACTCAAACCTCTATTGCTGACCCCATGGTGGGTTTTTTTTTTTGCTCTCTTCAGAAAGTGCTTGACCTACTTTACATCAGCAGCATGATGGCTAAAGAACAAAGACCAGATAACAATTAGGGCTAAAACCACTTTGGGGAAATGTTAAGAGGCTCCTTTTCATCGGTGTGGGGAGTCTGCTGAGTCTGCATAGGATCAGACGTGGCTACAGCTTAAGAACTCTAGTTTTAATAAATAAGCACATCAAAGAATTTAGAGCAATATATCAAATGTAAGAACAGAGCACTGACTAGATGAAAAAGGTGTCTCAGATAAAGAAAAAACTTTGTATTTTCTTTAAATTAAAGCTTTAGAAACAATTGGAAATCAATATGTGAGCAGAGAGATAAAACTCAGAAGGGGCCCCAAGCGAACAATGCAGCTTCGAAGCAACTTCAAAGAGTCCAGTTAGCACATCTGTGAACGAGCGTCTTCTGATTGACAAGTTCACGCCAAAGGGAAACCAAGACACAATTTGACTGACCAAACACTTTGTAATGAGGTTTTTCCACAGGAAGTTTAGCTTATATGCACCCCTGAAAACAGACCAACTTTTACCGATGCAAAGACCTTATCAACCCAAACGCTGTACCTTCAAAGTACAGTTTACTATCCAGCCTGAAATCTGTTCTATTGCAGACATTTCTTTTTATTTAATTCATTTTTTAAATACTGCCATCTTCCTCTTCCGAAGATCAGGTTTTTTTTTTCCCCTCCTCCAAACATACTACAGCAAGAGCATGTTGTTTCAAATGCCTGAAAACACTGGAGCAGCTAATCTGCTCTCTCTCGGTCTTCAAATGAGGCAACGCAACATTCAGAAATTAAGGTGAACGGGCCTACTTTACTAGATAAAAACAAGCACTGTTCAAAAGCAGCCAGCAAAGAGAAGTTTAAAAGTAATTCTGAGCTAAAGATGTCTAAAAAGAAATTAAATAATAGGAAAGAGTTTTCAGGCTACAATTCCATTTGGAATTGGAGCGCTACCAGAACTCCTTCCAACTCCACTCTGATTAAACAAAATCATAGATGATAACAGGGAGGGCCAGGGGAAGATGTTAGTGTCCTGGAAGTTATACAGCCTGAGAGAAACCCACTGCATAAGTTGCTAACACAGAGCCATAGAAAGATGAAAGGCAAACTGAAGGCTTCCTCAGAATCGCTACTTTAGCCTAAGAATTCATAAGTGTACCAGTATATAGTGCAATATAAAAACCTGTAATAACAAGTTGCAATAGTCTACGTCCATGTAAGCCTTGATTATTTAGGGCTGGGTAAAGTGTCTCACCTCTTACATGTCAGCTGACTACACTTTAACATAGAGGAAGAACAAGGGAGGCAAATGTGCGACTCATACCAGGTTGCAGTCTTAATTTTTCTTCCTAAAGAGCATGGTATACTAACTTTACTTGCATTTTTGATTCATATCTTTAAGATATGGGTTAATCTTTCCCAATTGCTCTAGAAGAGTTAACTGCAACAAATTCAGTACACAAATGAATTCTTTAGATGCACCTTACTGAATCTCTCAACCAGGCAAGTCCCCAGAACACTCAAAACAAAAATAGTATGATGCAATGAGAGTTTTAAAACCCGAGTTTCTGCACTACCAGTGCTTTTCAGATTCTAGTTGTACAGAAAATTAAGAAAATGCCTGGAATATGAGAAAGTCTTATCTGTAACAATAGCAAATTATTAGTACCAAATTGCTCTTGGGGAAGGTCATAAGACAAATTAGATCAGATACCAAGCATTCTGAAAAAATGCAAGACAATCTGTGGGAGCGTTCATATGGATAATTAGCTAAATTTATAGTACATTTACTAGTACCATTATGCAATTGTCACAAACAAGCATATTAGTACCTTTGAGATATCACAGCCTCCCACAGCCTTGATAATAATTGCTATACTTTAGTACCAAATCAATTAGAGCTTGGATAACTGTCAAACAGATTTTTTTCTTTCTCCCTAGAGAAAGAGTAGCAAACAGACAGGTATTGAAATAAGTCACACGGAAACTGAGTTTAATCAAACTGACATATTAAGTAAGCAACATGGTACAGAACTACTATTTAATAGCATGCAGGAGAATCCATTGTTCAGTGGACTAACAGGCAGTACATTTCTAGGGCATTACCTGAGAAGAAAACAAAAGCCCTGAACAAATGCATGAATAAAGTGGCTCGGTTATCTCACACTTTTAAATCAAGGTAGCAAACTTCCCCATTTTATGCATATATAGTTCAATGGCGTTTATGACTTGAACATGGGACGTTGTAGCTGCTAACAGTATAGCGTTTGTCAGAGACACCACTGGTAGATCCAACCAGCAACACCTTATGCACACCTGCCCCACCTAGACCAAAGCTGACAGAAAGTCAGCACCGTTTTTGGCCACGGACACTGCTCCCTGAAGTATCCACACAGAGTTACAGGAAAAAAAACCAAGATCACCAACACATATGCACAGAAAATGCATAAAAATCACCTTCTATTTTAAGCAAGCTTACAAAAATCTTGTTTATAGACAAATACCTCTAAAGCCTTTCACAGGACAGACCACACGGTACTGACATTTACCTGACCAGGCAGAGCAGGTCACCATGCTCCGAATTGGCTACAGCAGTTCCTCTGGCGATGCACAAAGCAATAACAGTCCCTCCCTTCTCCCTTCTGAAACCTCTTTCAGAACTTTCAGTTCTCCCCCAGCCATTTTTTACTAACACTGAAAAGGGAAGACTACGTGCTTACTGACAGCATGACAATAGCAATCGATATCGGGTAGTTTCTTTCAAATGACGTATCTGCTGCCACTACCAAGGTATGACAACATCTGCAGAAAGTAACCTTTTGAATAGAGACAACAAGCTAAAACAATGTCTGAAAGAAGTTACTACCTCATCTGTAGATACTTTGATGAACAAGGCTGTTCACAAGGATGCCGTAATCACAATTGACTTCTTGGGCCTGGATATCAGACTTTTGTTTTCAGAAGATGTTTATATTGCTTGCAGTTTTCCAGGAAGTTCTCTCTCTTCCTCCTGACAATGACTCAAGCTCACCAGATCTAATTAATTAAAAATATTGGTTTCAAGATGAAATGAAAGGAACTGCATAAGCCTCAGGTTATGTAAGAACTAATTGTTCACCTCATCTGCAACTGCACGCGTGAGGTTGTTGGGTTTTGTTTTTTTTTAAGGTAGGTTTTGTGAATCTATATAAAAACTTGAACAGGCCATATTCAGATTACTAAAACAGTATTAAAAGAAATGAGATGAGAATATCAAACTTCTTGTGATTAAGCGAAGGTGTAGAAGGCTCTGCATCCTACAGCCCAGAAGAACGCTCAACCTGGTAGATCACCACTCAAAGAGGAAATTAATACTTTTTTCACTAGAAGGTTTTTGAAAGTCCATATAACTGTGGGTAGCATAATCCTCACAATCTGATGACACCAATCTTATGTTCCCTATGCCTCAGGGAACATAAGCAGAAAACACCTCCTCTGAGCGTGCCAGATGAATCTCATCTGCACAACAAACCCCAGTCACGACACAATGGGAACACAGAAGCACAAAGATATTGCACCAGGAATTTCACAGGAAAAAATAAAGTCATGCGTGCCCAGATTTTAAAGCACTAAGCCTGAGACCACAGTTATATTAGGAATAAGCATATGTACTCTTCAAGGAAAAAGATTTTCTAAGGCTAATTCTAATAAATTCTTTCGATTCTGATAAATGCTTTCACTTCAGAAGCACCTGAATTCCCCCACCCCCATTTTAAATCGCTGCCTACAACAAGTTCTTGACAGGTTTGAATCTGCTCCTTACAGATTCACAGGCTGAAGATCTATTTGAGTATTGCCTTGTAGTAGGGAGGTCAAGATCAGAAGATTATAATGGTTCTCTGCAGCCGGAAGAGAAACTTCACGTGCTTTTGCCATTTGTTTAGATATATTACCACAAGGTAAGAATTTTCCAGGTGTCGTAATCCACATCTAGCTTTCCACAATGTTGGAAGAGTTACTACGATATTAACTATAATCATCAAAATGAGGAAAAAAAAAAAGCAGTTACACAGATCAGTTGAAAAAAATTGCAATTTCAAAACATATTGCTTTTGCCAGACAGTCTGATGGGGGGGGGGGGAAATCAATGCACAACACTTCAACACTTAAGCAAGAAGGATCTACTATAAGTCACCTTTTTTCCCCACACTTCAAATTGTATTCTTGAGTTGTTTTCTAGAATTTAGCTAATAATGCAGCAAGCAAAGAAAAAATCAACATTTATGTTTATTAAAGAAAATATAATTACACAAAGTATCTAGAACTAGAGAAAGAACAAGACATAAAGCAAGAATCCGCAATTGATTTTCAAGCTTCTATTGGGTCTAGTCCCATTCTACAGGCTCCACTCCCCATTCCACAATCCCAGCTTCCCTCTGATGCCCCTTCCCTCAGCACCACACACAAAAAGCACCGATTAGTCCCAAACCAAACCAACACCAATTTCCATACATCCGGCTGGTCATTGCTAGCAGCCACCTGCCTTCAATTAAGAGCAGAAGTTTGAACTGCTGCTGTACACAGCCCATTTTCTGTGGATACCATCCACAGGTCCAGAATCTAAACTCAGGATTGTACCCAGGTGAATTTGTTTCTGTGAGATAAAACATGCAACAGCTAAAATAAGATTTCACTCGGCCAAACTTAACTGAAGTATCCAAGACAGCAGATTTGTGAATGCCTGCATGAGTGTACACGCAGAGGAACAGGGAAAGGTGAGCTTTGTGCAAATCCCACTTGGGATTTACACTGCTCCAATGAAACAAACAAACAAAAAACCCCAAAAAAACAACCTGTGAGCTCAACTTGGAAGCCTTTGCAATTGAGAGATGTAAAGCAGCCGAGATCACATTTCAAGTTGAAGCCAAAGTCAAAAGTAAAATAGGAAAATCACGTGCTACTTATTCTCTAATTTTTCAAGCCATTACCCACACCAAACGTCAGTATTTCATTGTTTCTGCACTAAATTATAAGTTGAAAATAATGGCATTCCTTTAGGTATGCTGTTTTATGACAGATATGTAGATTAAGCAACCAATCCATGATTAAAGAGTTCAC
This sequence comes from Pygoscelis adeliae, assembly GCF_000699105.1. Taxonomy (NCBI): domain Eukaryota; kingdom Metazoa; phylum Chordata; class Aves; order Sphenisciformes; family Spheniscidae; genus Pygoscelis; species Pygoscelis adeliae. The sequence goes on from NW_008824677.1 coordinate 279,294, forward strand.
GTAAAAGTAAAGAACACATACAGGACTGTAAAGCCTCCAAAACAGTGGTAGCTGCTTACAGCTCTCTCAAACTAACCGTGTGGGTTGAAGCTGTTTGTTATGAAGACCAGCTACCCCAGAAATACTCACAGCAGTTACAGCTTTTGCTGTAGGTTAGTTAAGAATAGTTGTTTCTTCACAGCCACGTTTCAACAGCACGCAGTTTATACGGCACGGCCATTGACTGAAATACAGAGAAAACACTGAACAGCTGCCTATTCAGTCACGGGCATCCCATTCACCAAACAAAACAGGGTTTTTTGGGGGGAAAACCACATTGTAACATAACTTAAAACAATCCTAACACAACACAAAAAGTGCAGCAGCAAAAGCCTAGTATTTCCTGCGGGAATAACCCGACAACATCAGTATCTTTTAGAATATTCTGCTGCAAGGTTGTTTTTTTTTTTCTGTTTTGCAAGACTAGAATTTAGCAAGAAAAGTCAGGAAAAAGACTTGAAAACAAAACTTCAGCTTAACATGCCTTTGCTACAAATAAATACAAGTGTACAACACCCGTCTGAAGCATTTCAGTTCCCATAAAAATCCAAGCTGATTTACATTCAAGGGAAACCACGTGGCAACTCAATAGGAAGAAAACTGAATAAATACAGAGTGTGTCTAAATACCACACATTTCTAAGCGTGCAGTGAAAGATCTGGACAAACAAGCCAGAGGAAGATAAAGAAGATCAGTGCCATGCTGGGAAAGGCATAATTTTATGAAGTTGCCATCTTGGATTTATGCACAAGAATTTTTTGATCTATTTTTGACTGCCAAGCAATCAATTCTGAGATTTTTTTTTAATTTTTTTTTTTTTTAAATAAACAGAGGGAAGCAGGAAGACAACTGTACAAAGACTTAACTCACTGGCTGATGCCCTCTACTCTGCCACCTTCTCGGCCTCCTGGCAGATAAAAGCTTCCAACAAACTCCCTTGCAGTTTTTTTGGGGTCCTCTATCCTTATAGGAGCCCTCCAAAGGGCTGTCACTCCATTACATTTTTCATTGTTGCTCTCCGAATGCTGAGGGAGGCAGAATCAGGTCACTTCCAGTTTGCTGATGCTCAGGAAAGCTCCGAGGCCAGGGGAGATGGGAATGCAACAGTTCACTGGGAAGAGAGAGTGCGCAGAATTACAGAGATTTCCATCTGAACAACCTCCGGGTTCTAAAGGGGAACGAGGACAATTAACATCCAGAACATTTATTCATCATGGACAGACAAATAGAGAATAAGTTACAGTAGGAAATGGCAGAATATGTAAGTCTAAGAGACAGCTTTCTTTACTCTCCTTCTCTCCCCCCAAGACAGTCATTCCAGCCATCAGTTTCCACTGAACAGGTCATCTCAGAGTGGAGAGAACAGTTACTTTGATAAAAGAGTTAGAAAAAGACTAACCCGGGATCTCTACAACACAACCAAATCATAACAGGTGTCTAAGGCTAATTGCTGTCTTCCCTCTTCAGAGAACAGCAAACCTCAGAACACTTCCCAGATGAAACCACACAAGGTACAAATGTTATTTAGAGGATCCAATACATA
>NW_008824677.1:280911-282136 GCF_000699105.1 Pygoscelis adeliae
AAATGTCACCTGGCTTTACAATCTGTGCTAATCAACTTAAGATTACCATGCAGAACCACTGCTGGCTTGGGTCTTTCGTAAAAGGTGATTAAATCTTTCCAACAGCAAGCAAAGTAGCCCTGCTTCCCTCTCCTCCGCCCCAAGGGCTCCTCTCGGCCAGCACCTAAAACCACAAACACCAGCTTCAGGAGACAAAGTGACAGAACAAAACGCATTTTTCTACAGAGCTTACGGTTTCACACCATGAACCAGTCCACCTGCGAGCCAGAGAGGTGGCTGTGCTCAAAACAGGGGCAGAGTGCGGGCCATCCCTTTTGCCAGCAGCTAGCTGTTAACTGGCTTCTCCCTTACCAAATTGCATTCTTCGATGGGCCACACAAGTGCGACTTTTTGGATATAAAGTTGAAAAAAAGCAGTAAAGACCTCTGTTCTCATGACAGCTAGTTTTCAGACTGCTGACCACTTCACACACAGGAAACAAAACTGATATTTGCAGGAAATGTTTATTGTGAAATGCAGGCACATAGCCCACCACTGAGATCAGCAACCCTGCCACGTGTACTGCTTTCTAGTGCACTTCCAAAACATTCCTGTTGCAAAAGCCCTTTAGGTGGGTTTGGAATAATACAGAAGACCGTTGTCAGTGCAGACACCGGGCTTTTGAAACGCCTTTACCTCCGTAAAGGTGAAAGCTTTCTCTTCATATTGTTTGTCCTGCCATGAACACCAATTTGGTTAGCTCCTTTCTAGAAACATTACCACAAAACAGCCCTATTCTACCTTTATTTATCAAACTGGGGCCAAACTTTATCCTCTCCTCACCCCCAGTTACATCAGGCAGTCTAACAAAAGGTCACTTCTTCCTACAAACCTGACCTCGCTCATATCCTTGAGTCAAAGTGGATACAACAGCCTTACGCTACGGAGCGGCACGCGTCGCAAAGGCTGTTCAAGCAACTCACTTTGCAGATAAACTGTGAACATCATAAATATTTCTGACCTAATATATGCAAAACCAACACGGAAGAGAAAGCACCATAAAAGCACATACGGTAAAGAATACTTGGTGTACAAGTTTTCAAGGAAAGAAAACCCCAAAACATAAAAGCTCACGAGGCAGATGAAGAAGCGAATACAGGATGAAATCTGCCATTCTGTGCTACCTTCGGGCCAACCCCACCGCTCTCCCCGGCGCTCCAGCCGCCTCCCCGCAGCCGCTTACCCT
>NW_008824677.1:283478-288979 GCF_000699105.1 Pygoscelis adeliae
GCTGCGGTCACCGCGGCCTTCGGCCCGGCCCGGCGCGGCCCCGGGCAGAGCGAAACAAAGAACACCTTCAGTCCAAGGCCCGTTTCCACCGCGGAGCCCATCCTCCACCCTCGATCCATTTTGTCCCCTAATCCAATTATAAAAGCATGCCAGCCAGTGATTTAATCCAGCCCCAGTAATGAAAAGTGAACGTTCGGCCGACTCCCTGGGAGCTTCCCGTCTTGTCTGGACGTGAGGGAAGGCGGTGGCCTGCGCTCGCAGCTCACCCCCAGCTCCGAGGGCCGCGGGAGGGAGGAACCAGGCCGGGAACCGCCGTCTCTCCAGAGCGGAATTCTCGGTACCGGCAATCCGTAATAGCGGGCAAAACTGCAAAAACTCAACTCGCGCACTTAAAAAAAGCTAAGACTATCATCCTTTACATCAGCGGGTCTCAGAAATGCTCCCATCGAGTGGGGGAAAGCCTCCGCTGGCAGAGGCCGCAGGGGAAATTAGGACAGCAGCCACGACCAAAGCCAATGTCCCAGGAACACGTCACGGCCTACCGTCAGTCTCTTCTAGCCAACATCTTCCCGAATTATCCTTTCAGTGTCCTGTAGAATAACATGGCGAGGCAGAACACCAATTGAGCAGGGTTAGCGTGACGGTACCGGGGGGGGAATCTGTTCTGTGGAGAGCAACACCTGAAAACCACACAAAGAAGTTGCAGAGAGCTCCCGAAGCGCACAGACCACCAGAAGAAACGTTAAGGCTGAAGAAGCAATGCTTCCGCACGTGCTCGTCAGAAGGTGGGATGGTTTATGCTACTTAAAGACGGGAGAGTAATACTTTTATTTGAAGTCTTACTGAGAAAGGTCACAGAATTAGCTATTGCCTCCTACAGTGTTTTATCAGGGGTTTGTGGCAGCTTGATTTATTGATGCAGCAGATGGAGAAAATGGTTTCTAAAAAATTTAATATCTGATTAAATATTTTTGCCAAAGCAAAAAGCCAAAAGCAACATTTAAGAATTCAATGTTCACAGTCGTATCATTTGCCTATGCAAAACCTTTTCCCAAAGGTTTACTTGACGGTACACCTGCAGCTGGAGATAGTGTCATTGCTGGTCATATTTTCAGGCCAATGTAATTCAGAAGAAAATTGTATCCTTTATAACAAATATTAGACCACAAAAAGGTGCCTGAGACAAGGCAAAAAAATGGAAAAAGAAGAAGAAAAAGAGCATTTAAGAAGGTAAAGAGGAGGTGTTTTTTTCTAAGATCCTTAATGAGCCAATCCACTTCCAGGGAATTAAGATTTTTCTATTTCTAATACTGATGTTTAATTGGGAACAGGTTATAAAGTTACTTCATACAGGGAGAGATCACTGGGTGTTTTATAACTGTTTCATATTGGGGGCTGGGGGGAAATCCATACTTTTCTTTCTTGACCAGCACAGAACTTAGCCCATGTAACTTTTTTACTATCCCAGAGTTACCCACGTCCTGTCATGTCTCATCATGAGAGCCATAAAGAGGTATTAGAAATGAAAGCATGGAGTTTCATATAAAAAAATCAAGACATGATGTATTATCTGCTGACAGTCCAGTCTGAGAACTTCCATTAGAGGCACTTTTTACTTTTTTTTAGCAGCTTGACTGCACAATTTTCTTTCACAATTCTTGGACTTAATTTAAAAAGTAATTTATCAGTTTGCTCCAGTATCTACTTTCCTGACGTTTAATACGTTACCCAGATTACCAGCAGCTTTAAAAGGTACAGAAGGGAATTTTAATGTCCTCCTTCACAACAGAGGGCATCAGGAAATGAGCTTTCTTACTTGTTCCGTTGATTACAACTAGTGTACGAGGCCAGACAGATTTTCCTTTTTTGGGTTTGCGACTGACCTTTTTTTTTTTTTTTTTAACCCGGCTTCCTGCTTCTAGTGTCTTTAAAATGCCTTTTTTGTTGTTTTTAACAGCGTCAGTGATTTGTTCATCAAATTCCATCTCAGAAGTTGAATTTTTCTTCCACGTTGCTTGTTAGCCTGTGTTCATTGGCTTCAGTAGAATCTAGCCTTTCCAATTATGAAATAATTCCGTCTGAGTTAAGAGGGCTCTTGAGGCATGCTCTTTAGCTACATCGGTTTACTTGCTTCTCTGCCTCTCCTTTGGGTAGTGATGCTCGCTTCCGCACAATTCGGTTTCTGTAAGTCATCCCTAAGCTAAATTCAGCGATTTTGTATTTGACTTTTACTAAGCTACAGCAGTTTGCCTTTAAGATTCCACATCACTGCAGCAGCTGTTGGTAGCATCCCATGGAGGAAAAAAAGAAAGATTCCTGACTTTCTAGTAACAATGATGACCTCAACAATTGCATTAATGACAACTGACCTCCTAAGCAAATACTCACAGTAACTTTTCAAGTTAATCCTCACAGCTTTTCCAAAAACCGTATTAACCTTCTAACGTAGAAAAAGCCTAGGAAAGCTTGAACTAAAATGGAAACACTTTCCTCTACGCTACCATATTTTTTAATGTCCTCCAGGTATTGTGAGAAAAAGAGCAGCAATCAGTCTGAGTTCTTCTGAGAATAAGCTTCTATAAAACTACATTAACACAGTATTAGGTCCTTTGTCTTTAGGACTGCAACAAGAAAAAAAAAACCAGCCAAGTATGACCACACGCGGAATGGTATGAGCAAGCCCGCAAGATAGTCTAACATAACTGGATTGTAAAGGTGTTAGGTCTCAAAAGGTCTAAAAAGAATATCAGGTACTCATTTAATTCATTGAATGAGAACAACGTCTGAGTTGTAATAAGACAGTAAATGAAAATCAAACTTAAAAAGATGTTCTACCAGAATTACAACCAGACTTCATTGCTTGCACTCACTGAACAGTCTCAAAAACCAGAGTGTTTTTTGTGTGTGTACGTTCTTTTAATACAAAATTTTAATGGTTTGTTAGGAACGTCATTTGGGAAGGAAAGACACATACCAACCTGATATGTCCCTATTCTCATTTAAGGATGGGCAATGGGGATGTCTTTTTTGACTAAAGCAACGCTGTCCCTCAGATGGTGCTGCCCGCCTGGCCCCTTTTCTGGTAACGTTTAAACCTGCTACCTCGTTTCAAATAAACTCAAGAGAGACATTTAAAAAATGCAGAAATACCGAGTTCTCCTGTGGAAACGAGGACTAAAATCAGCCCCCTTCCCACAAGTGGTGGTGTACGCTCAAGCAGTCTGGAGACCACGGTCACCTAACGATTTTCGTGGCTTTTGCACTGCTCGCTGTCTGTCGTAGAGCTGATGGTGAAGGGACATGGACAGAAGAGAGGTTAATGGAGGAGGGGCAGTTTAGGGGATGTGGCTGGGGAAAATACATGGATTTTTAGGTGTCTAGGTGAAGATCTAAGGTATGCCGGGTGGCAGATGGGGCAGGAATACTGAGAGGAGCTGCAGTGGTTGTGTAGCAATTTGGTTAACTAGAGGGCGATAGACAGGAGACTGTTTTCTGTTAGTTCTGCTGGACGTGGTATTTTTAAGGGTTTTTTTTTCAGAGCAGACATAGATTATTAGCTAAACAAAGCTTGGGGACAAAAAAAGAAAAATCAAAATACTGTCTGTGGTTTTTATCTTCATTTTACAGTTACAAGGAGTGATGAACTGTACTCAGATCTTGTCTAAACCCAGCCTGTGCGGCATCTCTTAGGTTACTTGGAAAAAAGACTACAGAGTAATACTAGTAAAAATATTGTAATCGGTAGGAAGCAAGTAGAGAACTATAATTAAATGATCGTGCTTTAGATGGCTTGACATAGCCCCTACAAAGTCATTGTATTACAGCAATTTTCCATTCTAAGCCCCCAGGAACAAACTGCTTGTTACTTAACGGATGACTTTTGAATGGTTATGCAGGCTTTTTGAGCTACGCCGGTAATAAAGGCCTAAGTTACTCCCCTTATCTTAACACTCTCTTTCATTGTCCTTGTCCTTACCTGTAAAGGCCACAGGGGGATGAAGGCTACCCATTAGCCTTCCGGCCTTCAGAGCCTACAGAAATAACTGGACTTCGCGCTCCATCTTCTGAACAAAGGTGCAGTAGCTGGAGACCCCTAAGCATCTGCTGCAGGTGCGAATTTTCTGTATTCTCTGCCACGTCCCCCCATCCCACACGTGGTCTTCAGTCTGTCTCACCTGGACTTTTGGTTCTGCCAGCGGGCAGATAAATTTTAGGGAAATTCCAGTTTGACACACTCTTACCCTTAGATGACTTCCTTTCCATCGTGTTGTGGCTCATGTCCTTTGTACAACCGACACGAAGATAGCTGTGGCCTGCGGACCACAGTAAGAAACCGAGAAATGCAGTAAGCTGAAATCATCCCGGGCATCCCAACACTTCTTGGTGAAGAAAGCTTTTAAGTAGCAAGAATGTTTTCAAATGTCATTTCAATCTCACTGAAGCAAAGCTTTTCTGGGGATCAGTACTCTGAAAGGTTTATTTTGTAAATATGTGGATGATATGAAAAATCGCAGCGAATAGAAAAGGCCAGAAAAACGAGTGAAGAACTCTGCATGCGAATGAGCTGTTAGGTAGTAATTGCCAAAACCTGGCTCAACACCATGTTGAGCTTAGCGTTAAACTACCACACAGAACTTGCGACTTTCAAATTTTCCACAATTTTAAGTCTCCCTTTTCCCCCTTTTGCTTTGCTGTACAAGTTCATGTTGCCAGAGAATCAGTAACACGACGGCAAATCGGCACACCCAGACTACAACTATTCTTCCCTCATAAATTCAGCTACCCTCACGGCACACTTGCTGCTAACCCTTAACGAAGCTCAGCATTGCACCCGTGCAACTTCAGCGTGTTGTAGAGAGCAAAGACACGTTTTGGCTCGTGGCCGTTGAGAGCCCGAGCGTTAACAAGTCCTCGCACGCTCCCGCTGTACTGGCTTCTAACAGCAGTGAAGAGCGAGGAAACACCCCAAGCCTACGGGTGGCCACTCGGTATCTTTGGGCAGCGCCTGGGACTGCGCGCAAGCGTTTAATTAGGCGATTACTACAAATGCTGGTGGCAAACGCTGCTTCTCTTTGCTCGCGTTAGGATTACTCCAGCGGGAAGCAGCCATGCGCCTTGTGCTACCCGCTCCAGGACGGCGGGCAGCTGCACTGCGTGTATTCAGCGGATCCAACTCTAACCAGTCGGTTAAGATCAGGAGGAAGTTTCTACCTACAGATACGTACAGCACGTTGGTTAAATACTGACACGGTTGTTAAGGCTGGCGGCTGCCTGTGTTCATCCATTAGGGACGCACACGGCTTCCCCCGAACCAGGCACCGTCACACACAGCGCAGCGTTGCTGAGGCTGCCCACCGTGGGGGAGCTCCACGTTTTCCCGCTACCAGCGCAGGCGGGGGCCTCACCCGAAGACCGAGACTGAGCTCCAGCCCGGAACGGGTTTACCGCTTCGGAGCCCATCAGCGCCGGCAGCCCCCGGGCAGCCAGCTCTCCTCCTCCCT
>NW_008824677.1:290942-326152 GCF_000699105.1 Pygoscelis adeliae
AGCCCCGCTGCGGGAAGCGGCCCGGGGCGGCCCGGAGACGGCCTGGGGAGCTGGGCTGTCCCCTGGTTTTCTCCTCTGTGCCGTGGGAAGCCTTCGCTCCTGTTGCAGAGCTGCTCTCCGGCATGGCTCGTGGCCCTCTTCTTAGTTTTGTCTCTCCCTTGCCTTCCTGTAACTTACTCTGTTGTCACTAGCAGCACCATTTTTTCCCCCGTGGCCACTGGAACCGTGGCGCTGGGTTGCCCGTTCAGTCCACAACGCTCGGTCTCATGAGCGGTGGGTGCCCGAGAGCATCCAACTCCCGCTCCTACCTCTAGCACTTTATTGTCCCCCCTTCCAGCCTGTCAGAGTTCAGCAACTGGAATCCTGCGGAATTAGGATCGGTAAAGAAAGGTTTCTTGCACAGATCTACCCCTTCTTTGGCCCGAATAGCTGAAAGTCAAGCTGTTTCGCTTTGCATGGACCCTAGTGTAGGTGATCCCTGAGGGTGAATGGCATGTGAGACAAAACAATTTCTCCTTTGTTCTCACGACAAAGCACTTGGGGCTATACCTCTTCATACGCTGCTGGAATATCACAGTAGCCAATAATCAGAAATTCTGCGATATTCACTGCATCTCAATGTACTTTCTTCTTGGGGATGTGGTTTCTCCTCGTACGTGCGTGTAGCTGTTTTCAAGTGGATCAAGGAAGCCCAACTGAGACCCAATTCCCGGGCCTTTGAGATTTTATCTAACCGTTTCCAGTGCCACATTCACTGGTTTTACTCTTTGCCTTTGCCGTAGGGGCATTAAGTGTATTGCTAACAAACTTCTAGTGTCTCTTATGCCATCTGGGATTCTAATACTTTGCCAAGTGTGAGGCATCAGGCGCTCTGCAGTCTGATGGCATCGTTGTGCACGGTTGAGTCTCATTCCGAATGTACCACTGCCTTGTCTGTAAGAGTCCTGTGTCATCGTATTCCACTCCTTCGTAAATCCAGTGTCCTGTGAGACCCCACATCTCTCTCCTGTCATCAGGGCCTGACAAAATATATTTTGAATCTTCCAGTGTGTTCCCCTTTCGATGATGTTCACGTGTCCCCTTCGTTTCTGTGAACGGTGAAGTAGCTGCCATAGTTGGACACTGTTTTTTGGTGGTTTCGTTTTTTTTTTTTGTGTCGGGATCTTCAGCAACTAAAACCTGGGATTTCCACCGGGCTGCTGGCTGTGCTAAAACTGATGATTCCCAGTTCAGGACCCTCTGTGTTCAGATCCACCAGATCTGGTCCCGAGTAATCCAGTGATGATGCTGCAGGGGCTGATCTCTTAATGACCTCTACCTTAAACCTCAGCTTATCTGTCCAAGCTCTTCTCTCTCTGCTTTGACCGTGTTCCTACTGGATGCTCAAGCTTGAAGTACTCGAATTCCTCCGTGTCATTTGGAAGGGATGCCTCACCAGTGGGACAGCAAGAGCTGGATTCTGTTCACGGACCTCACCTGGATTGTTTCATCTCTCTTACGCCTTTATTCTCTTCCCTGTCCTGTCCCCACTCCCACCCGGTCTGACTCTAGCTCTTTGAGCCTTGGGGCTGTTACTCATTGCACGGTATGGGTCCCCATCTCAACTGGGGATCTACAGGCGTGATTCTAAATAACAGCTTTGTTAGAGTCTTGCTTGTCAGTGGGGCTCTCGGTTGTTAATCTTGTAAGCTCATCCGTGTAGGGTTTTCAATTTTTTTTTTTCTTGGTCTTGAGCAGAAAAGACCATTTTCTTCAACTTTATCTTGCGTGTATTTTTGGAGGTGCCCTTCTGCCCATCCCAGTGTAGGTGAGATGTTCTTTGTTCTCTTTTCCACTGATTTGTGCTCTGTAGGTAAGCCTCGCAGTTTATCTGCCTGAACGTACATTGCCCCAGAAAGCTGTTGTAGACTAACTTCCCTGTATTCTCTGGAATACGCTTAGTCTGTCTGCAAGCAAACAGCTTCCCCGTTCTTGTCATGCTTAAAAATTTGGGAGGAAGATGTGGCCGATACCTCCATGACTTAGATTTAAGAATACATTACGACATTCCCTGTCATGCTCCTGGTTGTCTCTCTCCAATGACTTCAACTGGAGAGACTCTTTTGTGTCGGAGTAATACTGGACTCACATAATTTCTCAGAAATACTGTTGGCTTTAAGATGGTTTGTACCTCGACTGAGACGATCCCTACGTGAAGGGGGCACACGGCTGCTACGTGGTCTGCTCTCTGCACTTTCAGTTTGCATTCCTCCCGTGACTTAGCTCCACGGTTGAATGCTTCAGCCTTAAGAATCTTGCTCGACTACCACAAAAGAGTTTTCTAACTTTATTCAGTGCAGCGAGTTAGTTATACCAAGGATGTTTTCCTCTGCCAATCTTGATAATTCCTACAGCGTTTATGGTTTTTCATTTTTAAACAAGTCAAATAACTGTGTTTTTATTTATTTAGTCATTGAAGAAGACAAGGTGTAGACTTGTCAGCAACAGCAGGGTTGTTTTCATGTGCCCGTAGGGGGGTGACTTGCTGAACAAGGTGTCTGTCCACACAGTTCTGTTCTGAAAGTGGTGTTATTTTAGGCCTTGTTTGCTGTTGCTGAAGTAAACAGTAATTTTGTCATTAGTTTCACTGAAAGCAAAAGTGAATAATTTGAAAGCATAATAATTGTGGGATATTAATTGCGTGGGAATAGCCATTAACATGGATAGTTAATGTTAGCTTTGTGTAAATGAGGACCCTCGCTGGTCTGATCCAAGTTTGTTAGAAAACCCTTGTTACTCTGTTATCAAGAATGCCTAAAATGTATTTAATATTTGGTGTGACAGATAAAGCACCCCAAAACAAAGTTGATTGGGTAGTGGGTTGTTTTTTTTTTTATTTGAGTGAAAGCTGTTTTAATAAGAAATTAAAATAGGAAGTTTAATGTCATTTCAGCAAAGAACTTTATCAAAAGTACATGTGTCTCTCTTTTCTTGTTTTGCTTTAAAAAGGGGGAATAACAGCAGTGGTCTACCTGCCTGTGGCGTTCTGTCTTGAAAAGATTTTCAAAAATATCCCCAACTCGGTGTCATCACAGAAACAAAGCACTTCCCAAACCTACAGACTGCTGGTTGAGAAGACGCTTCCTCCCTTTGGGTGTAGGGCAGCCGGTTATAACAGGATAGCAAATAGTACACGCGTGATTCAGATGAAGCAGGCAGAATGTAAACACCCAGGTGAAATCTGTTGAGGACTGTCAGCTTTGTCTTGTGCTAAAGACAGCTAATTTCAGAAGTGCTAAGCACTTGAAACATCTCGAAGGAAATATTAATTCTAACTTCCTGTTTCTTTTTGCTACCTCTTGCTCTCCCAGGAATCAACCCTTTTCACTGTGATGGAGATGTTCTCGCTGAATTCCCTTAAAGGTAAGGACCTGAGACAATCTTCCATTCAACTCTTATTTTTTTCTTTGTTCAGAGATTTAATACTATAGCAGATTGATGAAGAAAATTAATTTGTAAGAAACAGTACTGTCCTTCTCTATGCTGGATACATGAGAAGTTTGTCCTACAAATGTCTTTGTCAGACTTCCTTCTCAATGCATTAGGGACAAAGAAGGAAGCTGAGATGACTGTACCTGAGCTAGCGATAGCTGTGTGACGTATGGTGCCAATTTCTATGTTTGAGACACGCTTTATTTCTGAGGGGAGCCCCGCGTGCAAAACTTGCACTTGAAGTGTAAGGCGAGGGTGGTGGTTGTAGCCAGCGTAACTCCCTTCTGTCTCGGTTAGCGTAGCACGAGTTCGGTGTTGCAGGTAAGCTTGGTTACAGCAAGTACAAGAGAGTATTTCAGGGAAACAACAGAATTTGGGAGGGGAGAAGACCTGTTGTGTTATCCAATAGATGACAATGTAGACTTGTTTGCTATTTAGCTTAAAGTAAAGGCTTTTTTTCCCCCTTTTGATTTTACCCCCCTAAACATACCTGCATCCTTTTGTACCAATTCAGTAAGTGCTTTCTCCTTGGTGTTTGCATACTTTAAATACCTGTCAACTGCTGTCGTGTCCTTTTTTTCTCCTGTCGTTGCTTTGCCAGCCTCTTTCTTTAGATCGTATTTTTTCTCAAGAAATCCCTCCAGTCACTGGCTGTTTTTTGTCTTCTTTTGTTGTTCTTTTCCGAACTCCGTTACTTGGTCTTAAAATAAGGTGCGTAGAATGGAAAACAATATTCCAGATGTGGCTGAACCAGTGACGGATCACTACCTCCTGTCTCAGGGAAGTCACGCTTCTGCTTTAGCACTTGGGGAACACAACAGTGTACCAGCCATTCTTGTAACGCTGCCGTGCTAGTGAGTCACCAATACCGTGGGTTCCGTATTTAAAACAAAAATTCCCAGAATGCTTTATACGTCCAGGGCGTTAATTGTGTACGGAGTCATTTTAGTTGGGAATAAAAACCCTCTCATCTGTCAAACAGGGTGACCTGGGTTGGAGTCTGAGGGCAAGAGAAGGAACTTTTCCTGTGAGGGCTAGTGGTTTGTCACGGCCAGACTGGGTTTGGGACTCTGGGTGCGGTAACACTTGCGCTCCGGGGGAAAAGGAAGTCTTTAACATAACGTGGCTTGTTAACGAGCTTCTGCATAGCGCTGCCGCCGCTGCAAAGGCTTGGCTAGAGAAGATGAATTAACCACAGCTCATCGAAGTGAGCCTGAACTGGCAAAGCCTGGGAAGATGGCTTTAAGCGATTATTTATGTGCTGTTTAACGCTCATCTCTGCAAAATAAAGATCTTTGGATTGAATATGTGGAGTCTGTGACTTCTGGAATTTTTTAATAAATTGAGTCTTAACTATTTCTTCCTGTGCTCATAAGATAATTTTGCCATCATTTACAGTGACAAACCACTAGCCCTACTCACGTCTAACTTTCCGTGCACCAGCACGCTGCCTTTCAGCATCTTCTCCCAGATTTCCCCTTCCCACTGACTGTGTGTTTCCGAGATTTTCCCCAGACATGTACTTCATTTATCTGTTTTCTTTTGTTTGTTTTGCTTTTAATCATTGTGGTCTCCAGCCACGGTTTTCATCTCCTTAGGGCTCTTGTTACCTGTTGCATTTCTTCTCTCGCGTTCACAACTTGAAACAGCTTACTAGCTGTGATTTTGTTGGGTTTTTTTTTTTCTTCGCCGCTGGACAGCTTATTGCCTCATCTAGATCTTGGGAAAATGCTGAATAAACCAGCAGCTATGTCAAGTTAAGTAGTTTCACAGTAGATTTGTCCTCCCAGAAGGATGTATTAATGTTTACATATTATTTCCAGCCACCCTTTCTTTCTAGTCCTCCCTGAAGCTTTTGTTTCCAAACTAACTGAAGTTTATTTCTGAAAGTAAGAGTTTGTGCAACATGTTATCAAAAGATTTACGTATAATTCATTGCCTTAAATTGAGTGACTTGTCTAGCAAGACTGCTTTCCTTTTTAGTGGACTGATGCTCTTAAAATTTGTAATCTAAGCCTTTATAATTAGAGTGCCAGAATAACTTTCACGTCTTCTGTTGCTGCTTGAAGATCTGGGATTTTTTGTTTGCTTTCAGGTTTTTTAGTAAAAAATAACTACACCGACAAACCACTAGCTAATTCACAGAGGGTCTAAAAAGTGTGTGTATTGGAAAAGGCAAATTTGGCGTAGTAAGATTTTTTTTTTTGAGTGTTCATGTATGCTTTTCCAAAGTGTTTTTTTTTATACAGGGTTTTGTTTGATAACTTTCCACTTCTTGAACCTCTTCTTGTGGAACACAGGCTTTGTAAAACTTAAGTGTGCAATTATGTTAGTTAATCCTTTTGTGGCTTATCAAAGATTTCTCTCTCTGATTTAAAAACAAACAAAAAAACCCACCATCCCCCCCAAAACAACCAAAAACCCCCTTTTTTCATCATGATACTTAAACAACCATTCATGTAAATTTTTGGTTTGCACACAAAATACTCACTGGGTAATAAAGTCTTTGACATAAAAATGATACCCTGGTTTAAAGAAACACACAACGGTAGTCCCAGGTGTACGTTGCAGCCAGAGATAATAAAATTTGTATACATTAATTGCTTAGAAAAATAATTCAGACCTTACAGGGTTTTTAAAAATTTTTTTAGTGTTTGAATTTCAACCAGCACTACAGCATTGAGAATTTTATGCCTCAGATACAAAATTGTTCATCTAGAACTAAATGACAGGGGAGTCAACTTCAAGTAGGGAGAAATGTGTAAGAAGGGAAAGTGCTGTCTTGCTACCTCATTGACTTCAAATTTTTTAGTGTTTCTCCCAAACATTAGTAAACAACGGGCTGCAAGCTGACTTTATCTTTGGCAACGTACACTTGAACATGAATTACCTACTCTGCACGTGTGGGTGCTGGGGCGCAGGTAGGGTGTATGCGTAGCTGAAGACAAGAAACCCGAAACGACTTTCAGGCAGTTTCTGAATTTCCCCTTCTGAACGGTTCTTGCGGTCACTTGTATTAAAACAATCAGAAAGATCGCTTCGCCTGTAGAGGTGCAAGGATTGCGAGAACTGTGTGCAGGAGCGAAGCCGAGGGCAGCCAGACGCTGCTGAAGGCGTAGTAAAAAATCGCACGCGTGTGTTTTCCTCTAAGTAGAGAAGGCTAGTAACGGCTCTAAAACAAAATCCATAGTTGGAGGACCGGCCCGTGGATTGTTTGCAGCATCATCACCAGGTTGCGCGGATCTCGGAGCAAATGACGTCTCTTTGCGGTAACGTTTCCTGGAGTGTGTGTGAAGAGGTCCTGTTTTTTGGGGGTGTGTGTTGCGACGCCTACAAAACACTCACAAACCCCTTCGAGGCGACCTGTATCCGTGCCGCGCGACGTGTCGCCGGTGTACGAGCGCACGCTTTGGCTTGCTGTGGTGTTCCTGTTTGGTGCGCACGTGTCAGGAGGACAACCAGCTCCGGGCTGGGCTGGTAGAGCTCAATGGCACAAGCGCCGCTGGCTTTTTAAAAGAGGAAGAAAATGTCTTTCTGCTGGCTTAATGCTTCAGCGGGCGGCGCGAGTCCTCTGCCTTCCCACGGCGGCTGGCACCTCGCAGGCGGGAGCCCAGTCAACTTCTGCCTCGGCGTGTTCTGGTGGGGACACGAAAGCAGGTCTTTTTCCTTTTTTCCTTTATTTTTTTTCCTTTTTTCCTTTATTTTTTTTCCTTTTTTCCTTTATTTTTTTTCCTTTTTTCCTTTATTTTTTTTCCTTTTTTTCCTTTTTTTCCTTTTTTTCCTTTTTTTCCTTTTTTTCCTTTTTTTCCTTTTTTTCCTTTTTTTCCTTTTTTTCCTTTTTTTCCTTTTTTTCCTTTTTTTCCTTTTTTTCCTTTTTTTCCTTTTTTTCCTTTTTTTCCTTTTTTTCCTTTTTTTCCTTTTTTTCCTTTTTTTCCTTTTTTTCCTTTTTTTCCTTTTTTTCCTTTTTTTCCTTTTTTTCCTTTTTTTCCTTTTTTTCCTTTTTTTCCTTTTTTTCCTTTTTTTCCTTTTTTTCCTTTTTTTCCTTTTTTTCCTTTTTTTCCTTTTTTTCCTTTTTTTCCTTTTTTTCCTTTTTTTCCTTTTTTTCCTTTTTTTCCTTTTTTTCCTTTTTTTCCTTTTTTTCCTTTTTTTCCTTTTTTTCCTTTTTTTCCTTTTTTTCCTTTTTTTCCTTTTTTTCCTTTTTTTCCTTTTTTTCCTTTTTTTCCTTTTTTTCCTTTTTTTCCTTTTTTTCCTTTTTTTCCTTTTTTTCCTTTTTTTCCTTTTTTTCCTTTTTTTCCTTTTTTTCCTTTTTTTCCTTTTTTTCCTTTTTTTCCTTTTTTTCCTTTTTTTCCTTTTTTTCCTTTTTTTCCTTTTTTTCCTTTTTTTCCTTTTTTTCCTTTTTTTCCTTTTTTTCCTTTTTTTCCTTTTTTTCCTTTTTTTCCTTTTTTTCCTTTTTTTCCTTTTTTTCCTTTTTTTCCTTTTTTTCCTTTTTTTCCTTTTTTTCCTTTTTTTCCTTTTTTTCCTTTTTTTCCTTTTTTTCCTTTTTTTCCTTTTTTTCCTTTTTTTCCTTTTTTTCCTTTTTTTCCTTTTTTTCCTTTTTTTCCTTTTTTTCCTTTTTTTCCTTTTTTTCCTTTTTTTCCTTTTTTTCCTTTTTTTCCTTTTTTTCCTTTTTTTCCTTTTTTTCCTTTTTTTCCTTTTTTTCCTTTTTTTCCTTTTTTTCCTTTTTTTCCTTTTTTTCCTTTTTTTCCTTTTTTTCCTTTTTTTCCTTTTTTTCCTTTTTTTCCTTTTTTTCCTTTTTTTCCTTTTTTTCCTTTTTTTCCTTTTTTTCCTTTTTTTCCTTTTTTTCCTTTTTTTCCTTTTTTTCCTTTTTTTCCTTTTTTTCCTTTTTTTCCTTTTTTTCCTTTTTTTCCTTTTTTTCCTTTTTTTCCTTTTTTTCCTTTTTTTCCTTTTTTTCCTTTTTTTCCTTTTTTTCCTTTTTTTCCTTTTTTTCCTTTTTTTCCTTTTTTTCCTTTTTTTCCTTTTTTTCCTTTTTTTCCTTTTTTTCCTTTTTTTCCTTTTTTTCCTTTTTTTCCTTTTTTTCCTTTTTTTCCTTTTTTTCCTTTTTTTCCTTTTTTTCCTTTTTTTCCTTTTTTTCCTTTTTTTCCTTTTTTTCCTTTTTTTCCTTTTTTTCCTTTTTTTCCTTTTTTTCCTTTTTTTCCTTTTTTTCCTTTTTTTCCTTTTTTTCCTTTTTTTCCTTTTTTTCCTTTTTTTCCTTTTTTTCCTTTTTTTCCTTTTTTTCCTTTTTTTCCTTTTTTTCCTTTTTTTCCTTTTTTTCCTTTTTTTCCTTTTTTTCCTTTTTTTCCTCGGGGAGCGTGGGGTTTCTCCAGAAAAGGGGTGCGGAGCCCTCCGGCTCAAGGTCGCCGCTTTGAAGGCGGGCCGAGCCGGCCCTGGCCAAAAGTCCCCGCCGCTTCTGATCGCTCGCCGTGGTCTGACGCGAGAGAAAAATCGCAAATGGATCTTTCGCTAGAAATCCTGATGGATTGAGCACGCCCATCGAGCATCCGCCAGGAAAACCGCTCTGCCGTCGCCGTGCAGCAAGTTCCGTTAGGTCAGAGCGGGTGCAGGCTGCCGGCGGTTCGGAGCGTCGCTTTCTCTGCGTTTCGCGTACAAAGGGCTTCGGTCTGGCCTTCCACCAGGTAGCCTTGCTGCCTGAGCCGAATGAAACGCTGATCGAGATATGGACAGCTCTCGTTAACGTGAATCCTGGTATTTGCGGTGTCCATAAATCTGGCCAGGGGTGATGTCTCTGTCTAAAGCTTGGAAGATTTCTTTTCTCTTTTGGATGTTGGTCCTTCAGCCTACAACAGTTGTGTGCGAGAGGGCATGGGGTCCAGGCGTTTGAAGGGTAGATGCTTTCCTGCTGTTCAGGAGGAATCGTTACTTTTTTTGAAAGAATATTTGAAAGTGTGTTTTGATGTTGTGTTTTGACGATTGCTTTTCGTTAGATTATGAAGCATGAAGAATGCTTCTAGTTTAGAAAGATACGAGTAGTTTTGTGCCGGAGGTTACTGCTTCCAGGCTGTGACTTGAACTACTACATTTTCCCTTTTAAAATCACTGGTTTAGTCTGAGTTTTATTTCTTAGGCTGTAATCTTCCCCTTTCGAAATCTGGTTTATTATTACATAAAAACTTCTTTCCTTCCCCCCCCTTCATCCTTCTGTGTTCTGTGCTTCCCTCCCACCCTCCAGCACTTTTTTTTAATTATTATTTTTTCTCCGTAGTTTCTGAATTCTTTGGGTCTTAGTTCCATTTTCCTTTCAGAAGCCTTGCTGAGCTTTATCTTGTAGTTCAGAGTCAGATGGTCTTTAATTGTTACATTCAGGCTGTTCAACAGAGCAAATTAACTTACTTCTAAAGTAAATGCTAAACCACCCTAAATTATTGTTTAATGAGCTGGTTCAGGTGTTGCCTGAGAAAAGTAGTAAACCAATTTTTTCTTTCCTTCCCTCTTTTGTACTTCGTTCCTCAGCACTTTTTCTAACATGCATTTTAAGAGAGTACTTGAGTACTTTATCTTTGGACTTTGGTTCACTTTCCTGGAGTGTCTGTTGCCATCGGTGGCTCACTGGCACGGTTCCATGCCGTGGCTGTCCCTGTGAGGTCACCCGGAGCTCGGGGGTACCGGTGGGGACGTGGCTCCAGCCAGTGGGGGATGCCCGGCAGCCATGCGAGGGCCACATGTGGAGAGCTTGCTGGGATTGGCCTCATCCTTCCAGTTTGTGCGGGGGATTGACCATGCAGGGCTCTTCTGGTGAGAGTTTGGCGATATTGGAAGATTCATTTCCGATGAGCAAATAAGAAGTCGTCAGGATCTTGTCGTAAGTCTGGCTTATCTGTATAGCTGCTGCTTGAACACGTAGAGATCATAAAAGTTATTTAAAAAAAATTATTTATGAGGGCAAGTGCTAAGCCTTCAACTCGTAAACTGATGTCTTGTTAGGTATCCTCATTTGACCTCTTTTGTTATTAGCCTTGGATACAAATATGGAAAAATCAACTCTGATCTGAGGCCAGCTTAAAAAATGGCAGTGTTATATTGGTATTAATGTCTAAGGCTTCACTTTGTGGCCTAGATGGTGGGATTTTGGAGCAGAATCTGTGAAGAAGAGAGCTCCTCTGCCTGCTCAGTCAGGTCTGTGGCACTTCTCACTCTTTACTGAGACTTGCGTGATCTTGACCTCTGTTTTGCTCTAAGAATCTTTCTCTGAGACTAATTAAATTTGCCGTCTCATAGTATCACAGAAGAATTTAGGTTGGGCTGAAGCTCCAGATGCCGTGTGGCCTGATCCCCTTCTCAGAGCAGGGCCAGACCAGAGTGAGTTGATCAGGGCTGTGTCCGGCCGTGTTCTGAGTGTCTCCAAGGGTGGAGATTGGCCATCGGTCATTCTCGTTCTCTGGTGATCTCGCTTGCTTTTGAAGAAGCCTTGTCAGTTTTACCAATTTTTAAGTTTGTTCTTGTTTAGGCAAGAACTAACTGCACGTGGTTTTTATTACTGTGTCTACTTGAAAGGAGCCTTGGTCAGGGTCGCTAGATGATAGTTAAAAAAAAAAAAAAGAAAAAGCACAAAAAAGTAATATTGTTTTGGTGTACTCCAAACTAAACTGCCAGGTGGAACCTTCTCTGTCTCTCCCCATCTCTCCCTAGTAAAACATGTCTAGGCTAATTCCTTATGAATGGATATTATGGAGCCACAGGGCTTTCTTCTTTCCTGTGAATTTTTGATGCGTTAGGAGCATTCTTCACTGACTTGAATTTATTACTGCGGGGGCTTACATCTTGATGAGTGGTGTATTTAATAGTTTGTCCTTGCTGCTCATTTGTTGCTTCTCCAGGGATGCCTGTTTGTTGCTTCTCCAGGGAAGAGAATTTGAGGGAAGACAGAAACTGTTGAAATCGATCTAATGCTCCTCTGTCTTCCTTGAACAAGACTATGGGCCATTTTATTTGTGCTCTTGTTGTACCTGACAATGTCTTTACTTGTCAGATTTGTTGGGGTTAATGGAAGGCTTAGCCACTACAGCTAGGAGCTTTTTTTCTTTTTCTTTCAGCGTTGCTTGGAATTATCATTGACTTTCACAGTCAAGTTAAGCTACCGCACTACTGGCTTTGAGGAACTTAAATTGGTTAATTGGCTTCTTTGATAACCCCACCCTGAATTGTCTGCTATTCAAGACAGGCTTTTAATATTCCTTCGTGATCTCGGAGCTGTGGTGTGGACATCATACGTGGTTCTGGCTTGATAGGAATTGGGTATGAAAATTAACTCTATTTTTTGGGGGAGTATTAAGTTATACTCCTTGCCTCCGCAGGGCTGTGACTACCGCTAATATGATTCCTACCCAACTACCCATTCTCAGCAGGGAGAGAACTAAGACACTCTTTGGAGGAAGATGCCAAGAAATCCAATCTGGCAGGGAAGGAAACGTTCTGCAATTTCGGATTGTTTCTTTAAAAACTAGGAGTGAGGCATGGCTTCGTGCAAGATAAGATCCTTTTAGCTCTCGAATTTGGGATAAGAATGGGCTGAGGGTAATCCGTCAAGCCTTAGAGTCGCTGTTGGTACATCAGATGGTACAGATGAATATGGCATTGTCAGCTGTGAAGAATACATTGTGTCTCGGTTGGTAATTCGGAGTCTGATCTGCAAGCCAGAACTAGGCTTTGTTATTTAGAGATCCTATTCTTCTTTGCTCTAGAATGGATTAAATATTTAGTCCTGACTGAGGAGTCACCTCAGAATGTGAGAAATTGGCTCTGTCATCAGGTAATTGCATTTTTTTTCGGGCATTTAAGAAGAATGTACTTCTTACCTCCGCCTGTTACTTATCACAAAATCTCTCAGGGTATTGTTTTCAAAAGGGGAAGCAACTAGAGGCCAAATAATACAGGCTGGTGCTAGAGGTTTGTTGGGGTTTTTTTTAATTTCTCTTCTATTAAGTGAATTTAATAGTGCATTTGGGAATTGTGTTACTACTCCTCCCTCCATGCGTCCCAGCGATGTGGAATGGAATGGAACTGCCGAGTGCCAAAATCTTAGTCATTTTTCCAGTTTTCTTGAACAGGTCAAAGTCTGAATATAGTGGTGCTTGCTGTATGAGTAGGTAGAAATGTCACACTTGCTGTATAATTACAGAAAATTGGCTTGTAGTTCTTTGTTAGGCTAAGACCATTTTCACGCTTTCCTGGCCAATATATAGAAGGTAATTAATGGACAAATAGTGTTCGTAAATTAGAGCACTTCCTGCATATTCCCCTGTAATTGTCCAAGAGTTTTGCCCAAGTATGTGTGAGAAACAGCAGCCTGTGGGCTTTTTTTATTATTCTTTATAATGGAAGATACCGTGGCTGACTGTCATGCATATGAGCGCGGCAGAAAGCCCATTGTGTGTCGCATAGTCTTTTCCACATGGGTATAGCTGAAGGAGATCGAGCAGGCAGCAGTTCTGATCTGTTCATTTTGACACTGGCCTCTGAATACCAGCTTGTCCTCTACACACCAGGTTGAAAAGTAACACCAACCTGAGCCAGTTCCAGCTGCGAGTCAGAATTCAACAATTGTCGAATTACAGTGCGGCGTGTCTTCAAATGATACCCAGCTCTTGACACCCTTATCACAGGCCGCGGAGGTTGTATTTCAGTATCTCCCTGTACCTGTTAAGGAACCCAAGTATCTGGTCTGTTTAGCTTCTGAAAGCAGTTTCTCTCTGAGATTCAGCTGGTTCTTCTCTGGTTTGGAGGACGAAGTTTCAAAACTAAGCATCACTAAATTTTTTTTTTCTGAACTCTGGATAAGCATGCTGTTTCTTTTGCTGGAGAGGGTAATATGATCAGCAACATGGTTTTTTGCTCTCCCTTGCCCAAGTATCCACAGTCTGACAAGTGTTGGGCCTGCAGTGGTACAACATAACTCTTTTGCCTTCCCTAAAACTCCTGTGATTGCCCTGTTGGTCAGCTTTCAGGTGAGCCCTCCTAATACACCCTCATAACTTCAATTTTCCCTCGCTGAGCAGCTTCTTGAAGAATGTCTCTTCCACGTGCCTGTGTTACAGAGCCTTTCTCTTAAATGCTTGCTTGCTTCTCTGGAGCCAGTTACTGTAGATCTTCGTTACAGCAACTCTACAATCAGTTTTCAGCAAAACATGGTGGCAGCTCTTGGTGATGCTCTAATGAGCGTGACTGTTGGGTCATTTCGCCTCGGGTTTGGCAGCTCAATCTGAAATTCCAGATTCTGGCAGTACCGATGATTGTGTCTTGCTGACTGCTGATTCATTGCTGAAACTTCCCCTGAATACCTGTAGAGAATTGGAAGCCTTCTGAAAAGTAGTGCCCAAGCCCATCGATGGTCTGCAAGAAGATTAATGAAGTTCTGACTGCCTGGGGAACGTGCGCTTGTGATGTTGAGTGAACATAGGATCGGAGTGGCTTAGCTGTGCTTGCTGCTGCCAGAATGGGAGATCCCATTCCTCTCTCCTGTTCCCTTGCACTAGTTTTGGGTACCTGCAGGACTGGGCAGTTGGCCGATTTACTTCTGAGCCCAGCAAAAAACAGTGTACTCCATTTTTCTGGTTTAGTTTTCTGTCAGATTAGGGCTGCAAATCATCTCCCTGTACATTTGGGTTTGTGCCAGAGCTGGAGCAGTGGTAGTGTTAGAGCCTGGGAGAAGTGGCACCTACCCCTCGCCGCAGCAGTGAGCTGTTAGATCTGCCCGTTTGTGTAGCGTAACTGCGTCCGGAATTGTTACCACATTAAACTTAATCTGATCTTGCTTGGGCTGCTGCTCAAAATAAAGGCTCTCCCCTAGAGTGCCGGATACAACCGTGATGCATGAGAGAGGTGAGTTAGAGCAGCGTTCTCGCCAGCTAAAACTGCTGGTGTTGGCGTCAGGAAGGAGACTGGAACGTGAGGTGGGCATGACCTTGTTCTGTCTGGGGGCAGTGTGATTTTTATTATTGCTATTTTTTTAAATGAGTGATTTGAACTGATCATTAATATCCCCTTCCTGCAAGTGCCGTAGCCTGAGCAGCATTTCTCGCCTGTCCGGGCAGGGGACCCATACTCAGCCGGCCAGTCCTACCTGCCATCAGTACCTGCCGCCTCAGGCGCTGCTTCTCGGCTTCCTGCTTGGGGTGGTTTATCTCCGAAGACGCTGTTGGCAAACTTCTTTCCAGGGGTTTCTCTGAGCAATTTGGTACAAAACCGTATTCCCAGCCTCTAACCAAGCCATCTCAGTAAATTCAGAGAGGAGTCCCCGGGTGTTATTTCACGTTACTACCAATGGCTGGATCTAATGTGTAACTTGTGTGTTGTCAAGACTCTTGATTTAACCCTGAGGTGATATGCATGGCTCAGGAGGGGGATGCAAATACCAAAGTCTGTTCAAAATAGTTATTGCTCAGTTTGTTTTCGATATCGAAGAGTGACAAACAAAGCTGCTTTTGCCTCCATAGTGAGGAAACAGCACCAACTCCATGCGTTAATCTGGGCTTTGAATTCTGTGCTAGGATATTTGTATTCAGATTCAACAGATATATGTAGTCTGCTGTTTTTTCTGCTGATACTGTATGCTTTTTGGGGAAAAAAAGTCTTTCCAAACTGTGAAGTGATTTTTAGTGTCACTGCATCATGGAGTTAGACTGTCAGTGCTGCAGTTCTAACTAGGGGACATTCGTACTTCTTTTAAAAGAGCGGGAAACGATCTGTGCATTTCAGGAGAAGTATGGGACTGTGCTGATTTTGGCTGGGGCAGAGTTAATTTTCTTCCCAGTAGCTAGTATGGGGCTATGTTTGGGATTTGTGCTGGGAACAGTGTTGGTAACACAGGGATGTTTGCCTTACTGCTGAGCAGGGCTTACACAGAGTCAAGGCCTTTTCTGCTCCTCACGCCACCCCACCAGTGAGCAGGCTGGGGGTGCACAAGAAGTTGGGAGGGGACACGGCCGGGACAGCTGAACCCCAACTGACCAAAGGGATATTCCACGCCATATGGCGTCGTGCTCAGCAGTAAACTAGGGGGAAGGTTGGCGGGGGGGCTGCTGCTCGGGGACTGGCTGGGCATCGGTCGGTTGGTGGTGAGCAATTGTTTTCATTTGCATCAGTTGCCTTTCTTGGGTTATATTTCTCTCTCTTTTTTATTTTCCTTTTCATTACAATTTTTATTATTATTATTTTTATTTTATTTCAATTATTAAACTGTTCTTATCTCAACCCATGAGTTTTCTCACTTTTACCCTTCCAATTCTCTTCCCCCATCCTGCTGGGGGGAGATTGAGTGAGTGGCTGTGTGGTGCTTCGTTGCCGGCTGGGGTTAAACCACGACAGGGACATACAATATTGTTGCCCATTTTGGATTTGCAGTGTCATCTTGCATTTGAAGCTCAGGAGACTTTGCACTCCTGTGTACCATTTTGCTGATGCCTGGAGACATTGTAGGTGAACCACTTAATAGCTCTGCTTACTTTTCTATCTGTAACCTTAGAGACATTAATGCTCACAGAGCTGCAGTGAAGCAGGTGTTATAACATGTCTTTGAACAGGACTGCACAAGAATTATAAGACATTTAGTTCCTTTGTTGTTTTTTTTCAGATTCCAGAGACTTATTAAAGGAATTTCCGCAGCCTAAAAACTTGCTTAACAGCGTGATTGGACGAGCCCTGGGCATTTCTCATGCAAGGGACAAACTGGTGTACATCCATACTAATGGGCCAAGAAAAAAGGTAATCCGGTTGTGCTGGGGATGGGTGCCGGGTAGGTATGTTGCACATAGAGCGGGAAGTGAGCCAAGAATACTGCTAATCCTGGAAGTAAGTCTTTAATAGAGAAAATTATAGAAGTGTTTTAATTCCACGTAAAAGTTGCATGATAATCTTCCAAACAAGAAATATTCTCACTTCTTCCTGTTTCTCTTTATTTTCGTGTACTTTAATAGGTATATAAATGTAGGTCCTGTCCCTCTCCTTTTGTGTGTGGAAGGATGGATTTTTTTTCTTTTAAGTAGCTTGCTGTAACCTGCTTTTCTCAGCAGAAAGACACATAATCTGTGTTCAAATGTGTTGGGCTATGTACCCCACCACTTTAGAAAACTAAAACTTAAATGATATATTTTAGACCTCAGTAGGCTTAGATTTTCTTGTAGATTCTAATGGAACAAATGCCTAAGCCTAAAATGTTCAATTGCAACCAGAAAAGAATTTGTTTGCGATGGGGGGAGGCTTCTAATACTACTTAAGGGCAAAATGAACTACAGACTCTTTTTTTTGTTAAATGAAGCAGAGGAATTCCAAGCAAACAGTTTGCCAAGTACTTTGAGCACTGACTGGGATGCGAGAGGCCTAGATCCAAATCTGTGCTATAAACTGAGCAGAAGTTCCTAACTGACGGGTGCTCTGTGTTCAAGGGTTTGTCTCCTTTTATCATACCAGCTCTCATTTGAGAGCAGAAAGCCCTTTCCAGCTGAAGTTTAACTGTAACGTACATTCCAGGAAAAGATTCAGTTCTGATGGATTAACATTTTCCAATAACATTGTCTAAAATTTCCCAGACAGTTTTTATTACCACATCCTTTTTGAGCATCCCTGCATTTTAGGCAATACATTAGTAGTGGTTGCTTTAGAGTCCCTTTATTATTTGTGGTTTTGTGTTTCTTGCTTTTCCTCGAGCGGTAGTGCAGTTTCCTAACTTAAATTTAATGCCCTCATCATTTTAGTTTGTGTAATCGGTTCACATTCTTGCTAGCACTTAAATAGATTAACATTGAGTGTAACTTCAGATTAAAAAAAACACCAAAACAAAACACGAAACAAACCCTCAGAACCCAATAGAGGAGCTGTTGGAGAAAATGAGGGTTGGATACGAAAAAACAAAACACCAACCCAGAAAATGTTTGGGGACAGAAGGACAGGTGAGACAAACTGGAGAAGTCTTGGTTGGAAGCGGGCAAGGTTTTTTTGTGAGCGTCAAGTAACTTGGCCTTCATGAGACAACTTCTTTCTCAGCAGGTCTGTGCCTTTTCATGCAGAGCCCCCAGGCAAAATACGTAGCAATTTCCTACAGTAAGATGAGACTCAGATGACAGGCAGGCAGCCAGCCAGATGTAGACTGTTGAAAAGTCGGGAGCCTTTTCTCTAGCCTTATAGGTGGGGTTTTCCCAACAGACCTAAATGCCACCTTTCATCTTTGCTGCAGAAACAGGAGAGAATTCCTTAGGCATTTCCCTCCTTTGAGCCTTGCAGAAACTCAGCTGCAGCATCTGCAGGGCCAGGAGTAGGAGGAGTTCTTGATTTGGAGCAACGTTTTAAAAAGGGCAGGGTTCAGCTTTCAGCATTCTTCGCCTTTGCAGGTTTTTCAGCTGCTCTCACCCAACTGTACTGGTGTAAGAGGAGCTCTGGTGGTACTGTTACTTCTCCTAATAGCTTGTGTTGGGCCGCACATACTGAAGGCTGCGTTCTCACATGCCCGATGAGTACAGTAGCTGCCTGTGTAAATGGGATGCAATATGCTGCTAATTAAAATTACCACAAGGAAGCAGTTAGGAAGTTTTGCTTGCCATCGCAACTGGAAGTGTGTCAGAGAGTGCATGTTGCTTCTCAGGCCTGATCTGGTACGCTGCAGTGTACATAGGAACAGTTGCTCTGAAACGGAATTGTTCTTGTAGTGAGCTCTTGGCATTTGATTCCTCTGAGCTGACACACTGCAGCCTGTGAAGCTCTGGCCCAGAGTACGTGGCACTGTGCTGGAAGTCAGCCTGGCTTCTGGGCCTGGCTCAGCCGTGCAGCTTCTAAGTGACTGTGGGTACCTTGTATCCCTTTTTCAGGCTTTTCTTTCTAAGTTACTGGAATGGAGCTTCCCATAAAGGGACTGAACAAGGAGTTTGTTTGGGATTTTCATTTGTAGTTCCCTTCTTTGCCTGGAGTTCAGAGGTGTTTTAAGTAGGTATGCTCCTGGTGGAGGAGAGATTGTTCTGTGCTGTCTCACTTTACTGGTTATCTTTGCTTTTCAGAAAGTCACTCTGCATATAAAGTGGCCTAAGAACGTGGAAGTGGAAGGCTATGGGACCAAGAAGATTGATGCCGAGAGGCAGGCAGCAGCTGCAGCATGTCAGCTCTTCAAGGTGAGCTTATACTCCTCCTTAGCTTGAAGAAACAAGCCTTTGAGTGTGCAGGCCTCGTCTGTTTTGGTGATATGATTTTTGACTTTTATCTCTCTCTCTGCCTGTTCACTTTCGTAGTTGGCCTATCTGTTAATTAATCAAGGGTAGAGGGTGAAGTCTTGAGCTGTCTGAATCCATTTGAGCTTAAAGCCCTCTTGCTTCAGCCAGGCATGAACTCACTAAATTCTTTGAGTTCTGGTCTTTGTTCTTTATTTCCTAGACCTTAATCAGCTTTTATCTTAGTCTCAGCACCTATGGCGAGAGGTAGAGCTTCCCTCCGGTATATTTGCTGTTACTGTTCACTAGCTCACGCTTCTGTCAGTCTACCTGTGTGTATTTGCAAGCATAAGTACCTTCAGAGGCTTTTGTTTCCTCTTCATCTAAGCCATAGTGTGTCAATCACGTGTTCTGTTTTACTCTTTTAAAGTTACGCTAGTCTGCCGCTTATTTATGGCTGGAAATGGTCGATATGTGTGTGCACAGCCAGTATCAAACAAGTACAGTAAAGTTATAAAGGTCACTGTTTTTAAGATACGGTGTTACGTAGCAGCTATCTGAGAATAAGATGCAGTTTTGGCTTCAGCTCTGCCACTCACTGTTGTCTGTAACCTCGAGCAAGTGAGTTTGCTTTTGGAGTTTCCCTTTCATCTACAGAGTAGGAACAATGATACCTTCCTACTAAGGAGCTTAGAAAAGATGCTGCAGGTGCTCTGACAATAAGGGAGCTTTTTGATTTGCTTGTAGATCAAGAAAGCTACATTAAGAAATAACTATTTAGTTTTTAAATTAAGCCTTCAGAAGTTAAGAATTGCAGCATTAAAACTAGCACTTTCTTCAGCTGGCCTCTGTGCTTAGGCTAGTTTCTTTAATACTGTGATTAGCAAAACTTGTTTCACTGACTGACTTCATTCCACCTCATTCAGTTAGCATTCACTGGAAATACATTCTTGTTTTATCCTCACTAGTCAGTGTGCAACAAAAGCATTGTTTCCTGCTTTCTTTGAGTGCCTGGAAGTCTTCAAAGGAAAAAAATTCCTACCTACACTTATATTTTTCCCCAAATTTTGGAAATGGCTAAACTGTACTTTAGTTTAGAACTTAAACAAACAAACAAACAAAAAACCCAACACCCTGAAACCATAGATTCAGCATGCAAAGCTTTAACTCTGGTGCTTTGCCAGCTAAACCTATAACGCAACAGACGTCCCTCATGATGGGAGGCCTTGTGCAATCACAGCTATAGAAATAGCTACAAATGCTGCTTTAAATAAATAGTCATCAGTTCAAGAAAAGTAGTAGTGTCTAATTGGTGCAGAGAGCGTCTGAATATAGTGACTTTGAGTACAGCAGCCAGCAAAGTGAATTCTTGCTGTTTTAGGCACTCCTGCAGCACAAAATAATACAGCCTTGTCTAATGTGGGGCCATTGAGAGGCCTAAGGATGTAACTTTTAATTTATTGCAGCGGTGTGGTAAGACATGGCGTGTGTTGCACTCGATATGTCTGGAGCTTCATGTAAGGTTCAGTCCTAGATGTAGGTGGTAGGCCAGCAGTAATTAGGAACTCTTCTGTTTCAAAAGCTGCTGGGTTAGGGAGGTCTGCTTATACAAATAACTGTTCCTGTGAAAAGAAAGGAGATGAACCATTCCCTGAATTCTCATCTTGTGTTATCCCAGATTATACTTGTTTAGACTAGCTTTTCCAAAAAGATGCATTTCATGCTCTGAGGTGGGCTTCAAAACTTCAGAATGCTAAATATTACTAGTTTGTACTGGTTTGTAAACTACCAATAAATCTTGGCCCACCCTTTCTAACAAGCTACGTGATGCTAAGCAATTGTGCTCTGGGAAGTGAGGTTAGTGAACAGATTCCCTTTCTTAAGAAACAATGGCAGGAGGAAAGCTTTATGTTTCTGAAAATCTCTTTTCTTTCTCTCCTTTTCTGTGGGATATGAAGAAATTGCTCCTGCATTTCTCTCCTTTACCAGATGTGTTTTGGTTTCCTGCAGAGTTACCCATATCTGTCTCTCTACCGCAGCTAACAATGCATTCTTCTCTTGTAGGGCTGGGGTTTGCTGGGGCCCAGAAATGAGCTCTTTGATGCTGCAAAGTACCGGCTTCTCGCTGACCAGCTTGGCTGTCCCGACGAGAGGTGGTGCTCGGAGGGCAAGTGGCGCTCCAAGTCTGGACCTTCTCTCGCCGACTTGTCAACCTGCTGGCGACGGATGGAGCCGGACGATTCCATCCAGCCCATGGAACAGGGCAGGATGCCTAAAGCAATGAGGAGAGAAGAGCTGGAGGAAGGGGAGCTAGAGGAAGGGGAACTGGAGGAAGGAGAGCTGGAGGAAGAAGCAATCGACGTTTCTGATTATCTGCCTATGGCACATCAGGATGCTCGAACCCCAGGCAGAGATGCAAGGTACGTCTGTCCTGATAGCTGCTAATCCAGGGCAGTAAAGACGAGAGACTTTTCTTTGTAGCTGATGCACCCCTGCAGTTCCTCACAGTTGAGCTGCAGCTTCCCATGTTGCTGGTGTGGCCTGTAGATGGACCAAACACTGACTACTGTACCATTCTCTATGCGAGCAATAGTGGGGCAGCCTGGTCTTGTCCCTGGCTATCATCACAAGGGAATGCACAGGCATCTTCTCTGGAGTTTCGCCCTTTGGATAGACTGCTGCCTACTTGTAACCTGCCTTTCTTACTCTTCTGTGCCTAAAGAGATTTCCATTCCCAGAAATTGTGCACGTGCACTTAGACCTTTTTTGACCACCCTGATTTTGAGGGCAATATTAAATCTGCTCCTTTTCATCACCACAGTTGCTTGCTTGACTTCATATTTTATGAGCATAAATCTTGGATTTTTAATAGTCAACGGGAGTAAGATCCATAAGGATCTGATGGTGGTGGTTGTTTTTAGGGATGCTCTTGGGATTCAGAATTATTTATTTATTAAATCTGTTAAAATCTGTTGATGCTATCTAGCTCGTGGGGATTTTTAGTAGTTAACAGGAGTAAGATCCATAAGGATCTTTGGATTCAGAATTATTTATTTATCAAATCTGTTAAAATCTGTTGATGCTATCTAGCTCGTGGTGCTAGTGTAGAGGTTTGATTGCTTTTTAGTAGGTGGCTTTGCTGGGCTGGGTGATTATTCTGTGACTGACAGATTTTAGTAGCATGATACAGCTTGACTTTTCAGATGACCAAAATTATCTCTACCTTGAACTACTCGGTTTCAGACCTCAGTAGCAGATCTGAAGTGAGGTGAGTCTGAGCACAGAGTGGATATTTGTATATCAAACTGTTCTCATCTTCCATCTAGCCGAGGAGGGAGTTCCATTGAAATGACAGACGACAACACTGCCATCCGTGCCCTGACGCAGTTCCCACTTCCCAAAAATCTCCTGGCCCAAGTGATTCAGATCGCAACCTCTTCCTCCACAGTCAAGGTAAGGTGCTGTTTGACCCCTGCCAGGGATGAAGCTCAAAGACTCCAACTGGAATCACTTTGGATGCTTTTTTTGAGCAGCTGAGAACTGGGGAGAGAAGGGAAGTTAAAACTAGGCCTAGAAAAATCAGCCTGAAAAGCAGCAAGGAAAATACTTTGTGGTGAGCACTGAAGAAATGTCTTAATGGAAGCGTGAGGAATGTTGTTACTTGAGGCCAGGGCAATAGAGGAGCTGCTGTCTGAATGAAGGAGAATGTTTTCTCAGGTGATAGGTTTGCATTTCCCCATACATCTGCGACAAACACAAGTTTGTGTTACTCAGAGCAATGTGTAATTTCTGTGCTGATGGAATCTTTCCACAACTTGATTCTTGCCAGTATCCGTTGATCCTCCTCCTTAGTATGTGTCACCCACCTCCTTCCCAGACCTCATGTGCTTAGCGAACAGTAGCTGTGCTCCACCCCGTAGGCTCTCAGTGACGTTCTTCACACAGCTGTCTGCTTTCACTTCTGCTTAGCCAGTGCCTTGTGAGCTGGGGGGGGCAGAATTCAGTGCAGTAAACCTATTCTAGTGCACTGTTTAAAAAAACCCAACCAAACAAACCAGACCCCAAACAAAAAACTCTAAAACAAACACCCACACACCCCCCAGCAGTTCAAGCTCTGCTTAGAAATATTGGGGTGTGTTTGAAAATGCCTGCCTAGTTATGTAGGCTCTTAACATCTCCCCCAGTTTGATGTTGTTTATGTGCCTTTTAGGAATACATGCAGTTCCGTACAGTAGGCACCAAGACCAAGATCTGCAAGCTCACGCTCCGCTGGCCCTGTCCGATGACTTTTGCTGCCAAGGGCCGTCGCAAGGTGGAGGCAGAAAACAAAGCAGCGGCACTGGCCTGTCAGAAGCTTAAGGTAAGTGCACGTGGCTCTTACATCCCATGTTTATATTGTCTATGAATAGAGGCTCCTCCCACCTGACTTACCATATTTGAGCCTAATGGGGTGATGCCTGAAACTTTTGGATCTTTGACTTCATGCTGAATAAACATGTGTTTCTGAACCTTGGGATTCAGTCCAAACTGCTGTTGTACCCCTCCACTGTCTAATCTGTGATGACCCCATTAAGGCTGTTGTGCTTGTTTTGAGCCCTCAACGAAGTGATGTGTAGGGATCACCCTGGAAGTGTTAGTCTGTTCTCTCGGCCACAGGCTATCTTCCCATTCTTGTAGGTGGACTAATCCAGACACACTGCTGCAATAGTTTCGCTGCAGACTCTAGAGTCAGCAGAGGGGAAGTCCAAGAAAATAGTGCAGGACTTATTATTGAATTATCACAACATACCAGAACTGTAGCAAGAGAGTAAACGGCACTTGCAGGGGGGGTTGTGAGATACAGTTGTGGCTGCTGTTTCTTTGATGGGTCTGTTTAAGACCTTCTTGCGAGTGTTGTGTTGGGGGCAGGTAGCAGTTGGCTCCAGTGTGTCCGTTTCATCAGAGTTGAGATGGGATCATGTCTTGTTTCTTGCTGTGGCAAAACCAGGAAGTGATGGATTTGGAATATGGGGCAAGGAGTTAGCCTATGCGAACATGTAGGACCCATGTGTTCTACATACCAGCACTTCGTATGCAGCAGTCATGTGTCTGATAGTGTTGTTTGCCTCTTCCTTTGCAGAGCCTTGGCTTGGTGGACAAGAACAACAACCCTCTCAGCCATGCTATGTACAACATGACTTCACTCCGGGAGCTTGGTGAGAACCAGAGGAAACCCTGCCACATCAAAGTCCCCGAAGCAACCCTGCGCAAGATTGAGAACTATCTGAATCATGTAAGGCTTGCTCAGCTGTCTTGAGAACCACCTTTGGCTGATCTCATTTAACTCCAGGAATTGCACGTGGGTTGAGAGCTTCATGTCAAAATGTTGAGGGAATTCATAGCTTGACAGTTTGCCACAAAAACTGATCAGTCTCTGCTGACCTTTGGGGAAGGGAGACCCTTCCTGGGCAGTGGGCCTTCTCTCTATGCATCGGTGACATTTGCCTGCATTATTTGGCCTTTGGCATGTTACGGAGTGCAGTTCTGGCTTGCTTATAGCCTCCTTTGCAGGCTTATGAATGCTGCCTCATGCAGGTGTTGGTTCCATTAAACTCTGGTTGTGCCTTGCAGCTTTACAAGGACTGAGTGCTGGTACTTGCACGTTTCCCTTGGGAGCGTCTCTCACAGTATTGTACATTAGTGGTGGGTGCAGGTCCCCAGGCACCTAGCGGTGCTTTCACCCAGGAGATCCCTCTTCCTGGTGGACCAGTGGTGAGCAGACACCCATGGGGGCTGAAGCAGTGCCAAGGCAGGGTTCCTTGGGAGCATTCACTGTCAAAGCAGGAGTTAGTGCTAAGGTAAGATGAGGTTGAGTATAGCTCAGGTACAAATGTGTGTAGCTTCTTGAAGTCATTGAGAATAATGTTTGGAAGTTGACAAGCCACTGATGCAGCACTCTTGGGCCTGAGCAGTAAAGATCTCGGGTGATCTTTACAGTATCTTACAGATGGTGTAAAGTAAACAAAGCAGTAGTGAATGTCCTAGAAAGCCAAGACTATGCCTAAGACAGCAGCTGCTTCTGAATGACCTGCTGTAAGTGACTGAACTAAGGGCTAGAAAAGTTAGAAAAACAGCAGCATCTTGAAGGAACTTGGTCTGCCTCCCGTGCTTACAGGAACATGAGCTGTCACACCATGTGTGGAAGGGATGGCTTTGTGACTCTGAATAAGGCTGAATCCAAAAGTACTGATTTGTAGCTGAACTTTTAATCCTGCAAACATCTGGGCCAGTGCTTTGATTTGTGTTGTAGATAATTCCTGACCTATTGTTGCTCCTTTTAGTTCTTCCTGTGGGATGTGGGACTTCTGTTTTTTCTTTTGCCAAGATAGAATATTTCTGGCTTAGCTGAACACTTATGTTTTGTGCAAGTTACATGTCTGGGCTTCCTGAGAGAGAGAAGGGTGGTGGTGTAACTTGATAGTTTCCAAAAGTTGTCTTTGAGGGGCTGTTGCATCACTTGCATGCAGTGTAGCCACTGACTTGGGGAGCTTAAGTTACTGTTTTGTGCCTGTCAGTTCAGGCATCAGCACTAATACAGCTCTTAAAATAGGGGATGCAATGAGGAAAATGCAGGGAGCTGCCCAAGTTAATTCTCACTTTAAATAACCTCAATTCGGAATGTAAGTGGCTGAGTTACCTAAAATCTGAACAGTCTTTGGCAGAACTTCATGGTCACGGCAAAGCTTCATGGTCACTGCAAAGCCAGTCTGGCTGAGTCTGTTCCAGGCACTTGTTTCTTTCTGTCCTCCTCAGGACTGGTACTAATCTTTTTGTCCCTGCCAACTTTCTTCATCTCTCCCAGTATCCAGTGGACATCAGGGAATCCAGGCCCCGGATTGCTGATGATATGATGAACCTGAGCAAGGAATCTGGTGCGATAAGTGATGCAATCACGGGGAAGACGTATATACCCATGTTGGAAGCAGAGGAAGTGCGCCTTAGCCAGAATCTCCTGGCCCTCTGGAAAAGGAGAGGATCCTCATGGCAGGAGAGCCACCCACTGCCGGTAGATCCTCACAAGGACACCATTCTATCAGCTATTGAGCAGAACCCTGTAGTGGTAATAGCAGGAGACACAGGCTGTGGGAAGACCACAAGGATCCCTCAGCTGCTGCTGGAACACTACATCCTGGAGGGACGTGGCGCCCGCTGCAATGTAGTGATCACCCAGCCAAGGAGGATCAGCGCCATCTCGGTCGCCCAGCGCGTGGCACAAGAGTTGGGTCCCAACATGAGGAAGAATGTGGGCTACCAGGTGCGACTGGAGAGCAAGCCACCCGCCAGGGGAGGAGCCCTGCTATTCTGCACCGTGGGCATCCTGCTGCGGAAGCTGCAGGGGAACCCCAGCCTGGAGGGTGTCAGCCACGTCGTGGTGGATGAGGTCCACGAGCGAGATGTCAACCATGTCATCCTGCGGAAAGGCATCCAGAAGCTGAACCCTGACCTGCGCCTGGTCTTAATGAGTGCCACAGGAGACAATCAGCGTTTCTCGCATTACTTTGGGGATTGCCCTGTGGTCAAGGTGCCGGGTTTCATGTACCCAGTGAAGGAGTACTATCTGGAGGAGATCTTGGCCAAGCTGGGTCGGCACCGACACCGGCACTATGAGATCAAGGTGGGTACGCGGCGTGGTGGTTAAGCTGTTTCCCTTGGATGAGGCACTGACTTCTGGCGTATCAGCAGGGGAGAGTTTGGGCCTGGAACTCGTCCCTCTTTCCTGTGGTTGTTGGACAGTGTGTGCTTAGCTTTAATTCCACATCAACCCTCATGAGGTAAAGTCGGGTTAGTAGAATCCCAGAGTATTTTGATTAAATTATGGATAAAGATGACTTCAGAATTGGGTCTAAGTTACTTTTGTCCCTCTTAAGTGTGAAGTCTGTTTATGTTTGAGTAAGCTAACAGCTCATTGTACTTGTGTATGTATATACATAGATGCAGACTTGAATGTTTGCATGCTCGGTGCAAGCCTGGTCCAAGACTAGGATGGTTATGGCTTACAGCAGTCTGTTATCTAAGTGCTCACAGGCCTGCATGACTGAATTCCCTGATTGCTGCTTTTTGCAACTAGGCTTACTGTTCCTCTGGAAGATGCCCTCCAGACATGTACTCTTCGCTGTGGGTAATCTTACTTCAGTTGTGGGTCATGGAGTCACAGAATCATTGAGGTTGGCCGGGACCTCTATAGACATTTTCTAGTCCAGCCTGCTGGCCTAGAAGCTGTCAGCCCCTTTCTCCAGCCTGTAGAGGTCCCTCCCTATGGCTGAGCAACCATCTGGTGTAGCAGCCACTTCTCCCAGTTCTGTATCATCAGCAAACTTGCTGAGAGTGTCCCATTGCCTTCAGGGCAATCTTCCTGTTTCTATTGTGCCTGGGATTTTTACCTGTGCTTTTTAAGTTGGCCTGATAGGTATGTTCCAAACTACTGAGAGATACAAAAGTTGCTGCTCTGTGCCTGGTGGATTTGAAGTCCCAGGTGCATATGGCACAGTTTTGTCCCCAAAAATGTCATGTTAATTTTTGTTACTTGTTAGGTGCTGTTCAGTAGAGGTACACAGATCTCAGATAGCTTCCAAGTCTGGAGAATGGGAAAGGAACTATATATTCTCACTGCACAGCAGAGGAAACTGGCAGCAGTTGTGACCAGAGCAGGTTCCAGATTGAGCCAAAACCAGGCTCCTGAAGTTCCTGGCTCCTAGTCCTGGGCAGGCCGTCCAAGTACAGGCATTTGCTCTCTCCAGAAGATGCTCTGGAAGGCTGTGTGCCTTTCTGCTGTCTGCTAGAATGCCGCTTATTTATCTGTGTGTGTCCTCCTGTTTTATCCAGCAATCAGATGATGAATGTGTCCTTGATCTTGATCTGATCACCGACCTCGTACTCCAGATTGATGCCCACGGAGAACCAGGTAGGTTCTGCCTTGCCCCCTTGCTCTTTCCTTTTGCTGGGGAGAAAAAAGTGAACCCTGCAGAGCCCAGACCCTTTGCAGAGAAAACATGGTGCTGAGCTGACTTCTGCAAGGCCACCTTGAATTCCTGTTGAACTGAATGGTCTCAAGTAGCGTGGCATGAGCTAATTCTGAGTCTTTGGCTAAGATAACATCTGAGCCCTCGGTGTCTCAGTCTTAGTGTCCTGAGATACAGCTGTTCTGGGGTGAAGGGCAAGACTTGTCTGTGCTCCAGCTTTTGCAACCTTGTGCTGCACAATTTAGTTGTTTTTCTATATTGGAAACCCATCCCTGTTAAATATGTCTGCCTGGGAGGTGATCTTTTTGTGAAGAAGGCAGGAGTCTCAGATGACTTCTAAGAGTTTTAAGTGTTTCAAAGCTGGTAGAAGGTATTCACTCTCAAACTACAGGTAGCCTGGCTTCTTTCTGGCTTTAAAGCCTTGCTTTAACCAGCTCACAGAAGCAGATACAGCATAGCAGGTATGAAGTCTAGATGAACGTTCCCCTGGGTCTGACTTCCCATAATGGCTCTATCTGTCATTTGTTCACGATAAGTATGATGCAGGTTTCCTTAGCGATCAGCTGGCAGGGGGCATCACAGACCAGGGCCCTGCTTTTCTTTGGGTTTCTTGGGCTGAAGGTTGCTGTGGACTGGGGGGAATAATGGGTGTCCCTTCTGTGCAGCAGAAGCAGTTTCTGTGTCTCCAGCTGGGGGAAAGTGCTTGGATTTCGAGGTCGCTTGTTCTTAACTCTTGCTCTGTTTCAGGTGGGATCCTCTGCTTCCTCCCTGGTTGGCAGGAAATCAAAGGAGTGCAGCAGCGCCTGCTAGAGATGCTTGGATCTCAGAACAGCCGGTACCTCGTCTTACCAGGTGAGATGGCAGCGCCAGACCTTTTCTCCCCAGAATTCAGGAGAATGGACAGGCCGACTGACTTGATGAGCCCCTTCAGCTGTTGCACTCTGATACAGAGCAAGCTTGTATGCTCTGGTGTACGTACCTGTTGTGTAATTGTGCGTGTTAAGCACAAATAACTCCTCCTAAGAGAGGCCATCCAAACCTGTATGTGAGCAAAGAGACTGGCTTCCTGTTTGCCTCCAGCAATTCAGAATTAGGCAAGGAGGAAACTACTAAATTCTGCATTGCTGTAGCTGCATGCTGAGCCTACGTAGAAAAGATCTTCAAGACCTGTTTTGTGGGATGGGGATGTACTCTGTAGCTCAGCTTTGATTACTGAATTTAAGGTTCTTTACCCCAGGAGGGAAATTTATAACAAAAGCCGGTATTACTCTGCAAGGCTGTAAGATTTTTGGGGTTGGTTTGTTTGGGGTTTTTTTGTTTGGGTTTTTTTTTTTAACAGTCTTCCCTATTCAGTGTCAAATAAGGCCAGCCAGGAGCACAACTCTGAGCAGCTCAGTTGCTAATAAATGCAGGTGGTGTTTTGTGAAAACTGCATGTTCTTGTGCTCCCCTGCTGTTCTGTGCGGTTGCTGGGAATTTTTCCACATCACTGATCTGTAATAGGGCAAATATGTGATATAGAAGAGTAACAGGCCCTTGCTGATTACCATTTTTGACCAAGTGAAACCAAATGACAATGAGGATACCCCATCCCCCTGCCCCATAGGTCTTTCGAAAAGGGGGAGGCACAGAACTGGGCTGTGGGAGGGACTGGGATGACTTCTTGGGGCCCAGGGATATTCTGGTGGTGCCATTAGCCTCTCTGGGATGGGAGGTGATCAGAGCTCCTGCTGATGTTGAGCCATAGGTTGAAGCAACTGAAATGAGGCCTTCCCTAATGAAGTGTGGAAAATTTTTCCTGCGGTCTGGCTGGTGGGAAACTGCTGACAATGACCATCAGTATTACAAGTGGTGTCCCCATCCCTGTCCTCCATTTCTGGAAGCGGGAGGTGATGGTACAAGAGGGCTGAGAATCTCTGCCCACCCTGGCCTTGTGCTGCAAAGCAGCTCAGCAGGGCAGGACTGACTGTTTTTTATCTCCTCCGCCACTCCAACATCCCCATGATGGACCAGCAAAACATCTTCCAGCGGCCTCCACCTGGCGTCAGGAAGATCGTCCTGGCCACCAACATCGCTGAGACCTCCATCACCATCAATGACATTGTCCACGTGGTGGACAGTGGCACGCACAAGGAGGAACGCTACGATCTAAAGACCAAGGTACTGATGCTTTCTCGCCTCTGAGTGCATTTGGGATATACTGGAGCTAATGGATGTTTTCAGAGCAACATTTGAGATGCCATTAATTGGATGATAGAGCTGCTTCCCCTTTGGCCCTTGGGGCACTGGCACTGTGTCCCTGTTTGGGGACAGAGTGACTCATCATTCAGAGAGTGTTTGCCTTTACCAAGTTCCCAGCCAGGCTCCCCATCGACTTCTGCTGAACAGGCAAAAGTCTGGTGTCTTTAAAGAAATTTAAGGCAAATCCTGCTCCCTTCCCATCTCTCTGTTGTACCATCTAACATCTGTAGCTTTTCCATTTGCTTTCTGCCTTTTTCTATGATTTCATCATAAACTGCTCTTGTTTGAAGCTATCTTGACCCCAATGCTGTAGCTTGTTAGTCAGCTTTAAGGGGGGGCGCGGGTTTACGCTGCTCTCGGGCCATGTTTCTGGCAGCGCTGGGCCCTGTGAAGGCTTTTGTGCGTATACCTTCATAACAGCGTGAAGGCCGCTGTGCCACTGTTGCTCTTGGAAGAAGGGATTCTGGCTACACACTGCTGCCCCTTCCCCTCCCTGTGCTAGAACATCTTGTAGGGCCAGGTGCTGATTCACACCTTGGAACAGTTCTAGCTTAAAAACAACCCGTTTATATTTGCCCAGTTTTAACCCAGTTCATCTCACAGTGCAGACCCTGCCTGTGCTAGCACGCGGCAGGACTGGCATGGGAGAGGCGGGGACCACGCTTCGCTGGCAGCTCCCAGCAGGACAGCGTGATGAGCCCCTGGGGAGCGCAGTGATGTGGAGCCAAGGCAGGTGTCCAGCAGATGGCATCAGGGTCTCATCCATGCACTGAGCAGCTCAGGCCTTCACACTTGCTGCTTGCTAGAGACTGGCATTGCAAGATGCAGGAGAGTGGGAAAGGCTTCCCTTGCCTTTAGCGGGATGGCTGATCAGTCGTGAGGAGTTTCCGAGGTCTGTGGACTGGATGGAAGGCTGCATTTAAACAGGATAGAGCCGTGAGAGCATTCATGCCTAATCCTTCTTCTCCTAGGTGTCCTGCCTGGAAACGGTGTGGGTGTCCAAGTCAAATGTGGTGCAGAGGCGAGGGCGTGCTGGCCGCTGTCAGTCGGGATTTGCCTATCACCTCTTCCCTCGCAGCCGTCTGGACAAGATGCCAACTTACCAGGTTCCAGAGATCTTACGCACCCCACTGGAGAACTTGGTGGTTCAGGCCAAGATCCACATGCCGGAGAAAACAGTAAGCACAGTACATGCCTGCCAGACTACAGCCGACTGAACCAGCAGGATGCGGCCTGCCTGGTGCTAGTTCCAGAGACGCGATTTGACCACAAACATGAGCAGGGA
Source organism: Pygoscelis adeliae (assembly GCF_000699105.1). Lineage (NCBI taxonomy): Eukaryota > Metazoa > Chordata > Aves > Sphenisciformes > Spheniscidae > Pygoscelis > Pygoscelis adeliae. The sequence goes on from NW_008824677.1 coordinate 322,120, forward strand.
AAACCCAAGATGCTGATGACTTTAGGTCTTGCTTTCCTAAACGCAGTGCTGTCTAGGGAGGTTAAGACCAGGAAATGTATAGATTACAGAGTATGTCTAAAAGACTCTGCAAGAGTGGAGAGGGCTGAGCTCATATCCCTGTAGGCAAACAAAGAGGGAACCGTGTTGCAGTCTGGGGCCCAGCAGTGGGCTCCCGAGGGCTCTCCCACATTCCTGTACGGGAAACATGCCCTTTTTTTCTTTTCCCTTCCCCCTGCTGTGTTGCAGGCAGTTGAATTTCTCTCCAAGGCACTGGACAGCCCTGACATCAAAGCTGTGGATGAAGCAGTGATCTTGCTGCAGGAGATCGGTGAGCTAATGCTGTGTCCTGGTGTGGGTGTGATGGAAACATGTTTGCTGTCTAAAATGGGAAGTGGGAGTTGGCACAGGATCCTGTGGGACAGACTGGGCAGGATTGACCCTAGACAGGGAATGGCAGCTGATAAGGGACTTCCCAAACCGCACACGTTGTGGCTCAGGGGCTGGTGTCATCGGAGGAATTTTGTGATGACATTAGTCCCTACACAGCTTTGCTAAAGAACCGGAGAGAAGCTCTCAATGTTTAAAAAAAGAAAGGGGGGGAGGGCAGAGAAAGAAGAAAAGCTGGGATCTGGAGTTCATAGCTGGCGTCTTGTGGATCGTCATCTGGCTGTTACAGCCTTTTCTTTGGCCTCGGGTCGGTTAGATCTGGGAGGTTCTGGGTGCTTACTGCAGGCACCTGTGCTGTGTGCCTCTTCTGGAGGTAACACCAAATCTTCCAAGCCCAGTAGGCGGGTTCTCCTGGCAGCTCCCCAAAGCCACTGGCCAGCACGTTGGCCCCGCTCGGCGCTAATGGATGTGCCCTCGCGGGCGGCTCTGTTGCAGGCGTGCTGGACCAGCGAGAAGCCCTCACCACTTTGGGCAAACGCCTTGCCCAGATCTCCACAGACCCTCGGCTGGCAAAGGCCATCGTCTTGGCGTCCATCTACCGTTGCCTCCACCCTCTGCTCGTCATCGTTTCCTGCCTCACCCGGGACCCCTTCAGCAGCAGCCTGCAAAACCGTGCAGAGGTGGACAAGGTGAGGAGCCCCTCCTAGAGGAAGGTAGAAAGCAGGTAGGGAAGGGGCTGCCACTTGGCTGACACGTGTGTCTGTCTCCTAGGCCAAGGCTGTTCTGAGCCGGGAGAGTGGGAGCGATCACCTCGCGTTCGTCAGAGCTGTGGCAGGCTGGGAGGAGGTGCTGCGACGCAGAGACAGTCGTGCCAGGGATAACTACCTGCAGGACTATTACCTGTACGGCCCCAGCCTTCGCTTCATCAATGGTGAGTCCCAGAGGCCTGCTTCTCCCCTCTGTCCCCTGAAAAGGCTGAAGCACTGGTGAAGAACAAGGTGAAGAAATGGGGTAGACTGGGCAGGTGACTGCTGGAGTGGGCGCAGGTTGTGGCTTTGGCACTCATGAGTGCAGACGTAGCCCTGTGTGCCAGGGAGGCCACAGGCAGGACAGGTCTCCTGTCCTAGCACCGATGCTGAGCCTCCAAGGCCAGAGCTGGTGCTGCCCTGCTGAGGTTATTTCATTCATGGTGGGGTGAAGGAGAGGGTGAATCTCATTCCCTGGGGCTGTCTCCTCCCTGTAGGCCTTGTCAAGCAGTTCTCTGAGAACCTCTACGAAGCCTTCCTGGTGTCGTCCCCATCTGACTGTACCATGCCCTCGTCCGTATGTAACCAGTACAGCGAGGAGGAAGAACTGGTCAAGGGAGTCCTCATGGCTGGGCTCTACCCCAACCTCATCCAGGTACCGGCTCCCTGCTCTGCCATCACTCTCCTGGGCTTGCTGGTCACTGTGGGTAGCACAGGGAAGCGTCGAGGTGCCACAGATGCTTGTACTCTCTTGGGAGCGTGTGTCCTAGGCAGGCTGCCCGCTTGTGCTTCTGCCTGCTGCTCCCATGCTGTCCCTGGATCCCTCCTCGTGGGGAGTGGTACCCCCGGCCCGCACAGGTCCATGTAGCTTGGTCTGGGAGGAGCCATCGAGGTGGCATCTTCCTTCTCTTGTTTGCTGCCCCTTGCATGGTGTTCAGTGACTGCCAGGTCTGGTCACCCCCACGGATGTACTCTGCTAACACAGTGGAGCTGCTGGAAGTGGAGGAACATACGTGGCCCCCTACACGTAGGAGAGAGAGTTGTGGGGAAAGCCAGGCTGGCTGCTTGTGATGGGGGCAGCGCCTGCTGGTTGTGCAGCCGTTTGAGATGCTCTTCTTGTTTCAGGTGAGACAAGGCAAAGTGACCCGTCAAGGGAAGTTCAAACCCAACAGCTACGCGTATCGGACAAAGGCTGGCACCGTTCTGCTCCACAAATCAACAATCAACAGGTGGGTGATCTATGTACGCCTGTGACCGTGGGAGGGTGGGAACCCCACAGCTTGTACTTCACGGCACCAGCTGGCTGTGCTGAGAACTCCGGCACTGCCTCCGACACGTGTGCCAGTACCGGAGTACAACATGTCTCTGCCTGTGGTTGACGAAGCTGTTCCCCTGTGCAGGGAGGCATCCAAGCTGTACAGCCGCTGGCTAACATACTTCATGGCAGTGAAGTCCAACGGTGGGGTGTTTGTGCGGGACTCCTCCCAGGTCCACCCGCTGGCCGTGCTGCTCATGACTGACACAGATATCCATGTCCGAGGTGAGTGCTGCAGCAGCTGCAGGGCTGACGCGTCCTCTTCTGCCGCTGCGGGCTCCTCCTGCCGCGCCTGACACCCCAGGCACCCCGCGCCTACAGCTGTACCACAGTCTGAGGGGCTGCAGGGTGGCTACCCCTGATCTCTACTATGAGCAGCTCTGCTTCTTCCCTTGGCCAACTATCTTCCCCTGCTTTCTAAGCCTCTTGCTTTGGACTGGGTGTTGCTGTAATGGGGCCACAAAGGCGATGACTTGTGAGCTGTTCTCAGCTGTAGCTCCCCAGGGGGACAAGGGAACCAAGCCACAGGCAGGCTGAGCAAGCAGGCTTGTGCCTGGAGGCTCATCCTTGGGGAATGAGTTGAGCTGGCCTTCAGCCATGGCTGGTGTGTGGGGAGGAGTGAGCCCTTCTCCCCGTGGATGTGTTGCTTTAGCCTGTGGGTTTTTGGCAGGGCTGCAGTTGATCTCTAGCCCTCGAGCTTAGGCGGGCTGTGCAATCAGTCACCTCCTGTGGGAAACAGTGGGAGGATCCCAGTGCGACGGGTCAGAGTGCTGCCTGGCTCTTGCGGGAACTGTTTGGCCCAGTTGAGTCCCTGGACTCTGGGCTAAAATGAGCGTGGGGAGGACCTTGCGCTGCCCCTGGTAACGGTGGTGGAGAGGGCCGAGCGGCCAGCACAGGCTGGAACAGGTCAGCACCATTCCCGCTTCTCACCTCCTCTCTTCTTCCCACTAAGATGATGGCTGGCGAGCGACAGTCTCCCTGACAGACAGTGATCTCCTGGTGCTGGAGGGAGACTCCTACACCATCCGCCTCCTGCGTGATTTCCGTGTGTCGCTCTCCAAGATGGTGGAGACGTGCCTGTGCTATGAGATGGCAGCCATCCCTGGGGACCTGCACCACCAGCACAGCCAGCTGCTCGACATCCTGGTGGATCTGCTCAAAGGCCCTCCTGGCAGCTTTGGCGCTTAGGCAGAGCTGGAGGATTGTGTGGGGACTTGTAATTTGTATAAAGATGTTCACAAATGTTTATTTAAATAAAGTTCTATTTATCCCTTGTGAAGTCATCTCTCTCCATCCTAGAAGATTAATGTTGTCTGAATCTCCTGCTGTCGGCTCCGTGCATGGTCACCGCGTAGGAAGAACCAGCGCAGTACCGCCTGGAATGGACTGGAAGTGCCGATGAACCCTGACGCGAGCTTCGTGGACGCCCACCTCCTCCGCTCTTAACAGCGTCAGTCCCTGAACTGGAAAGCAAGGACACAGCTGCTGCGGGCCGTCCTCTGCCCCATCCCCACAGGGCCGGGCTGGAGCAGCTCTGGTGCCAGAGCTACTCCCGGCTCAAGAG
>NW_008824677.1:326169-327909 GCF_000699105.1 Pygoscelis adeliae
GCTGTGCCTGCTCCAGGGGCCGGTGCCGGGCAGGGCGTGGATCCAGCAGCTCTGGTGCAGGGTGGGTGTCGTTGACGTCTTCGCCCTCCCGGCGCTGGGGGCCCTGAGGACGTCAGGGGGGAGGAAGCCCTGAAGGCGCCGGACGGATGTGACATTCCACGCGGGATCTCCGAGCCTCACAGCGGGGCCCTGCCACCCCACAGCGCAAGCGCAGTTGTGGCGTTGAGTGTGAGATGTGACTTGTCGTTCCTAATCTGCCTGTACTTTTTGTCCTCTTGCGTTGTTATTTTTTCTTTTTTTTTTTTTATTTCTTGTTCTCCCTACGTCAAGGAGGCCGGATCCCTGTAACTTGTGCAACACAGGGCGTGATTGTAGATGCCAGTCTGCCTGTGAGCGCTTTCTCCTGCGGGAAGCCAGGAGCATAGGCACAAAATTGTTTGTTTTCTATGAACAGGGACCATATTTCTGTGGAAGGAGGATTGTGACAGGCACAGCATTAAATGAGAAACCTGGAGTTTAATCCCAGCTTTGCCTTGGATTCCCTGTCACATGAAGACAGTGACCTACCTCACAGGGCTGTTGTGAGGCTTCGTTAATGTTTGTAACGCATGTGAGCCCTCGGGCTGGACAGGGGGGGAGAGGAACAAGTACTTCACACTCGGTTTGCAGGAGGTGGGGTGTAGCTGAAGGGTTGTGCTCTCATGGGGTGGGAGCATTGCAGGGCTGCGAATGGTGCTGGAGGGAGGGGCGGCTGCTGCTTTCCCCAGCAGCTGAGCAAAAGGCAGTTGCAGGGCCTGGGATCATTTGTTTTTTATTCACCATTTCTTATGCTCTTTGTATCTGAAATCAATGCGAGGGTTGACTGCACCAGCTGGGGCGCGCACCGCTGTGCTCCGCTGGGTAATGGAAGCGGCAGAAATCCATCAGCTGAGCGCGGGGTGCGAGGCCGAGGCTGTTTCTGCCCATGGGGATGACAGCAAAGGGCAGGGTCCATCCTGCGCTCGGGACGGGAGCTGCCTTCCTCGGGGGCCACAGTTTGGTTCTCCCAGTTGTTCTCTACTAAGATTTGATTTACTTGTCATGGGCTTTAATTAATGGAGCTGCGGCCTCTGCCCTCTGAACTGATGTACTGTAGCGGGGTGTGTGCGGGAGCCCCACTGTGGGCGGAAAGCACAAGGGCGAGGGGCTGTGGGGGCTTGTGGCCAACTCCAGCAGCGGGAGCCGGGGCTGGAGGCGTTTCTGTTCGGTTGGAGCCTCCTGGCCCCGCTCCCCCAGGCTGTGGTGGATGAGCCAGCGCGGGGCCCTCGGAGTCCTGCAGCCTGTGTTCACTCAAAACTTTTCATCTTCATTTCACTTGCTTGAGGTTGTCACTATTATTTGACCAGTGTTTGTTTCTTTTGGCCTGTATAATGGGCAGTATGGTTTTCCCTTCCAGCAGGTTTAAAAAAAAAAAAAAAAAAAAAGAAAAAAAAAGACTAAGCTATTGTCTAAATGGTTCAGAACTAGTGTGATATTGGGATACTTCAGTGGCTGTTATGTGATACTGGATCTTTTTACAACATAGATTAAAGACAATAAAAAGGGATAGAGTAGTAACTGCCTCTGTCCTCTTCATTCTTTTTTTTCTAATTTTTTTTTTTTCCAGTAGCTGAGCAAAGGCTGATGGTTGTTGCGTTCTTGCTCCTTTTCCTGGGACGGGGAAGAGCAGCGGTGGCAGCGAGGGGAGAGGTGCGGGGGTAC
>NW_008824677.1:327960-328286 GCF_000699105.1 Pygoscelis adeliae
GTTTCTGACCCTGCGTGTGTCCAAGCTCCTGCAGAGGGGAAGGCAGCCGTGTTCAGCTGGGGTCTGGCAGGAGGGGGGTGCAGCTGCAGTGGGCTGTGCAGGTGGAAGGTGGGTGGTGAAGGCACCGTGCTGGTAGTTCTGCAGAAGGGACCCAGCGGCGCGGGTACCTGCTGTCAGTTAAAGCCTTGATGAGCGAGAGGCGAGCTGAAGGATCTTAAGGGGAGGCACAGAAATTCCCCAGGGAGCCGGACTTACAGCAGCCATGGGGGGCACGGAGGCACCCAGGAGCACTTGAGCACGTCCTGGTGCTGCTGGTGCCCAGGGGG
>NW_008824677.1:329384-348688 GCF_000699105.1 Pygoscelis adeliae
CTGCACCCCTCCTCAGGCAGCACGGTGCACCCACCGCCACAGAGGAGACAGTGCTGCCGCGGAATAATCCTATGACACAAAATAATAATAATACATCACATTTAGAGAACACTTTACATACTGTTCACGCCTCACAACAGCCTGGTGAGGTAAGTAGTATCATCCCCACCTTGCAGATGGGGAAACTGAGGCAGAGAGGTTAAATGACTTCCCGAGACCACAGAGGGAGCCAAGAGCTGGGATCAGCCCTGCTGGGTCCTGCGCCCCAAGCCCTCATCTCCAGCCACACTGTCCTCTCGGTCCACCCCCCGCCCCAACATGGTCATTACCCCCTCCCAGACTATATCATTATTCATTGTATCTATGTTACAGGGTAATCAAAGCTGCAGGCAATGCTGAATGCTGGGGTGGGACAATGGCAACGGGTGCAAGACAGGAGTCTCGTGTCTGATCTCTTACTCTAGACACCAGCTGGTGGCCAGCGAGACTCGTGTGAGGGAGGTTTGAAAGGCAAACGCTTACTCTAGCTGGATTTCAGGTGGTGAGGAGGAAGGAGAGACGGAGCATGCTTTCTGCTGCTGCCTCCCATAGCAATTTTCCACCCCCACCCGCAGGCTGCCCCAGGCCAGGGGGGGCTTTCAGGTGACATTTCTCCTAGGCCTGGAGGCTGCTGGTCTCCCAACAGCTACGGCCGCTCGGCCTTTTGCAGGGACAGCGGTGAACAGCCATGACTGGCTCAGGAAGGGCTCAGCCGTTCCCTCCTTCCACGTGCGGGAAGGACACAGGAGCCCCCGCCACCCCAAAGCTGTCACCGACATCGAGCTCCTGCCCCATTCCAAGAAAACTAGAAATTCTGCCTAAATGACACAAACACACAAGGGTCCTAGAGCCCCACTCACACACCAACACTACGTGGGGGACAACAGCAAGGATCAGCATAGAAAACTACATTCAGTTTGCGGTCAGGACTCCGACCCAAGGGGAGGCATGCAGGGGCAGCAGCAAAGCTGCCACGGCTCCCGGCCTCCTGCTCCTGTAGCCTCAAGCCCACAAACTTGGTTACTTGAATGTACGTTGTTTAATAGTATAAAAAGCCCCAAAGTAACTGTATATGCCACTGATACACAGGGAGACACCAGGCTCCAGCAGACAGGAGAGCCGCTGAGCAGCCTGGGCCAAGGGGAAGCCTCCTGCCTGCCAGAGCGTGGGTACTGGCAGCCAGGGAGGGACCCCAGCGCCCGCTGGGAAGGAGCTCCCCCTCAGCCCCTCCTGCCGCACCACATCCCCTGCCCGCAGCCCCACCGCAGCCTGCACTGCTTCCTCATGCTTCAGCAGCTGACACCTCCAAGCCACCGCTCACCCTGACCATGAGCTTAGGAAAGGTTTTTGCTGAGCATCTTGCCTGAGGCAGGAGCAGGCTCCGGCCCACCTGGAGCTCGAGTGCTGCCCACGCACCCCTGTGCACGCTGCCTCTGTGCCCCATCCAGTGGGGACCAAGCCCACCAGCGCCTGACTTCTCCCAGCTCACCAAAGCCACCAGGCTGCTCCGGCCACCCCAGCCCTCCCCTCTCTCCCGCGAGCAGCGTCACGCCAAGCGCAGCTGCAGAGAAAGCCAGGACCCACACGAGGCATCTCAGGACAGGAACGCGTACATTCAAGTTGTATCATCTAGTTCAGACCACAACTCTTCTTTTTTTCCCCAAGATAATTTGCTATCATCTCTAGCCCTAGATCAAGCCAACAGCGAACACAACTCCTTCCCCTGCTCTCTCCGTCTGGGCAGACACTCGCCAGCCAGCAGCTTCTCTGCAGTCTTCATTTAAGGTCTCAGCACTAACCAGCTCACTCCCACCTCTCCAGATAGGAAACTAAAGTCACTTTCACCACACATGGATCTCTTCCCAGGCTAGCAATATGTACAGCTGTTTCCTTAAAATAAAATAAAAAAAATTCCATATTAAAACTGAAGCTGTCCTAGAAAAACCACACCAAACTAGTGTATCTGGATTTAGTTTGTCAGCTAAACACAGGCACAACAAGTGTTAGAGAAAGTGGCACAGAAGCACAGGTCAGTCGGTTAGTGTTCAGCTGAACCGTGTGAGAGTCCGGGAAGGTTTGTGCATGTTCGGAGACAGGCCTGAATGCCGCCACAACCGTATGCAGACATGAAAGCCTTATCCAAGACTGCCGAGCGGTCAATAAATCAGATAAAAGCAATGCAAGGGGAGAAAGTGGTGTTACTGTCCCTTTGCAGGGTGTTAGGGGTTTGCTTGCCTTTTTTTTTTTTTTTTTTTAAATGCAATCTCAGCAGATAAAGTGCAATGTTGCCACTTGCCTTCCTCCTGCGGCACCTGAACTAAGACCAGGACCTGGCTGCCTGGGCATCTCACCCCCTGGGTGCCCAGGGCAGAGCAGCAAGAGGAACGCGACATTTCAGCTTCCACCTCCTCTTTGGTTAACCACGAACACCACCGGTGCCATCCCCGCCTCGAGCCCACGGCCGGTCCCCGGCCACAGCCCACCAGCACAAACTTCCCAGCTCCTCTGCCTGGCCGGTGAGCCTGGAGGTCAGCTTCAGCCTGCCGCCAGCCAGCATTTGCCTTCGGCAGGCAGGGAAGCAGGGCTCTGCACACCCCGTGCAGGCACAGGACCCTCTCGACAGCGCCTGCCTGCCCTCCCGCAGCTGCCGGGGCAGCCCTAGCCCGGAGCGGTTCGACGTTATTGCTTGGGGAAGCACAGCCCCTGCCTTCTCTTGCTGAGGGGATCAGCCCGCTCTCCTCTCAGTCCCTCTCCTCCAAACTTCCCCTCAATTCAAGTGTTGGGGAAAAAAAAAAAAAACCAACAAACCAAAAACAATCCCAAGATTGACAAGATCAAGCTGGTGTTTAGAATTTAGCAGTAAGAGAAAGAAGGAAGCATCAGCGAAGGGGCAGTGATATATACCGGGGGGCAGCATGCAGGTGAACAGGTGGTGGGGGGCAGCACCGTCACAGGCCACGGGACCGTCCGGAGGGTTTCAAAGCATCAAGACACAGCTCTGCTCTCTTGAGAAATGAGGTTTCCAACCCCAGCCCGGAGCTAGAGGCGGCATCAGCGCCTGCCCAGGCAGCTGCCTGCCCCATGCAGGGCGGGAGGGCGGCTTCAGCCCCTTCCCCAGCTCCAGCTTTTCCTCTCTGCAGAGCCAGCCACACGTCAGGAGAGTGAGAGGGCCCGGGGTGTTAGTGCTGGCTAGTCTAGGGCTGGCCTCGGCAGCGGCGAGCACCGAGGCCACGCAGCACGGCACAGTATGAGGGCAGGGAACGACCAGCTTGGCCGCTTTCCCTGCTTTGGGATTAGAGGGATGTGGCATGGAGGGGAGGGGAGAGGTGGGGAGGAGGAGGAGGAGGAGGAGGAAGGGAAGCACTGGGAGTTTTCTAGGGTATATATAACCGCCCCTTTCAGGTGCAAATCTGCATTGCTTATTTAAATTTGTATTCAGAGGAAAAAGCACTTATGAAACTAGCAGACGACTTTGATGCAAACTAGTACATTTTAATGCCATTTTATTAGAAATCATGCAAACTTTAATATAAAAAATACAAGTGCAATAAGAATCTTTGTGTGTAAATACAGATTCCGGGTTATCATGTCATTGTCGGCTTCCCAAAGAAATATTCCCACAAGCATGAGAAGCTGCAGGCTTCCCTCTGTCCCCTCCTTGAACAGCCCCCCCTTAGCACACGCCTGGTTCAGTTCACTTTGATCCCAGTGTTTTGTTATTCCACCTTTTTTTTTTTTTGCTTTAAATTAGTTTGACGACCCAAGAACACTTTTTTTTTTTTAATTTATTTACATTTAATTTCTTTAGTGTCATTTGCAACATGAAACGAGGAGCTCACACCTCAAAGAGTACGTAAATCTCCTTCCTAATCAGAGCTGCAACTCCCTGGCATTAGAAACCTGCCTCCCCTGCCCCAGCCACGGGCTCTGCCTCCCTCCCAGCCCTCCACAGACATTCTGCTACCCCTGCCTCACGCCCTGGATGAGAGGTGGCCTTTCCCTTCTTTCCCCACCTTGGCCTCCCACCAGACTTGCTCAGCCTGACGATACGGTTACCCATACATCAGCCTCTAAAAACAACACACACGCACACCACAGACCTGCTTTTGCCTCAGAACTCACGGCCTGCGTTAACCTGCAACTCCACCGCGAAAGCAGCCTCCTGCCTTTCCTCCAGACCTCAGGCCCTGGCCGAAAAAAGATAAATCCCAGGGCTTTGGCTGTGCAAGTTAATAAATAAACCGTCTTTGCCTTGCTAATGCGCAGAAGGTCCTAGGCATCCTCCAGGGCTGGCGGTTTGGCCCTACAGGAGGTTTTACGAGCATCGATTCAACACGTCTCGTTGCAGTCAACACAGGCTTCATCTGATCTGTTACAGCAAGTTTTCCTTTAACACAGTCTTGTGCCTTTCATTTCAGACGTGGCTTAATCCCATGAATTTGCTCCATCGTTTTAAAATATTTAAAAAAAAAAAGCCAACAACAAAAAAGTTACAATTGCTGGATATGTCAGTAAGAAGCCAGCACTGCAGCAGCGGTTAATGTCTCTACTCTCCTACGGTTAGGAAAAGAAGGAAAGAGAAAAGGAAACTTAGCATGGGTTTGTAGCACGATAAATCATCAACACATCGTCACAAAGAATAAAAGGTTAAAGTCAACAGTTAAAACAGCCTAACATGTGTGTATAATATATATCATCATCAAACAGGATCAGCAGAAACTGAAGCGGCAAGGAGGAAAAGGTCGTGTTTGTTTTTTTTTTAAAAAAGACAGAAAGATCACAGCTTATCCCTATTAACTCCGGCCTGGCTTCAGCCACCAGCAGCGTAGGCCTGCTCCTACCCAGCCACCCGCCGCCCAGGCTCGGCGTGCCTCTCCGCACTGCTCGAGACAGCGAGACACAGCCTGGAAGCCACTAGATGCCCGTCCCCGAAACACGACACTAACACTCACTCTAGCATCCCCTTAAAAGCAAGAGGGACAAGGCGCGGAGAGGGAAGGAAGCCCTTTCCAGCCAAAGAGGGACCACCAGAGCCCGGCACGCTCGGGCAGGGGCGAGCCTCCAGGATGCTTCGAGGAGTCAGAGCGGCCGAAAGGGACGCTAGCCCTGCTAAATACTGTCCCCTTCCCATCTAAAGCCAGACGCTGAGTTAAGAGAGCCAAGCTGCGTTACTCTGGGGAGCACGTGGGAGTCGGGGCTGGGAGGGGTCACAAGCCTTGCTGAGAAAGCGCTGCAAGGGGAGCTGGCTGTTGCAGCGGTGACAAGGAGGCGACTGAGCCCAGGCTCTCGCTGACGGATGTGCTACGCCAGGGGGAAGTGCTGCTGGAAAGGTTGGGGGGTTTGGAGACGACGATTTCCGCTCCGTGGTCTGTTCGAGCCTTGGCCTTCTCACGGAACGTCAGCTTGTGAGATTCAATCTGCAGCGACACAAGGGCAGGTGAGAAGGGGAAGGGCAGGAGGAGGAAAGAGGAGGAGAGAGGGGACAGGAGGGGAATGGAAGACGATACCATAATGTCATCATTAGATGCCTGGAAAATAAAAGGCAATTTTCTGAATTAAAAAAAGGCAAAAAAACCCCTACAGACATCGATACAAACAGTTCAGATTACAGCGGTGTGACCAGTGCCCAGGGGCGGCTGCTCTGCCCTGCTGCAGTGCTCTCCCCACCCCACCCGGCAGAGTGTGTAGAGAGAAGGCACAGGCACTTACTTGTTTCTTGTATCTGAGTCTCGAAGCTCTGAATTTCCCTTTGGTCACCACCGCTCAGGGCAGTGGGCACTGCCGGCCCTACGCCATTCTCCCGCATCTCACTGCCTGCCTGGGCCGCTGTCACCTCTCCGTTCTGAGGGGCTGGCGGGAGCTGCCCTGGCTCCCCGCTCCCCTCAGCCTACAATGAGACAATGGGGTGGGGAGGATGACAGGGACGAGTCAATAGAAGATGGGGGTGCAGGGGGGTGAAATGTGGGTTCCCAGAGCCCCCTCTGCCCTCCCCAGCTGCCGAGACACACACAGGGACAAGGGGGTGTTTGGAAGCGGGAAGCAGCCCCTCCGCTCCCCGGGAAGCCACCGTCCTGAGCAGCTTTCCAGCTTCCCACAGCGCTTCGGTCCCTGCAGACCCATCGGCCCTGCGCTGCTCCGGGCCAGCTCATCTGAGCATGGCTGCCATGTCCCTGACCACAGGGTCCAGAGCTCAGCACCCTCTCCCCAAACGCACGCCTGTAATGTCCTGCTGACAGAGGACAGCCGAGGCAAAGGCACACCGAGGCACGTTGACAGGACTAAAGCAGAGCGCTACGGGGTCAAAAGCAAGCAGGTGGTTTGGGTACATCGCCCTGAAGCAGTCTCCGTTATTTGGGGACACATTTATATACCAGACCCAAATGATACATAGTGGATCCCAAAACAGAAAGGCCAAGTTTGCACAAAGGACCTCATCCTCACTTGATGCTGATGCTGGACTATGAACTGGGAGCGCAGTCTTTAGAGAAGACTCTGTCGTGGTCTGTTCTCCTACCACAGCTGGTCATCCCACCTGGAGTCACCAACTTCTACGAGCCTTAGAGAAGAGCTAAGTCCTACTGCCATTAGAGAAGACACTAATATGCTGGTGGGACCCTGCTGAGAGTAATGCAGAGTTGCTTGGAAAGACATTCAGACATGTCCAAGACTGCAGGGCACGTCAAGCAGAGAAGATGCCACGCTGGACCAGCCCAGCCCCGGGAAGGAGGAACCCATCCAGCCAGGACATCCCCTTGCTGCCACGTTCAGTAGGGAGGAGTACGGGGAGAGGGTGGCACCCTCCACTCCAAAGCACCTCTGCTCTTACCCCATGCCCTTGCCCCACAAAGTCTTATCCATTGCTGTGCTCTTCTCAAGACTAAGTCAGACCCTCTCCCTGCAGCCCAGGTAGCAATGCGAGACAGCCATGGACTGGCTCTGTCCCTGCTTACTCAACAAGCAGCAAAACCACCTCCCCTTCCTTCTGGGGTCCAAGTTCCCACCCGTGAACTGACAGCAACACTGATACCTAGATGCTTCTGCAGGAACTACAGAGACTTTGATGATCCCCACACCTCCATGAGAACCACAGAGGGTAGCTGAGCAAGAGCAGCCAGCCCTCTTGAATGTGTGTGCCAGTCCCTAAGTGCCACCTGCCCCTGCTCTGATGACAGCACTGGTTGAGATCTGTGGGATGCAACAGGGAAATGATTTGGTCTCTGTATTGCAAGGCTAAATATTAGAGCCCAAAAAAATACCAGATGAGTCATCGACAGAGACTCTCTGCACCTGTGGAGATGGGGGAAAAATACTTAAAAAGTCACACTAATTCTGAACAGGTAAGATTTTAGAACTTCAGTGAAAACCCTAGTTACCAGCAAATAGCACTGGTACAGGGACTAGACACTCCAGTAAACTGGAACAGCCAGGCACTGTTACAGAAAGTTCCCTATCCCTGCCAACACACCAGCAGCTTCTCTAGTTCTTTTCAGCTTTTCACTGAGCCCCAATTTGACAGGCTGAAGTTTACATAAAGGCCTGGAGATAGGAAAGTCCTGATGTGTCCCCAGCAAATATTCTGGCAGTCACCTCTTGCCTTGTTTTAATGGGGATGATTAAGCACATACTAAATATACTTCTGAATTCTGCTGCATGATCTGCTCTTTAGGACAGGGATTATTTCTTTCAAATTCACACGGCATTTAACACAATAGCTCAACCCGGTTGAACTCTAAACCCTTCCACAGCACAAAAGTGCTCAAACAAAACAATGCTGGGACAACCAAGGGAGCTCAGTGTTTAGAAGGGGTTTCTTCTCCTCCATCTGTCTATCCTGCTGGGGGCAAAGACTAAGTCATATTTTAACAGTTCTGATGCCGGAGCACAGGATTATTTTCTCCGCTTCCAGCGCTACCAGCCAATTCAGAAGCAGCGGTGTTTCACATAAAAGCCCCAGCAGAAGTGACTACCTAAACATAATCCCCAGCACTGCTCTAATCGTTACGTGGCGTGATAGGTCAAGCCCACACATCCGTCACTCGGTCAGTCAAGCGGGGGTAATTTCCCCCCCCTAAGCACAGATGTCGCATTGCTGTAGCGAGACCTGCAATTTGCAGAGCTGAGGCTGGGGGCAGTTTACGTCCTCATGGGGAGAAGCGCTGAATCACAGCAATGAGCGCGCAACAATCTTTTCTTATCCTCACACAAAGGGCCTTTGGGCAAGGCTGCAGTACAGGTTACGGGCTGAAAACTCCCAGGAGCTGCAAGGTGCTATCTCCCAGCACAGAGCACCTTGCTCTCACCAGCTTTACTGGGGGTAACGAAAGGAGGAAGGGCCACAGGCAGCTCCTCTGGTGGGCTCATCACTTACAGAGCGATCCCTGTTCTCATTCTTAGAGGAAGGATGCAGATAGGCAGTACGAGCCCTCTGAGTAAACACCTAGCAGGGAGCCCATTCAGGCAGGCCACAGAGCTCGTTCATAGCTCTCTCCTTTTCAACTCATAACTTACTCCTGGGGTTGACAACAAAGGCCACAGAAATAAGTAGATGGCTATAAAAGGCTGGGGGTGCAGAAGCTGCACTACCATCAACAGCAGGACAAGGAAAGCAACCAAATTTAAACCCTACCCTGACATGCCAGAGCTTGCTGCACCCACCTTCACGGTTCCTCCTGCTGGTAAGTGTCCCACGTTGTCCAGAGAACCCACTTTGGCTTGGGCCTTCTCCTTGAAGTTCAGCTTCTGGTTCTCAATTTTGACATCTCCTCCCCCTAGAACAAGATTGTGTAGGAGTTTATTAATGCCTCCAGAACAGTCCCACCTGAGATCTGTCCCCTTCCCAGCCCCACCGAGGAACCACTGGGGACCCAATGCACTTTGGAGGAGGGACACGACCATTTAGTGTCTCAGTCTCTCTCCAGTTAAGGTTCAGTTTAAAAAACGGTAAGATCAAAGTTGGTGATCTCAGCCTGTGCCGGCCAAGCAAGACTGCAAGCAAGCAGGGCTGCACGGCAAAGCCCTGGAGGTGCCCCCAGGTGGGGAACTCCACATGTCCAGACAGACAGGCTGGATGATATCCGCATGCCAACTGCCTCACTAGATCTGCTCATGAATCTGTCTCCCCCAGTAGAGGTGTGAAATGCCGCTTCCACCTGATCCCACACTGGTGCATTTCTGATGGCTAATACCAGCTGCCCACTCCTATCCATGTCCCTTGCCAAGGTCTCTGCCAGCTCAGCCCATCTGTGTAGTCGTTGGTGCCGGGACACATTCTGCTCCTTTTTGTTAACTGCATTCCTTTGCTCGTTATCCATTCTTACTCCATCACTGGCAGTTCTATGACCGCCTGGACCGACAACTCCTCCCTGACACACAGACCCACGTGCCGCTGCTTGAACTACTCAGGAGGCAGCCGTGCAGGCAGGGAGAAGCCAAGCGTGGGAACTGGATGGGCGCTTCAGGTTCAGGAGAACATGAAGGTCAGAAAAACAACTGTAGCTTTCTAGGCAGATTTTCCTAGATTTAGAATACTGCCGTTCCCATTAATATATAAGACTGTACGTGCAGTCCATATTCCAGTAGGTTTCTCAACTATTAAGTATGGCTAAGCACAACTTAGCTTCCCAGTGACATCGTTAAATACTCAGTCCTCAGCACTTTGGAAGCTTTGCATGGCCAATGATAGAAGCCAACTGATTTGGTCTAACAAAAATCAGTTAAAACATCTGACAACAGATAATTCTGGATGGATTATTCTGCTTTAATCAGCCCTGGACAAGAGCAGTTATTGTCACGCACAGCTTGTTATTACAGAGCATTGAATAAACAGAGGTCATGTTTGTGGCACTACGTTCTCAAAGCGGGAGCGCGTTTTGAGGTATTGAACCGTGGTGCTCGGTGCGTAAGGTTGAACTGCTTTCAGCCTAACAGGCTGGCAGAAAGGGTGCAGGAAACTCCCAGGAGCAGACAAAGCAAGCTTGTAGTGTTTGTTTTCAGCTTTGGTCAGTGAACTTTGTCCCTCGTGCATGTATCTTTGATTGCCAGGAGTTTTCCTGTGCAGATAACTGTCCTCAGATACAGACAAACCAGCAAAGGTCAGTGAACTGACCATACCATTTGTAGGATGCTACGAAGGCACAGTTCAAACAATCTGCCTACAGCCACAGCATCTTGAACTCGAGACTGGCCTACGGTCCAGCTGAGCGGTGGGCTGGTCATTGCTTGGTTAGGAAACCCAAGACTCGCAGGAATTCATGCAGAGTAAATGCTGTGTTCTCAGTGGGGAGCAAATAATTCCTGCACACTCATCCCATAATACGTCATTAAAGAGCCAAAAGTGTTTTATGTAAGACAGGAGATGCTACTGAACCAAAGGCTAAAAAGACCCTTGTATCTGCTTTGAAGAACTGGAGGGAAGTTACTTTATCCTTCCATAGCACACACGTCCAGAGCGCCCCAAAGCTTCCAGACTCCTGGAACGGTCATGGTAAGTATCCACTTTTTTTTTTCCCAAATGGGGAGGGGGGGCGGGGGGGGAAGAGAACCGACTTGAAGCAGGGGCGGGGGGGGAAGAGAACCGAGTTGAAGCAGAGGATTATCTTCACAGACAAGATGAAATCCCACATCTCCTAATCCCCTTCTCCACTGATGAAACCACCAGGAACTGCTAAGAAGCTAGACAGTACTTCTAGAAATACTCCCTGAAAGCAACAAACCCCTTAAACTATTTCAGTCGCAATCCAGGACTATATTTAAATGACTTGCAATATCTGCAGGCAAATAATGAGGAAATGGTAAAATTTCTACCTGGCTTATGCTTGATATTTGCTTTAGAGCCACACTTCGAGGACACTTTGGAAAGGTCAACTTTCTTGTTCTGGATCTGCACCTAAAGAGGCAAAAAGAAACAACTCAATGCAAAGAAACATTTCCTGTGGATCTGGAGGCCAATGGACCATCTCAAACATCAGGTCACACTTAATGAACCTGCACCCCTTTTCTACTGCATTATTTTCTCCTAGTGATTTCCCAGCCACTGTATGCCAAATGCTATAGTCAGCTTTAGCATTATTTAAAGGCCTGCACCAGCCAGAAGTGGTTAATGTGAGCAGACAGAAATTGAGACCAGATAAAACTAACAGATGGACAGTAACCAGAAACGGGAGTCTTGAGTTCATGGCACATTCATGGAATACAAAACCACTTGGGAGAGGGACCAAAAAAAAGCCAGTCCCGTTGCCATGTTCCCCAGACTGTTTCTGTCCAGCGCTGGCTCTGCCTCTGAAGACATGGGCCATTGCCCGGGCAGCTCCAGACAGTCACCAGGACAGATGTGATCTCAGTTCTACTCAGCCACTCTCTTGCTGTAGGGCCAGAGACATGCCACCAGCTCCAACTTTTTCTCTCCACCATCTTCAATGTGCAGACTGACCCACACCTAATTGTCAGACTTTGTCTGCAGCCTCCTCACAGCGGTCTTTCCTCCCTGCTGAGAACAGGACACCAGGAAGGATCATCATGCCCAGATGGAACAAACTGCTTGAAGAAGCTATTATTCTCAAAGACAAAACACTGGGAGTGGGGAAGCTATTTCCTTTCCAGTATTATTTCCTTTAACCTCGTTCTACCAGTGACTTGATACTGGCATAGAAAGCCTTCAATGAAAAAGTGTTCGGTGATGCAATCATGAAATCGTGAGATATTCATGACTCAGTAAATGACCTTATTCCAAGTCAATGAGCCAAATATTCTAGCACGGTGTTTGTGGACATCAGTTTGAATTTGGGGAGAAGTGTCTTCTCTGGGGTAGGACAAAGATGGAGTCAAAGTGTCACAGGTTTTATGTCTTTTTGCTCAAAAAATATTTCATCTCTGACACCGGGACCAAATGCATTGTACAGAGCCCCATTTCTGACATCTTTAAAATTCCTCCTGCAGCTCTAGGTGGATGAAAAATTCCTCTATTCCAGAATTAACTTCTTGTCTAACTACTTGGAGATCTTTCATTTCATACAAACATAGGATAATTTATACTGGAAGGAACTTCTGGTCATCCCGTCTAACCCCCTACTAAGTTGACATTGTAACTTTCCATGGGAAAAATCCGGGGTTTTTTGGTAGTAACATTAAGAGGATCACCTCTCCCAATCGTGTCAGCAACCACCAGCTGGCACCTACATGCACAGAAAGTTCTGCTATAGATCGTCTCGCAGAGAAAATGAAAATCTTTTTTTTTTTTTGAATGTGACAAGAATTCATTCACTTACAAGCTACTCTAAAAGCTTATTGAGAATTATCATGATAATTTGCAATACACATCTTTCTCAGGAAGCACGGATCCTCCTAGTACTTGTGCAGAGGGATGAGTCAAAGCCCTGATGTCTTGTTCGCTCAGAATTAGAACAGCACAGTTCAGCCTCCTGCTACACTGTTCCGTGTTCATGTACCCTGACTCAGTGACACCAGACACTCCGAAGAGGTGAGATCGTGGCTACTGAATTTGATTTTCTTGGGGGTTGCTAGTAAAGTTACTACAGCTTTTATAATGAGTACTTGTTTGCTTGGAAGTGGAATAAAACTAAATTTATTTCACAGAATGCATTTTAAAATAATAATGTTTGTTATCAGCTAGGGTAGACATACCCAGTTATGACTCCTCATGATTTCACCTGGGGATCCAAACAATTACTCCTAAATGGAAGTGTATTTCTGGTAAGATTTCTAACATTAGTTGTTCTGAGTTTGCAATGGGAGACACGTTTAAAGACTTGGGCTTGCATTTATAGAACCAAATACTCAGACTCTGGTGCCAGAAATAAACTTTAGATCTGAAAGCTTGATACAGAGGCTCAGATGGGAAGAGTGAGCCTCATTCCTTTTAAGATTTTCTATCTCTGACCATTTCTCAATCCATCTAAGCAGGTCCAGCCAAAGGGTAGAGAAACATATGTACATTCCAAATCACCTTGTTAAATCTTCAACAACACATACACTGCCTGCACTTTGTAAAATCTACCTCTTTACTGTTGCTTTCTTTAAAAAGAAAGGGGGAAAATACTAAAGCACAACAAAAGCTTTTACCCAGGAAATCTAACTATGTTTGTCTCTAGGTATTTTTTGCAAATATAATGTGAGTAGGAACAATATCTACTGCTTTTGAACATGTCTTCCTGGGTATCTTGGAGGGGAGAAGAAATTATCTCCGTGTATAGAAGGCAAAATGGGTACCCAGAGTGTACCAGCTAGGAACCACCCCACTTAGGTAGGATGTCCATCACTTCTACCAGAGCAACCCTAAAGCTGAATCGTAATTTGCTACTAACCACAGCTCTTGTCCACAGGATTCCTTTGACTGAAGCCATAGACTAGAACAACAGACTTCCCAAACATCCCCATCAGCAGTGTGGTTCAGGAATTAAAGACCCAGAAGTCTTCTATCAGAAGTGATCATCGTAACTATTTGAACAAGAAAACATCTTGGAAGAGGACCCTAATATTACAGTGCCCCAAAGGGAGCGAGCAGATCTAAAAATGAATAAAAGGAAATGCTTTTATAGGAAGCCAGACTGGCCGCTGCACCTCATCTACTCACAGTGGTACAGGCAGTGCTGGGTTTGGGGGCGTTGGATGGTTGGGAACGACTGCCTGAAGCTGGTTTGGGGGCATTTGGAACCTGGAAATAATAAGCACTTTATTCTCTATTCTCAAAGCAAAAGGCTTAAGTAGTTGAGCGAGGAGAAAGAGTGCAGTGGTAAAAGGAGAGTGTGGAAGAAGAGAAAAAGAAAGCAGGCACACACTTGTCCCCTAGAGTTGGGAATGTCCCCAGGACAGGACAGTAAAAAGGAAAGGACAGCTTTGATGATTCATTAGAAGAAAGAATAGTTCACTAATGTAGTTAATCAAGCAAGAAAAGTATCTCCCACATTTAAAGCACATTTCTGTTGGCCTCAAAAAAAGGGAAAAGTATGTGTGAGACTCATTGTCCACTAAAAGGCTATACAACGTAGGAGTGGCAAAATTAAAGTGGCTTATAAAATACAGCTCCTTTGAGTGCATGAACAGTTAAGTTACAACAGCTGCTCTTTAACAGCATAGCCAAAGGGACTTCTGCCACAAAACACTGATTATGTATAAACAGTCTGTTCCAAACTTGGGTGACAAAACCAGATGAAATACGCAGTAGGAACAGAAATACGCATAGCTAAAAAAAAGTATTATGAGGGCACCTAATTGACAGGATGGTCTCAACATCCGTTTTTCTTTCTATGGCACAGAGAATTCTCCTGCATGAGCATTTCTAGGGAAGCTCCATACACACACGTAATGCACTCCTATAAACATTGGGTAAGTCACGGAAATCTCAAATAAGAATGGCAAATCCCACCACTGGTGAGAATCCACAAACTGGAAGGCAAGGAGGGCAGCAGAGATGTGTGTCCAGCGACTCTCAATGGGGAGTCAAGCTTAGTTAAGCAAACACTGCACGTGTGACTTCAACATCTGCCTCTTACCATCTTGGCAACCAACCTGTAGGGGGTAAGTTTGTCAAGGACCCAGATTCGGTTGCCTCTTGCAAAGATTTAAGGAAAATTGGTCATGTAGAGTAAAGGTTCAGCCAGCTAGTCAAATACACAGGTATTTCCCAAGAAAATTGGCCACAGCAGTCTGCACCATAGTCAGGCCTATATAGCATTTGTATAGACATGAAGCAGAACACACTGACTATACGGCAACAGTAGGTCTGGCCCCAGAAATTGAATATTTGCACCTTGAACACTACACAAAGCAAGGATGCAGGGAGTTTCATTGAAGCTGGCACTCAGGCACCGGGCACAGAGAAAGCATCACAAGATGTGATAGCTGGACATCTCAGGAACCCGGCATATTTAAACACCAATGGAAAAGACTTCCTTGGGCTTAAGTACTTCAGTGTCTTTTTGAAACCATTCAATCTTTGTATTTCTGCAAACTATCCCTAGTACAAACAGCCTAGCATAGATTTGTTAAGGTAGTACAGATTTGCCCACAAGGAAACAAGCCTGCCAAACTATAGTCATGTTTTCAAAAGCTTTAGTATCTAGATAGTTAACTTGGTTTTTTGCCAGATACTTTCAGGATATAATACTCCAAACCAAGTACACAGACATTACAAGATTAGCTTTCTATT
Source organism: Pygoscelis adeliae (assembly GCF_000699105.1). Classification (NCBI taxonomy): domain Eukaryota; kingdom Metazoa; phylum Chordata; class Aves; order Sphenisciformes; family Spheniscidae; genus Pygoscelis; species Pygoscelis adeliae. Next base: position 344,587 of record NW_008824677.1, read on the forward strand.
TTAATAAGCTCATCTCTGCTGCCAGAGACACCAGTAGCCTTTAAATTTAGAAATTAATCACAGCTCAAAGATTAAGCCCCAGAGTCTCGTCCTCCTCCTTTTTCAAAGTCTCCCTTCTTGTGAAACAAGAAGTGAAATTAATCTGACTCAGGCTTGCTCTATTAGCCAGTGAAGAGTAACAGGCACTTCTAGGCCACAATTAATTTCATTTTAAAAAAATCAGACATCGAAAATAGGTCAGAGGACTGATGAGGTGCCTCCATTGACTGCAGAGGGAATCCATGGTGAACTAACTCCTGGGGTCAACGATGTGCACATCCTACATTTGGTCATGAATACCACGTAAACCATGCGAGAAATAGGTCAGGTGTATTCGCAGCACTATGAAACAAAACACACACACTCAACCTAGCATCCCATGGGGGAAAAAAAAAATAAAATTTCTCCAGCCTACATTATTTCCAGAAGCCCTGAAACTCTGCCACACCTTTCTGCCTGAAACACAGCATTTGTAAGACTGACATATAAAAACATAGTACAAGAGAGGGAGTTAGTAGAAAGACAGCTTGCCCAGAGCCCATACTTACATTCCCACCTCCAGGGACATGCTTAATATTGTCCTTGGAACCACACTTGGACTGAACATGGCTGTAGTTCGCTTTTTTGGAGACTATCTGGACCTGGAATGTTACAGAATGGAAAACAACACAAGGGAAGAGGACTGGTTAGAGTTGTCATACGACAGGCTGGAGTGGATGCTCTAACACGGTGGATAAACAAGGAGTTGTGTTAAACTCAATCTAACTTTAGTATTAGGTGTGAAAGCAACTGAGGAGGAGAGTGAGAAAAAAAGTGAACGAAACAAGAGGCTGCACAGACAGTGTTAGTGCGAGAGCATAAGCGCTACCATGAGGACTGCTTCTCCATGTACTCTACGGGTTAGCATCACTGGGTGGTGCCTGCCTGCCAGAAGGGCCGGGCTCATCTATGTGCCCCGTGAAGCTTCCCAGGAGCTCTCTGGTGAGAGCTGCCCCAGAGCAGGGAGAGCCAGCTCAGCTGCCTCCTTCCTCCACGGATCAAAGCCATGGGACCATCACTTCCAACAACGCTATGAACTGCTCGGTGTCTGCACTTTATTTCCATTTGCCTGGATTAGTTCCAGTCTTGGGTAACGTCTTTCAAAATCTCTGGGCAGTAAAGCCCGGTCTGAGAAACAATTCTTCTGATGAAGGTTGTCAAACCTTCAGTTAAATTTTATCAGACAAGTCTTATTTAAACTAAAATGACTTGGACTTTTTCAAAATACAAAAGGAGTACGCTAAGTGAGCTTTTACTCACAAAGGTAGTAACTGAGTTACAGTAACAGGCCCATGTTTACAAAGGTTAGTTACGACACGTGTTTAGTCTGGGAGTTATTTAACACAGCACAAAATGTGGCAGAAGCTGTATCTAGAGTACTTTCTAGAAAGAGGTGATAAATTCAAAGCACAAAAGGAATCACCAGAACATCCTCACTTTAGCAGGTTTCCCAAAGCTCCTTAGCCAGTTCAGAAAGACTGGATTCAGTGCAACAGCAGCTCTGAAAATGTACTCGTGCCATGGCAGTTTATAATGGTTTACTGACTTCTCTAGAGGTACAAATCCCATCCATTCATTAACAGGCTCTGCCTGCTAATATCTGAATTACACCAGCACTGCAGGCACTCCTGCCTCACTCCCCATCCACTTGTGCTGAAATACCATGTCACGACAGCTTCGGAATAACCCATCAAATGGTGACCGCCCAATGCATGGAGTTAAAGAGTTTTGATACAACTGGGTTGGGAATATTGCAGGAAAGATATCAAGTCCTTAATATTCTGCAGTCTTAATGAAAGCAAGCAGCACTGAACTAAAGCTCTCTCTTCCTAGTTACAAACTAGTGCTGTGTATGAAGAACTGGTCGTAAGGGAAACCTCTGACTCAAAGTTAGGCCTAACTACCTAAAAGTGAAAAATGGAGGACTCTGCTCTGAAAACATTTACATTTACAGCAGGCATGGAAAAGATACCTACAATAGTGATCTCTGAACGTGTTTAACTGAGAACATCTCGGGGTTTACAAGAAAGAATTGGAAAAGTGTCTGTGCAAGAAACAGTGACACTGACAGGAGAAAGCAGAAGAGTTGAAGAGAAGGGAAAGTGACTCAAAATGGAAACGTTTTCCTTCATCTCCCACAGAGAAAAGTCTGAAACAAACTCACTTTCCCATTGGGCTGTTTTGGGGCACCCTCTTTTGATACAGTTGTTTTAGTAGTAGCCATTTTAGAGACCGCATTGGGTTCAGATTTTCGTGCAGCAGCGGCTGATTCTGGCTTTTTCTCTATTTTCCCCTAGATGGAGACAAATGGATGATTTCAACCAGCAAAAGCAAAAGCGTGGGCAGGAGAGCATGGGAACACAAGCTACTCAGATAAACTTAGTGGCACAGATGACCCAGGAGAACTTCTTACATGCTGTAATTCTCAGACAAAGTATAATCCCATGCCCCAGAACAATAAAACTAAGGGGTGGAGGGGAAGCAACATCACTTAGACATGGGATGAAACAGGCACCCTGGGGTCATAAAGCAATAATTAAGTTCTCCATTTCTCAAAAAGCTCATAGGTGCCCTTCATCAGTATCTCATCATTTCCCCAACGGTCACGATGGCAGGTCTCCAGGTGACCCCAGTACATTATATTCTGCCAAAAAATTAAACCCAATCTTTTAGTAACCCAACAGCAGCGCAGGACCACCTCCTTCACATGGAGGACATTATACAGATCTTGGAGGCAAACACATCCACTGGCTGACTTTCTTTGCCTTTGAGCTCTAAGAGCTCTGCTGGATACAGATACACTGTGCTTCCATTTCTGATTTCACACCCACACACTGATTTGACTCAGGCTTTGAGATCAACAGCTGATTTAGTTTTTAACTCATCCAATGCAGGTGGACCAAGCTAAACCAGCTAAGCAGAAAACTGAATAAAAATTTACAGGTTTTCAGAAAAAAAAAAAAATCAGCAACTACCTGAGAATATCCATTCTTCTGCTAATCTAGATCCAAATAAGTGCAGCAGAACTTGCATTTTTTGGGGGGTCAGCATAAATCCTATGTTTCACTAACCTACCAGCAACAGAATTGTAAACAAAAAAACCCCCCAGCACTCCTAAGGCATTCTCATACTCTAAAAACATCCCAGTGTAAATAAGACTATGAAAAGGACAATTTTCTTCAAAAGTACAATTGTTAGGATTTAACACTTCTATGAAAATATTTAGAAAATAAAGGACAGTACAGTTAAATGTAAAAATAAATTCCCTTAAACCAACACAATAACCCTGTATAAGCTAAAAAGCTCTGCAATCCTCAGAACCCTAGCACAGTTTAAAATAACAGAACAACCTTACGTGTTCTTTTTGACCAGATGGCAGAAGGCTTTCTGAACTTCTATTTGGTTTCAAGCTACAATATACAGCATATGAAAGGGTCACCCTCCTGCTTGCTTCCAAGTTTTTCAGCAGACTTGGTCTGTCGTTTCCAGAAACTGTTTTGGGGAGTGTTAGACCTCTAAGCTCGGAGGACTCCACTATGATATTGTACAACTATGATACTCCTAACTCTGAAGAATAAATCCATGCTATATCGATGCTGTCTGTGACACACAACACAACAACCCAAGAATGCCCTTGACTTTAACGTGCCTGAGAGGAGATTAAGGCTCCCAGCATGAAACGTGCTCTCTTGGCATCAGATTAAAGTCATATGCCGAGTTATTCATTACTGCTGACCTGCAGCAAAGATAAGCGGGCAAATTTGTTCCACTTTGTGGGAATTGAAGCCCTCTGACTACAGGCAAGCTGCTAACACATTTGGTCAGGCAAAGATGGGTGTATCTGTTATACAATATCCAATAAAGGTTTTATGATTATGCATATCCACAAAATTATTTAAACCCTCAGAAGAGGGCTACAGGTATATCCCTAAACAGTTATTTACTTGGTAGATACTCACAGTGAAAGTGTAATTTAAGACCATTATGGACTGAGAGCCTCAAGTTATATCTATGTATACGCTTT